>NC_036243.1:18603729-18612757 GCF_002742605.1 Olea europaea var. sylvestris | reverse complement strand
TTGTAAAATTATATACTTTTCTTAGTTTAGTTTCGGTTAAACAACATAATTGGTTAACAAATTTACTCATTTTTGTGGCTTAGGTTCAAAATGTTTGAACTTCAAGAGCCGTTACACATTTATTTCAATTGAATCACTTTTCTAAGTTCTGTTATGAAAAAGTTGGATTTCGTATGTGGTAAACGTAATCGTGACATTATGTCATTTATACTCAGTGGCGAATCCACATGGGTTCATATGGGGGCACCGATCCCACAGAATTTTCTGATTTTGTTTTAAATTTTTATTTTTATTTTTTTATTTATTTATTTTTTTTTACCTTCTCCAAATAGGTGGTCAGTGGCTGATACACTTATGCCTTGTATAGCTTGAATAAACCCTCTATATTTGCTTTGGGACTCAACAGAGAAGACAGCAATGCCTCAAAAATATGCTAATTAGGGACAATTTATCAATTTACTCAAAAAATATTTATCAAATTACTCAAAAATTATGAGGACATGATGTGAACATCCAACCTATCATTTTAATGGCCACATCATCATAATTGGTCACATAGGATCTGTTGTCAAAATTACTAATTAAATAGATGAGAGTGATGTAACTAAAACAAATTAGAAACTTAAATGATCAAATTGGAATAATATAAAGATAAATTACTAAAATGAAACTTCACTATAATTTGGACGTCCAACATTATAGTTTACTGCTTAATTATAGAATAAATCTATGATTTCAATTTTACCATCACTATGAGATGCTATATATCTTATCCCATATTAAAGATAGATTCTAAAAAGTAGCATCTTACAACATCGTATTCAAGAATATATCCACTCAAAAATTCTCCACATATATGTTTAAAAATCAAATAGAATTATATTCTTGTCATGTGACACATCTTTGACTACCTTAATTTCAATTTCAATTTCAATTCTCGAAGAAAGTAACTGGTCACTCTTGAGGAACATAAAGTTAGTGTTTTTTTAATAGATCTTCGCAAAAGTTTATCGACTTTTAAATTAATCAAATTTCAATTTTAATCACACATTTCATGGGATCAACAAATTTTTTTTCTACTTTTTAACCATATATTTCATCAACTATTATCAAAATATTCTAAAACTGTACTTCAAAATTTTATCGCATGCGCCCGTACGAAATTCTAGGTGTAGTTCTTACTTTATTCAAAATGTACAAGTATGCCATCAAGATTTAATTTATGGAAAGTGATCTTCAACCTTTCATAATTAGTTTCTCAATATATGGCTTCCATCTACTAATGTATTAAATTGTCGTACTCTTACTAGAAAGACAATTACCCCTACTTTGAATTAAACAAAAAATAATAACCAAAAAAAAAGGGAAAAAAAAATCGAACATAACACAAAAACAGAATACAAAATTAAAAGACTTCTGCTCATGAATACTTGACAATCTAAGAGACTTATCAGAGCCATGTAAGAAATTAAACCCTAATACCAAGATCTTTAGAATTCATGATTTTCACATATGAAATTTTAATTGATCAAGAAACATACATTGATCCATGGCAATAATTGAGAATTTTAGATCTGCAAAATAATAAACTATTAAATTAAAAAAATCGTTCTCTCACTTTTCATCTCTTTTATTGAATGAATTAATTGATGGGTTTCATTCACATTTATAGGCAGAGAGAGGCAGTCTCATTTGTGTCATAAAACTCTCAACTTTCCATCAAAGTAGACAATTATAAAATTACCATTTCTCAATTGGACCAATAGGATTTTAGTAATATTAATCACCTTTAATTAATTCTTTAATATTACATGGGCCACAAATAATTCGTTTTACATTCTCCCACTTGGCCCCGTGTAATATTGTTTTGTTATGTGGTATATAACATAATACGCATACCATTAGCTAAAATCCATCATACATTTGTCACTTAATAAATCATCCTTAAGTAAAGACTAATAAGAGTCATGGCGGTTTTACATCATCATATAAGCATAATTCCTTCCATGTACTACAGTATTAGTCCCTACCCAACATGACACATAATGAGAAGTTCGATAATTGCATTAATGTCTTCGAAAAGACTATCCCTGTCAGCATTTGCATAATTCATTCACGTACATGTACCAACAATTATGACAGGAATAATATTTTGTCAAAAACAATACATAAATGAGCCCAAAATGTCAATACATAAGCATCATAAATTACATAATAATGTTAATGATAATTTTCAATAATGCCCATCTTTTCGACATGTTCATTGAATGTCTTTGGTGGCAATCCTTTTGTTAATGGATTTGCAATCATAAGATTGGTGCTAATATGCTCGATTGACACCCTTTGTTTTTTAACTTCTTCTTTAACGGCAAAGTACTTCAATTCCATGTGCTTAGCACCTTTAGAGTACTTGTCGTTCTTTGAAAAGAAGACTGNAAATCCACTGATTGTTCTTGAGTCCAGTTTCTTTTCATGTGGATTATAAATTCTTGCTTCTGCTGGGCAACCCCAAATATGCAAGTGCCTTAAATTGGGTTTCCTTCCCGTCCATAGTTCAAAAGGAGTCTTTGGAACTGCCTTACTAGGAACCCTGTTTTGTAAATATATAGCAGTCTTTAATGCAAACATCCACAAAGATATGGGTAAAGAAGAATTGCTTAACATACACCTAACCATTTCTATTAGAGTACGATTATGCCTTTCAGCCACACCATTTTGTTGTGGTGTGCCTGGCATAGTGTATTGAGAACATATGCCATGCCTTTCAAGAAATTTAGCAAATGGACCTGGGTGTTGTCCAGTTTCATCATACTTTCCATAATATTCACCACCTCTATCAGATCTAATAATTTTCACCTTTCTGTCTAATTGTCGTTCAACTTCATTGACAAAAATCTCTAAAGCATTTACAGCTTGAGACTTTTCATGTAGTAGATAGACGTAACCATAACGTGAAAAATCATCGATAAAGGTGATAAAATACTTTTCCCCACCAAATGATGAAACATCAAAAGGCCCACATATATCGGTATGTATTATCTCAAGAAGCTGTGTGTTTTTTGTGGCTCCTTTCTTTGTGTGTTTGGTTTGTTTACCCTTAATACAATCCACACAAGTTTCAAGATCACTAAAATCTAAGTCAGGAAGAATTTCATTCTTTACTAATCTTTCTATCCTTTCCTTGGATATGTGACCCAAACGTTTATGCCACAAGTTAGCAGATCGTTCATTTAGTAAACCACGTTTAGTACTAATATTATGATGCAAGGTCAAAAGAGTCTCGGTAAAGAGGTTATCAAGCTTTAATTTATATAAGTCATCACAAAGAATAACAGAACCGATAAAATGATTTTGTTTAAACAAATTTAAACATCCATTTCCACCATCAAAGAAATATCCAACAGAATCAAGTTTTGATAAGGAAACTAAATTACGAGAAATAGAAGGTACATATAGAGTCTGAAATAAATCTAAATGATGTCCAGTATCTAAAATCAAACGATAAGTTCCAATGGCTTCAACTGGAGCTTTGACTCAATTTCCCATGAGGACAAACTTTTCATTTGGATTTATGGTCTGGGTTGAAAGGAATCCCTGCATCGTATTAGTAACATGAGTGGTACATCCGGAATCAATCCACCAAGTATTATAAGGAACTTCTGCCAAATTAGATTCGAAACATACATAAGAAATAATCTTACCTTTACTTTCGGACCATGCCTTACATTTCAGGTAGTCCTTTTTATGGTGCCTAGGTTTGTGACAGAAATGGCACGTATCCTTTTTGTGTTCCTTATTGTGGATATGGGCAGAAGACTCATTTATCTTTAGTGGTCCTTGCTTAATGCCCTTTCCAGATCTTTTCTTATATTTCTTTCCAGCTCCTTGATGACTTACGAGATGAACAGAATGAGTTCCTTGATTCTTAAGCCTTGTCTCCTCTTGCACGAGCATACTGTGCAATTCATTCACATTCCATTTATCCTTTAAGGTATTATAGTTTATATGGAATGGACCGTACTCGGGAGGCAAAGAGTTGATGATAAATTGTACCAAAAAGTTCTCATCCACAGTCATCCCAAGAGTCTTAAGTCTTGCTGCAATGTTACTCATTTCAGTAACATGCTCATGCATGGTACGAGAACCATCAAATTTCATGGTGGTTAAGGTACTCATCAGTGTGCCAGCAAGTGATTTGTCAGCTGTTTGGGAACGTTCTTCCACAAACTTCATATATTCCTTAGCATTCTCAGTTTTAGGGATAGTAGACTTGATATTCTTTGCTAAGGTCATCCGCATAAACATTAAGCTTAATCTGTTTGACCTTTCCCAAGCTTTATGGACAGATCTTTCATCAGCACTGCTCTCATCAGTAAGATCAGCAGGTTTCTCAACTTGAAGTGCCAAGTCCAAGTCCAAGTCCAAAACACCTAAGTTGAACTGAACTTGTTCACACCAGTCAGAGAAATTTAGCCCATTGAACAGTGGTACAGATGAAGCATGCGAATGCAGAGAAACGAGAATAGATACTACAAAATATAAAATGCTCTAACATTAATACTTTGAGTTTTAATTTCAAATTCAGATAACAATAAATGTATAGCGTAATTCTCCTTTGGGTGATATTACGTTATATCATCATAATAAATATAATGATGCTAATTAAATTTCACTTAATTGGTAATCAAATATACTCTAATCAAACATGTATGATATCTTTGGATATACAAAACACATCCGACCAAGTAAATCAATTAACCACGATCATGTTCAAGATTAACAAAATTAACTGATCAACCTTTGGGCAATCCATAATAATTTTATAATCTTTGAACGTCAATATACTCTTGACACCAATAATAAAGTCATTTTCATTTACAAGCATCAAACTATCAAGAGTAATTGATAAATAAATTATGTAATTTAACGTTCAAAATACCATAATGTTTGGCCACTTTGGTGACTAACAAACAACATCAATCGAACATTAATTACAAAAATATAATGTGAATAATGTAAGTAATTAAACTAGACATAATCTAATTTAATTCATAATTCAAATTAAAATATGAAACAATAATGTCCAATTGCCAAAAACAGTCAATATATATGTACTTCACCGATATTGAACACAAACGCATAAACTTCAGCCAATGTTATGCCTTAAACCAATACGAGGGATTGACATTTTCTTAAACAATTCAACATATATGGCAGAAACATATACCTACAGTACGGCATTCTAGGTACAAATTGTCAGCCTCATTTGATTTTCCAAGGATGGGGTTTAATTAGGCCATGGGATTATAGAAAGAAACAGTATGTGTCTTGCAAATGTTTTCATGCATTAATTGGTTTCCGCAATTTCGATTTTACACGTTTCAGCCCCTCTTTTAATTATTTATTTATTTAAACTTTGAATGATTAATAATGACAAACAGGAACACATAGCCAAAATAATGGACTTTGAAGGGCTGTCTCATTCTCCCATATGCATGGAAAAGCCAATTAATTTGAACACGATATAGTCTTCCCAAATCGGATCCATGGAAAAATCAATTAATCGACGTAGATAGCAAATGGGATTTGATGTAATGATTTGATCCATAAATTAATAAGAAATTAAATATCCCATACGAAAAACAGTAAATCTTTAAGGGAAAATCAAGAATTCTTCAACTTGGCTCTGATACCACATGTAAGAAATTAAACCCTAATACCAAGATCTTTAGAATTCATGATTTTCACATATGAAATTTTAATTGATTAAGAAACATACCTTGATCCATGGCAATAATTGAGAATTTTAGATCTGCAAAATAATAAACTGCTAAATTAAAGAAACCGTTCTCTCACTTTTCCTCTCTTTTATTGAATGAATTAATTGATGGGTTTCATTCACATTTATAGGCAGAGAGACAGTCTCATTTGTGCCATAAAACTCTCAACTTTCCATCAAAGTAGACAATTATAAAACTACCATTTCTCAATTGGGCCAATAGAATTTTAGTAATATTAATCACCTTTAATTAATTATTTAATATTACATGGGCCACAAATAATTGGTTTTACAAGCCACTCAACATATTACATAATTCAGAGAGTCTTTGACACAATACTAAAATCAGATTTTGACATGATTAATTAGTGCATTAATTAACTAAAATGTTCCATTGAGGTCTGACTTTCAGAAAACTGAAAAGTTAAGACTCACTTCAAATTGAATATTGAGGATATAATCGCTAAATTTTGCCTAAGCTAGGGACTGCAACTACACTATTCCCTTAACTTTTGGAAACTTTAGATTTGGTTCTGATTTGGTAAAGAAGAAAGGTGATGGCTGGACGAGACACTAGCCAACTTACTGCCCTGCTATGGTTGATGTTAAGACTTGAGATTCCATTCTAAAAGGTCAATCTTATCGAGATGAGTAATTTAAATCCTAATAATTGGTATATATTTTCATCTTTATTCGATGTGGTATTATATTCCTTAACATGCCTCCACAAAAAGATGGCTCGTTTGAGCAAATCAATCTTGAAATTCATGTGCTTATTTTTTATTTTTTTTAGTCTTAATCGGATTGAGTTGCACGTTGGAGTTTAATGAGCTCTAATAAACTGGTAACTTGTTAAAATTTAGGGTTCCATCTTAAAAAGTCAACCTTACGAAAATGAGTAGTGCAAACCCTTATAATTAGTCTATGTTTTCATTTTTATTCGATGTGTAATTATATCCCATAACAGTTGAAGCTTTAGGCTCCATAGACGAAACTATGTGCAGTATTAGGGAGGAGAGGACACCACTCAGCACTTTGGTGGTTGAATGCCTAACAAAAAAATTATAGCTTACTAACGGATAATAGGTTTTAAAGATACCGTAACACATTTCCTCCATGTTATTACTTTACTCATTGACTCTTAAGTCTCGTTTGATAGAGATTATTTAAAATCAAATAGACTGTAAGTGGCATGAGTTATAGATACTGCTTTGTTTAAAATTAAGAAGACAGCAAACGAAAGGCTAAAAAATTGATTTTCTAATCAAAGTATTCGTTTACTTAACCTTTAAATGTAGTTTAATTTTTACAACTTCAAATTGAACGGTATTTATATAAAAATTCAACCACAAAAAGAAATTAAATTCACAATAATATTACAAAAACACGGGTGACATGTAGATAAAATAAATAATATATAATTACTTGGAGAGTAGGTGATGGAACGGGGGCAAGTAAAACAAAAAATGTATATAGGCACAAGTTGTTTATTGTTGATTTAACTCCCAAATTTGGTCGTGATTCAACTATTGATCATTTTTCCTCCCAATTTGTAAATTATGTCCTCTTCTTTTTTCAAGTTATAGTTAAACAAAACAATTGTTTAGCAAACTTGCTCATTTTAGTTGCTAATTTTCAAATTATTTGAACCTCACAATTTGTTACGCTTATATTTCAACTGAAGCACTTTTTCAAGTTTTGTTATGAAAACTATTAGACTTCGTACTGACAAACAAGATCGTGACATTATGTCATTTATAGTTAAATATTTTATCGTTTTTGGATCAAATCAATGGTTTCACTTTTACTCTCACTATTCGATGCTATCTTATCCCATATTAAGGTATATTCTAAAAAGAAGAATCCTACAACAAAATCAGAATTAACAACCACAAATTCAAGAATATATCCATTCAAAAACTTCTCCAAAAATATTTTCAAGATCAAACAAAATTATATTCTGTCGTGTGACACGTTTTTGACTACCTTAATTTTGATTACAATTCTGGGAAAAAGTTATTGGTTGCTCTTGAGGAATGCAAACTTTGTTTGATAAAAATTTGCAAAAAAAATTTATCCACTTTTTAATTTGTCAAACTTTAATTTTAATCAAATATTTCCTGAGATTTACTATTTTTATCAACTTTTCAACCACTCATTTTATCAAATTTTATCAACATCTGTATAAAACAGGCCCTAATAACAAAATTCCAGATAGAGTTATCATTTTATTCAAAATGTAAAATCTTCACAATAGCACGTCAAATACCTTATGTATGCCATTTTATTGAAAAGTTTAACAGAAAATGTCCATCGAGACTTACATTGTAAGTGTAACTAAGGGTAGGCAAAATAATTGGAACCAACTGAACCAATATTTTAGATTCATCTCTACTTTAATTTTAAATGATTTTGATTCCGCAGAAGAACCATCTAATTTTAGTTCGATGCCATTTCTAGTCCTGAGAATCGAGAATCGGCTCAAACCCATTTTTCAAATATTAAGGTCATTTACTCTTCTTCAAAGCCCCAATTTGGTCTTCTAGAGTTTGTTGTTTTACATTGAATGGGTCTTGATTCTGGATGTACGAAAAATTGCATAAAAAATTAGAAAACTTTTGTTATAAAACCAAACATGAACCTGTCGAATCAATGAGTTTTGCTCCATAATTATAGATGGAACCATTTAATGGCTCTATTATAAAATAATCATTGATTCTCGGTTGAATGGGATTCGACCAAACTATTCTATTCAATATTTATCCAGTTCCATAATTATAGATGGAACCAATGGTTTCCACTATATGATAAAAGATCAAATCGAACCATGGCCACCCTAGTGTAAATCTAAATAAAATTTGGAGACCGACTTGCAACTGAAACAATGACTTGAGGTCCAACATTTCAATTTTCAGTTTAACTAACTGCGGAGTCCCATATTTCTTAGCATATTACAAAACTTATAATTGTAAATAAATTGATCGAACTCTACTCCTCTACACATGTTTTTATATTGACAACTTTTACTTACCTTATTATCGACACATTTTATGAGACCTAATAAAATCTTAGCCAAATATGTCATCTAGTACATAAAATCCCATAAAATCCATGTTCTGAATTCAAGAATAAATATAAGACAGAACTGGAAACATCTCTATCAAAAATTTTTGTGTAACCAATTAATTTAGCAAGAGAAGAACCAAGAAAAACAACACTAATCCCCCCCCCCCCCCCCCCCCCCCCCCC
>NC_036243.1:18565965-18603700 GCF_002742605.1 Olea europaea var. sylvestris | reverse complement strand
CCCAACCCTCAAAAAGAAGGCAAAACAAGGTAGGATGATAATACTATAAATATGAGGGAGGTCACAAGTCATAAGACTCATGACAAGGTAGGACGCACAAAGAGATGGTGAGTAATCATGGTGTCAGAGTTCCTGGAAATGGAGGGATGAATTTGAAACAGTTCAAAGAATGGTTGATGAAGTATGACAAGAACAACGATGGGAAGATAAGCAGCAAGGAACTCCACGATGCCTTTCGCGACGCCAAAAGAGAGAGCTGGTTTAAGGGTATGAAGAGTGAATACGCCATCGGGAAAGCCGATAAAGATGGCGATGGGCTCGTTGATGATGATGAAATCATCAACCTGGTAGATTTTGCTCGTCGAAAACTATGTATGAAAATTGTCTTGGTCTAAGTTGATAAACCTAGATGTGTTTATCAACAAAACAATTAATGCATGAACTATCTAGTTTGCTTATCATGATGTATGGTTGCGAAATTTGCACGAGAACAGTTTGTAGTCTTCAAATTTATAAATAAATAAGCCATTTATCAAACTTACTCATTTTAGTCACTTAATTTGTAATTGTTTCAATTTCACAACTCAACTTACAATTTCATTTTTCCCCAATTCTATTATGGAAACCAATAGACTGCCGTCCATGTCAAGTTGTCTTGAAATGATTTTGGTGAAACATCGACTATTAAGCTATAACTTAATATCTATGACCATATTATGTTAATTGTTCATATTTCGTTCATTCCATCGGTAAGCTGACCAGTAATGGCCTTGCCTTCTAATAAACCAAATCATTTTATGACCCGTTATCAAGGTAGGCACTTTCATACAAGGGTAGGGGCGTGTGCTAAGTGCTTTGGATATTTGGTCTCGTATAGGTAATTTACTTTCTTCAGCTGCATCGAGGCATGTTCTTTTCCCTTTTTTTAGGTTTTAATGTTTTTTCTTTCAGTATCATAGAGTCTCATCCTCGTAGTTAGGTCAATAAAATATCTTTGGATCTTTCAATGCTTAAATATTATAGTTGAGTATCCTACTTACAGGAAATAAATGAATCGTCGTTTGAATTTTGATTTTATATACAATTTATATTTGTTGAAACAAACCACATTGTATGTGCTAAAGAAGGGGAAAGTCAGAATTTGCTTGGCAAATATGAACAAATCCATGGATGAAGATCCTTATGGAGCAAATCGTTGGATAATAAAGCCCCCCAAAAATTGGCTTGTCAATGACAAAATGCGAACATGAAGGTTTAACATTTTTTTTTAACTCAAATTAAGTATATACTGATCGATTGACGAGGCCATGATACGTGAGCATCCAATGTATGATTAAATGGGTACATCATCTTAATCGTTTGTCACGTATGATTATGTTGTTAAAACTGTTGGGCCGATTGACCAATAATGCAGGAATTGAGATTTAATGAATTCCACTTGTTGTAATTGAAGTATTGAATAAGATCACAAATAACCACGAATAAGATTAAAGTAAAAAAATAAAAGAATTGGCAGAGGAACGATGTTATTTTATTCAATCAATGAAAGGAGAGAATTACAGCAATAATGACTTTAATAATACTGAAAGAGGAGCCCTGTATTTATAGTATAAAATCTAGCCCTAAAAGAGTCCCAAAAAAGGTAAAAATCTAATGCAATTTAGACTCCTATTTCAGTCACACTCCTAACAATCTCCACCTTGACTCAAATTTCGGTGCAACGAACAAAACTCCAAAATTTCTCCACCTTGAGAAATAATCCGTCTGCATCAGAATGAACTAACCAATCTCCTCAACGCAATAACCAAACTCTCCACGATAACACGTTCCCCCACCCCGCGTCCACAAGCGACACCCGAACCCAAACCCGGGTTCCCCAAATTCCTTTTGGAATTAACAATCACTGGACAGGGTCGAAGCACACCCTATAGTAGAAACCACACCAAATGCACATTCAGAAGGTCCCTTGCCAATATTGTCACCTTCAATAATTTCAAAAGCATTACAGACATCTCCAAAACTGTACCTACGCTCCACGAATCCATTGGCATTACAAGAACACAGTGTACTCGTTAAAATTGGTGGCAAAGCGGAATCACCAACACTCCCTTGAGCAAAGTTCTTAACTGGCCCAGAGCCAAACCCAAGAGGTACTGTACCAAATTGAATGTCCACCACGGTACTGAACTTGTCCAAACGTCTCTGAACTGGTTCTGCGCTCCCCTGCAAGATGTACAACTGGGATTTCCTCTGTCCCTCCAGTACAACCCGGACACCCCTTTGAACCTTCAAGACTCCACCTCCACCAGAAAATTTGTACCCTTTTTCATCCAAGGTACTAAGTGATATGAGATTCTTTGTCAAGTCTGGAACTAGCGAACCTGATCAAGTGTCCTCACTGTTCCATCCTGTAGCTTCAATCTGACCCGACCGATTCCTGCAACCCAGCAAAATTGGTTATTTTCCATGACAACTCCATCTTACTTTACCGTCTCATATGTTTGAAACAAAGCCCTATTGGGACACATATGATACGAACAAGCAGAATCTAGAATCCATTCCTCAAGTTTGGATTCCCCGTCAGATACAGCCAACATCACATCTCCATCATCACAAAAATTTTCAGTAATATTAGTCTCATTCGAATTACCTAATTGCCCCGCATGATTTGCATGTAAATCGCCTATACCTTGCAACTTGTCGCAATCTTTCTTGATGTGTCCTTTCCTCTTGCAGTAATAACAATGCACATTGCTGTACTTCACCTTCGATCTACCCCTCCATCGATCACCATGAGTAATAAGAGCATCCCCACTCCTAGATGTAGGATCTCCAACCAACAGTTCCATCTTCTCCTTTGAGAACAGGGCGTCGTATACCTCCTCAATGGATAACGTGTCACGACAATACAGAATAGTATCACGAAATGACGAAAAAAAATTGGGTAGCGAACACAACAGGACCAATACTAGATCCTCTTCATCATATTTTACCTCCAATGTCTCCAAATCTACAACGATCTCCTTGAACACAGCAAGGTGGTCCTGCAGTGACCCTCCTTTCGCCATGCGATGAGAATACAACCTCTGCTTCAGAGTCAGTTTGCTCGTCAAACTCTTTGTCATGCACAACTGCTCCAGCTTGAGCCACAAAGCAGCCGCTGTCTTCTCTTTCAAAACATCTTACAGCAAATTGTTGGATAAATGAAGTTGGATTTGCGCTAAAGCCTTTCGATCCTTCCGTTGCTTCTCCTCCATAGACAAGCTTGCTGGCATCCTATCAAAACCCAGCAAAACATCATCAAGATCCATCTGCGTCAACACAGCTCTCACCTTTACTTGCCATAACGAAAATCTTGTATTGCGATCCAATAGCGGAATTTCATACTTCAACGAATTCATCTCTGAAAAACCTCAATCTAATCACGAAGAACTTGCAACCTGCAACACCCAAAATTGAAAACTACTGAACGTGCAAGGGGCAAAATAGTCCAGAACCATAATTTTGCCCAAAACTGAAATTGGACACCACCATAAGGTTCGTCTCGTCGTCCGGAGAAAACTGCCTGAAGACACCGTCGTCGAAAAACGCCTCACGCGTCGCCACTCGCTCGCCGGAGTTACCACCGCCGGCGACTGGTCAGAAAAAGCTCCAACGACCTGTGACCGTTTCTGCCTGCTGAGTCCACTGGTGGTGTTCGTTTCTCCAAACTCTTTTTGGTTTGACCAGAAAACACAAAAACAGATCCAACAGAAAATCGAAAAATTGGTCAGATTCGTTTTCTGATTTTCTGGTAATTTTCAGACGATTTTCCGATCAGTTTCTGGCCAAAAATCCACCAACAACCCCGCTCTAAGACCACTTGTTGAGACCAATTGACCAATAATATAGGAATTGAGATTTAATGAATTCCACTTGTTGTAATTGAAGTTTTGAATAAGATCACAAATAACCACGAACAAGATTAAAGTAAAGAAATAAAAGAACTGGTAAAGGAACGATGTTATTTTATTCAATCAATGAAAGGAGAGAATTATAGCAATAATGACTTTAATAATACTGAAAGAGGAGCCCTGTATTTATAGTATAAAATCTAACCCTAAAAGACTCCCAAAAAAGGTAAGGAATCTAATGCAATTTAGACTACTATTTGAATCACACTTCTAACAAAAACTACTAATGGAATAGACATTTGTGATGTAATTAAAAAAAAAAATTAGAAACTCAAGAGATCAAATAAAAATAATTTAAAGATAAATGACTAAAATGAAACTTCACAATAAATTGTGTGAACAACGTTGTAGTTTACTCTATTATGATCCCGGATCAACGTCCATATTATGTGAACAAATAAAGAATTGACCATTGAGATTATGATACATCATGTTTAATTCAACATATGCTATGTCACCTTTCAAGCGAACCATTAGTCCTACACCACCGTGTTTATATTGAATTTTACATGTGCCATATGGAACTCTACTGAACTCCGTTTATTATAGTATATATGTCGTCCCAAATGGAACACAATTGGGGTATGCTCGTGTTATTGTATGTTATTCATACAAGAGAGTCAAATATGACATTCACAACATTTTACCTACACAAGTAGGTCGTATTCTGCACATTGAATAACATTATTTCATTCATATAGTGTACCCGGCTTTCAAATTTCTATGATGATGATAAAATGGTTGGTACCTAATTTGAACTTAGTGCTTACTGCTTTGATGTGGTTGAAGCTTTAGGCTCCATCGGCGGAAATTATGTAAGGGACTAGGAAGGAGCGGACACCACTCAACACCTAAGGCAAGGTTCAATGTCTAACAAAAACGTATTAGCTCACTAACGTATAATAGGTTTTTAAAGTCCCGCACACACTTTCTCCAAATTAAAATATGCAATGAATGAAGTGTTGGACATTTTCAAGTGGGAGAAAATTTACTAATGTGAAGGTTGTTTCACCAAGTTTTTAATAAAAAAATTTAGCAGATTTTAATAAAAATTATTGAAATGTGTAGTTGAAAAATTGATGAAAGTTGTAGGTCACATGAAATATATCGTTAAAATTAATTTTCATCTTTACCCCAACTTTTTATTAAGTTTTTAAGATATTTCAAACAAGAACCTAGTTACATTAATTATATAAACTATTGCATAACTTTAATTAAAAAAAAACTCCATAATTATGGGTTATTTAGAAAGACATCAACCGACAAAACAGCAACAAACCCTCCTCGCAAAGTAAAACTACTATAAATAACAAATACTTTCACCAAATCCTTCTGTCTGGTCAATTCGTGGACTAATTAGTTGATGAACCTGTTTGTGTTTATCAACAAAATTCTGCTTGTTTGTATGAACTATCTATTTAATTCGCTTATCTTAAAATATGAGTGCAAATTTTGCATGAAATAGTTTAAAATCTTCGGAGTTTTCAATATTCTAAATAAATAAGATTTCAATTTTGGTCCTTTTCACAGTAGTTGCTGGAATTAAAAAGATGAACCAGAAAATAATGTTTATTTAGATCATTGGAAACTAAAAACGTGTACATGCACAGGTTTTCTATTGTTGATTTAAATCCAAAATTTGGTCTTGATTCAGCTATTGATCATTTTTCTTCTAAATTTGTAAATTATGTTCTTTTACTTTTTCAGTTTTCGTTAAACAACACAATAGTTTAACAACCTTGCTCATTTTAGTTGCTTAATTTCAAATTGCTAGAACATCACGATTCGTTACACTTTTATTTCAACTGAAGCGTATTTCCAAGTTCTATTATGAAAGCTTAGACTTTCGTACTGGCAACTGAAGCACTTTTTCAAGTTTTGTTATGAAAACTAATAGACTTCGTCCTGGCAAACAAGATCGTGACATTATGTCATTTATAGTTAAATATTTTATCATTTTTAGATCAAATCAATGGTTTCACTTTTACTCTCTCTATTCGATGCTATGTTATCCCTTATTAAGGTATATTCTGAAAAGAAGAATCCTACAACAGCATCAGAATTAACAACCACAAATTCAAGAATATATCCATTCAAAAACTTCTCCAAAAATATTTTCAAGATCAAACAAAATTATATTCTGTCGTGTGACACGTTTTTGACTACCTTAATTTTGATTACAATTCTGGGAAAAAGTTATTGGTTGCTCTTGAGGAATACAAACTTTGTTTGATAAAAATTTGCAAAAAAAATTTATCCACTTTTTAATTTGTCAAACTTTAATTTTAATCAAATATTTCGTGAGATTTACTATTTTTATCAACTTTTCAAGCACTCATTTTATCAAATTTTATCAACATCTGTATAAAACAGGCCCTAATAACAAAATTCTAGAGAGAGTAATCATTTTATCCAAAATGTAAAATTTTCACAATAGCACGTCAAATACCTTATGTATGCCATTTTATTGAAAAGTTTAACAGAAAATGTCCAACGAGACTTACATTGTAAGTGTAACTAAGGGTCGGCAAAATAATTGGAACCAACTGAACCAATATTTTAGATTCATCTCTACTTTAATTTTAAATGATTTTGATTCCGCAGAAGAACCATCTAATTTTAGTTCGACGCCATTTCTAGTCCTGAGAATCGAGAATCGGTTCAAACCCATTTTTCAAATATTAAGGTCATTTACTCTTCTTCAAACTTCAAAGCCCCAGTTTGGTCTTCCAGAGTTTGTTGTTTTACATTGAATGGGTCTTGATTCTGGACGTGTGAAAAATTGCTTCAAAAATTAGAAAACTTTTGTTATAAAACCAAACATGAACCAGTCGATTCAATTTTGGATTTGTTCCATAATTACAGATGGAACCGTTTAATGGCTCTATTGTAAAATAATCATCGATTCTCGGTTCAATAGAATTCGACCAAACTATTCTATTTAATATTTGTCCAATTCCATAATTACAGATGAAACCAATGGTTTTCATTATATGATAAATGATCAAATCGAACCATGGCTACCCTAGTGTAAATCTAAATAAAATTTGGAGACCGACTTGCAACTAAAACAATGACTTGAGGTCCAACATTTCAATTTTCAGTTTAATGAACTACAGAGTCCCATATTTCTTAGCATACTAGTGTTTCTCCCGTGCAATGCACGGGTGATAGTGTTTTGGAGCTTTTTTTAGCGTGTCAAATCTGTAGTCTAAAATTAGTGTTTTATGTTGTTTTTAGAATGATTTTCTTGTCAATATATGATTAATATGTATGGATTATTATTGTATGTATGTGTTGGTTTTTTTTTTTCTTTTTTTTTTCTTTTTTTTTGGTTCCTTGACTATTTCATTAACTTATGGACTTCGTTAATTACCTATTTATGTGATGAGTAAATCTATATAAAATTTATTTCTAGATTTTGTAATGATTAATTTTAAAACTAAATAATTAATAGAGTTAGCTTTTGAACGTGGAATATTTTGGATTAGATCGTTTGTTACGAGAAGTCAAGTTGTCCTACAATAGAGTGTTTACTATTAAAATTTAAAAATAAATTATAATAATGGATAAATAGAAATGTAACCAATTATTTTTATTATGCTCTTTGTTAGCATACATCTTAATATTTGTTACCTAAAAATCATGCAAAGGGATGTTGTCATTATCAAGGTTAGAATTTTGTGAAGAGATTCTCTAAAAATTGCAGAAGAATCTTGTGGTCCATACGTTGGAAGAAGAGAAAATTTATTGTATTTTAAATTATGTATATGTATTATGTGTAAAAAGTTTCAAAGGTTTCAATTATGACAAGAAAACAAAACACAACTTATTTATTATTGTATCTAAAGCTGAAGGGTCATTCTTCTATTCTCATATTGACGTCCACAGATTTTAGACGGATAAGGTGCACACATACTGTGTTGGAAAATTTGGCTGGAAAAGGTAACCATTTGCTGAAAATTTCGCTAGAGAAGGTAACCATTTAGAGATTTATACTGTGGCGTGAGAATATATCATGGAGAATTAGAGCTTGGTTTTGGAACTGATGATTTTTTATATAAGATTTTTGTTTCTTATTTTTGTTTAAGCTTTCCGTGAAATGGAGATGGGCTTTCCGTGTCCCGAAGTGCGTGTGCATCTGTGACACGGAGAAGGAGCTCTCCTTGTCATAGAAAGAACCCTCTTCCGTGACACAGAGCTCGCCTCCGTGAGATGGAGATGGATGTTTTTGTAACAAAGAGAATTTTATTTTTTTTAATGTCGTATTTGTTTATTTTGGATTGTTGATTTATTTATAAATAAACATTTCTCTAATTTAATTTTTAGATTTGCTCATGAATATTAATTTTTAAATCATTTGGGTAGATTAATTTTTAGATTTGTTTATAAATATTTATTTTTAAATAATTTATGCAGATGTCTCTAGAATATATAGTGTCTCCAGACCAATGATTTTCTGCTACGATTATTCAATATCCAAATCAAGAATATCTGAAAGATTTTGTAGAGTTTATAGAAGCAGATCAACAATGTTCTTTGATTTGTAGTTATTTTTATGGATTTATTTATGAAGCTGTTTATAGAGAAGAAGGAGAACAATTTAGTAGTAAATTAGTATATGAACTTATAATGAAGCTTATAAATTGTGGGAAAAATAATAAAGTTTGGGTACGCTTAGATGGCTATGTTGCTAGGTTTGGTTTGCAAGAATTCTGCTTAATTACTAGATTACCTTGCCATGAATCATTTATGGAGATCGATTATAGTAATGATCGTCTTAGAAATCAGTACTTTGATGGCACAAGAAGAATTACGATGAGAATGCTTTTTGAAGCATTTTACATGTCTGAAGATCATCGGGATAAATTTAAGTTGGGATTAGTTATGTTGGTAGAGTGTGTGTTAAAACCAACTTCAAGACAAATTGATTATAGAACTCTTGATATGGTTGAGTATCTTGATGAGTTTCTTATATATCCATGGGGTCATAAAGCATATTTTATTTTTTTAAATTCTTTGAAAGAGTCACAATTTGAAAGAATAGTAAGGATGTAACGGAATGAACAAGTAGAATGTAAGTATGTACTACAAGGGTTTCCACTTGCTTTTCAGGTATTTTTTTGTATTCTTTTATTGATTTATTATGTATAAGTTATTTGTATAAGAAATAAATAATATATATATAGGAAGCCTAATAAAATATTAAATGAAAAAATGATTAAACAATTTTTGGCTGCTCAGAAGGTATGTTTTTTTCATGAATGTACAAATATATGTGCATTTAATTATTTAAAAATTAAATTTAAAGAAATGATTTTTACGTTTAATTGTAATTACAGATCCAAGTAATTACGGTGTTGCAGCCTACAGAAGAAGAATTATAGACATTATGGTATAGAAGTTTGTCATTGCCAATGGACGATGAACATAATATATTAGATGGTATTGTGAATGGGCAATTAGATAATGTAGTACCAAAATTCTCGAATAATATATATGTGGAGCAAACAACTATTCTCGGTATTTCGGGAACTTCTACCGGAGCTGGGTGCAGTTCTGCTTCTGGTGGTTCCAACTATGTAACTGAAGAAAAAATGGAAGAAATGTTGAGAATCTATAAGCAACATAACATATCAGATATGTCTGGTTTATGTTACAATTTGAAGGCTGAAATTCTTGAAGAATCAAAAAGTCATTACTATACGATTCTTAACAACCAAAAACAGTTGTTTGAAGAACAGAAGAAATGGCAATATGATTACATGCAGTCTAGTATGCATTCTTATATGGACAGTTCATTATCAAGTTTGTTTGATAAACATGGTGTTGATGAATCGCAGAAACAAGAAGATCGTTATCAGAGCATGCAGTCTCATGTGGATATCAGTGTGGCTTCTGTGTGATCTTATGTTGATGAACAAAATGAGAACTTATTCAAGAAATTTTCTGATTGGAAATCAAACATAGAAGCCATTATAAGCTATACACAATACGAAATCCTATTGGTAGAGGTTTAATTCTTGATGATCAACCAAAGAATGTGTCTATGTCTGAATAGGCCGGAAGTTTTTTGAAACGTTTAGAAGAGAGAAGAAAAGGAAGGGAAAACAAATACAATTTTCGCCGTCTAAAGGTTATCCTTTGGAAGACTATTCTATGGAAAAGTATTCGATACTTAAAAATTGGATAGCGAATAATGAATCGAGGTGAAAAAAAAATCATTATTAGTTTAAATACAAAAAAAAATTCCGATTTATTCAATACTAATTTTAATTATGCTATGCAGTGCATTATAGGAAGAGTGTTGGGTACATGTATGGAAGAGATTGGTTGAAAGATTTATTGGATCAAACAAATGATATAAATGTTATGGTGAGTAAAGTTTAGCTATTACAATTAATTTCATTCTATATTTAATATATTAAATTTGTGTTTATTTGTTTTACCAGACAATTGAGCTGGAGTTGAAGTTTTTGAGGCGACTTATCAATAATGGTTGCACTCTTGTGTCTAAAGAAAATGCCATCATAGACTTTAAATTTGAAAATAAGTGTGCTAATATGATGATTTGGCAAAGGGATTACGTCATTAGAATTAATAAAGGTATACCAGATGGGACCGTTTTAAATCAATATGCCAACGACAGATTGTCTGTAGAGAGTCGTCCATGGGTAGGGTGTAAGTATTTGTTAATTCCATGCTCATATTCGGGGAATACTTGGTATCTTTTTTTAGTCAATATTTCGAAGTGAAAATTTTAGATATATGACTGTAGTCATAATGAGCATACACCAGATCAAGTGAAGGCATACGCGAATGCAACACTTACTGTGGTCAATTCTATATTGTTCAACGAAGCTTTTGCTGCGAGACGAGACGAGATATAAGGAAACATAGAAATAAAAATATGAAGCAAGAGATCATACCATACCTACCTTATACAAACAACGGGTAACCACTGAAAAAATTTCTTATTTACTATAAAATATAATTATTCGTACGTACTAATTCAATACAACATAAAAGTTTTTTTTACAGGCCGAACTGTGAAGTTTTTGTGCTTAAATATATAGAATGCTTTATTTTGGAGGCATCCGTTAGAATTTGTTTCATCAGACAAGATGACTATATATAGACAGGAGGTATTGACAAATGATCTAGGGTTTTAGATATGACCATTTTAATAGTGAATTAATTGGGTTGTGGCCCAATAATATGAATAATGCTATTCAGAGTGGAAATTATCGGCTGACATACAATTAACATTTTTTATTTGGTGTATAATTCAAAAAAATAGCTACCATATTTTTATATCAAACACTAAATTGTCAAATGTATGCCACGTAGGGCACTACCGATAGTCAAATATGTATCAAATTCCAAATTGTTAAATGTATGCCATGTAGGATACTAACGATAGTCTTTACTTCGAATAGCATTACTCAATAAATATGGGTTGAGATATCAACTATGGACATTAATAAAGCTTAAATTTAAAAACAATTATTTTATATTATAAAAGGGAAAAAATTAAAAAGAATTCTAAATCGGGAAAATTTTATCTTTAATATGAAGGAAAAAGAAATTTAAAAAAAATTAAAAAACTAAACAAAAGGAAATTACAACAATTAAATAAATGATATATATAAATAATATTTAGTCAGAATTGAAAAAAAATGAAGAGTTATGGAGAGTTTTTCTCCATAACATGGAGAGTGTCTCCATAACACACTATTTTTTAGTTTTTAGTTTTTTTATTTGTTTTGTTCATTCTATAAATATTGTCTTTTTCGATTTTTAATTATTTTCACTTTATGATAAAATTCAATGTTTTCAATTTTAATTAAATAATATTTATATTTTTTTATTTTGTTTTCGCAATTTTTTGTTTGTTTACTTTGTTTTATTTTTATTATATTTCTTAAAAAATTGTTTGCAATTTTCTTTTTCCTCATATTATGAATGATTTAAAATTCATTTTTATTCTTTTTGGTTTATGGTAAAACATATTTTGTAAGCAAAAAAGTTTAAAAATATGATAAAATGTAACTTTGAAAAGAAAAACGTAATTATTTATAGTATGAAGGAAAAGAAATTTTCAGATGTATATAATAAAAACAAAACAAATATGAAGAAAAAAAATTTACGAAAACTAAATAAAGAATATATAAATATTATTTCATTTTTAAAAAATCATATTTTATCATAAAAAGGAAAAATTGAAAAGAACTTTATTTAATTTTAGTAACATTCTTTGGTTCAATTTGGTTTGCTTTTATTATATATTTTTTGAAAATTATTTTAAAATATCTTTTTTTCTTCTTAAAAATTGGGAAATTTGTATTTTATCATAAAACGAAAGGAATTAAAAAGAATTTTAAATCGAAAATAAAAAATTTTATATTATGAACAAAAATAATTAAAAAAAAAAAAGGCAAAGTGGAGTCCGTGTTATGGAGAGTTCATTTTTATTTATTTATTTTAATTTGTTTTACTCATTAGATAAATACTTTTTTTGAACAAAAAAAATATAAATATCATTTAATTAAAATTGGAAAAATAAATTTTATCACGAAAAGAGAAGAACTTAAAATCGGGAAAAATATCTATGATAAAAAAAAATTCTTTTTTATTTTTTATAATAATAATCCTGGGATAAATGTAATGAACAGTAGAACATATTTTTAAGAGAAAGTCTTAAAAAATTGTTTTAAAATTTCTTTTTCCTCGTAAAGGAATTAAAAAGAATTTTAAATCGAAAAGAAAAATATTTATATTATGAACAAAACTAATAAAAAAATTTAAAAATAAAATAAAAAAGAGGGTAAAGTGGAGTCCGTGTTATGGAGAAAAACTCTCCAAACGAAGAAAATCTCTGCGTGTTATGGAGAAACTCTCCATCTATTAGAATTTATTTATTTTTTAATTTGTTTTACTCTATATAAATACTTTTTTTGAACAAAAAAATATGTAAATACTATTTAATTAAAATTGGAAAAATAAATTTTGTCACGGAAAGAACAACCCCAACCCCCCCCCCCCCCCCCCCCCCGGGCCATCAAAAAGAAGGCAAAACAAGGTAGGATGATAATACTATAACTATGAGGGTGGTCACAAGTCATAACAAGGTAGGACGCACAAAGAAATGGTGAATTCTGCTGGTCTCGCTCCTCGCGTAGTTTCCAAAAATGGAGGGATGACTTTGGAACAGTTCCAAGAATGGTTGATGAAGTATGACAAGAACAATGATGGGAAGATAAGCAGCAAGGAACTCCACGATGCCTTTTGCGACGTCAAAGGAGAGAGCTGGTTTAAGGGTATCAAGAGTGAATACGCCATCAGGAAAGCCGATAGAAATGGCGATGGGGTCGTCGATGACGATGAAATCATCTACCTGGTAGATTTTGCTCGTCGAAAACTAGGTCTGAAAATTGTCTCGGTCTAAGTTGATAAACCTACATGTGTTTATCAACAAAACAATTAATGTATGAACTATCTAGTTTGCTTATCATAATGCATGGTTGCCAAATTTGCACGAGAACAGTTTGTAGTCTTCAAATTTATAAATAAATAAGCCATTTATCGAACTTACTCATTTTAGTCACTTAATTTGTAATTGTTTCAATTTCCCAACTCAACTTACAATTGCATTTTTACTAAAGCGCGTTCCCCAATTCTATTATGAAAACCAATAGACTGCCGTCCATGTCAAGCTGTCTTGAAATTATTTTGGTGAAACATCGACTATTAAGCTATAACTTAATATCTATGACCATATTATGTTAATTGTTCACATTTCGTTTATTCCATCGGTAAGCTGACCAGTAATGGCCTTGCCTTCTGTTTCGCGCGGGTAGTCGCTAACAATC
The DNA here is from genome assembly GCF_002742605.1 of Olea europaea var. sylvestris. Lineage (NCBI taxonomy): Eukaryota > Viridiplantae > Streptophyta > Magnoliopsida > Lamiales > Oleaceae > Olea > Olea europaea. The sequence continues at coordinate 18,589,875 of NC_036243.1, read as the reverse complement.
AAAAAAGGAATCAGACGATTGTGTAAGGAATAGACCTCTTGAGGCAAAGTCCCAAAAAGGGGTGTTTTATTGACGATGATTTACAATTGGAACTAAACAGAATGCCTCCAAGGGGCGCAAACACACGAGTATTAAAAGAAATGTTTAAGTTTAAACTAAGAAATTGAAATTACATATTCTTTGTTTGAGAGTATTTGATTTGGGATCTTTTTCTCTATGTCTTCTCTTCCTTTTCTATTCCTTTGATGGTTTCTTCGTGACAAACCGCTTGGAAACTGCTTAATTGCCGTATAACTACCCACTTTCTTTATGGTGGCTAACTTGTCGTGGAACTGCCGTCCCTAACTGTTGCCATTACTCTTTGTCATTCAACCACCTTCAACTAGGCTCCTTGAATCGTGGAATGTGATAAGATCAATCAATAACTGCTATTCTGGATAACCATAATATTTTATGCTTGCTGAGATCCTGGGCGATTCGAAGGTTTGGGCGAGAACGGGGTCATCGCTCTGGGCGACCATAAGGTATTCTATTCGTTCAGATTCTGGGCGTCTTGCAAACTTAGGCGATGATGTTACCGTGTTCGTGGGCTTCCACCGCATTCATCAATAATCCTATTTGGACCTTTATCTTGGATTCTCCAATTGGACTTCACTCTTTGGGTTATTTGATTTGGGCTGTACTTTTAGTGTATCAACAATTACCCCCCAATATGGCAGAATTAACACTAATTATTAATCTTTACCATATTCAGTTCATATTTTCCAGCAATATTTGAAATTTTCAAGAATTTCAATCATTATTTCCTTCTATAGTCTGAAAATGTGCAACGTTACAAACCCTTATAAACCAAAAGGACACGACATTTTATCACACCATTAAACCACGTCTCTATATTTCAGGCTTCTTCCTCGCTATTTTACTGCTTATCTTCTTGCTTCTCTACTACGTTTCTCAGGCAACCTTATCAAAACTGTATTTTGTTTCCAATGGCGACTTCACAAACTCAATCTGATGATTCTTTTTGTTTTGAAGATTTCCAGAAAATCATTACCATGCCATATGTAAATCCAAGCTTCCTTGCACAAGCTAGTGCTGACCTCAATGAATTCTATTTGGGTCCATCGTTCAATAATATCGAAGCCGTCGGACAAGTGGCGGTAGGCTAGCTGTTCCCTTGCACTTAAGGTCCTCCGTTCCTGAACTTTGTGCCATTGAGGCCGATTCGCGAAAAAGGTATTTGTACTTGGCCCAAAGCTGATGTTATTTTTCGTAGATGGCATGCACGTCTTGTGAGTCATGGCTCCACCAAGGCAATTTTTGATCGTGCTAGGATTTCAAATTTATTAGAAATTTCTCTTCAACCCCCGATTTTTGACCCAGTTCTTTGAGTTTTTGGTCTTCTGAGTATAACACTTCGTTTTCCCTCTTGGTTCCATGTCTATTACTTTAAGGGATATTAGAGCTCTAGTAAATCTTTTGCCTTTGGGCGATACCATCTTTCCTGGTATCTTGATTTCCAGTGTTGCCCCGAAATTTGACAAGAAACTTATTGAGTCCTATTCAAGTCTACAAGGCTTTTATAATCACTCAAGTGCTGAACCTTCTCATACTAAGCATGTAGCCTTTCTTCAGATTTGGCTCTGTAAATATATTCTTTGTGTGCCAAGTATGAAACCTTCTATGAGCTACTTACCTATAGCGCATGAATTGGTGCGTGGTAGGCCTTTGAACTTATGTTCCTTCTTTCTAACCGCCCTTTATAGAGGCATGGCTTCACTTCAATTTCAACTGAAGAATGGTGCATCTCCTACTGGCAGTGGCCCCCTTTGGTTCACTTAACTGTGATTGAGAGCATATTTTCCACCACTCGGTGCTCCATCCATTTCTAGTCGTTCTGCTAGCTGTTATGGGCTAGCCATTGATCCACTAACCCCTGTAAATATGTCCAGTAGGGACATTTTTCATTCTTTTATACCTTAAATTCGATTCCTTCCTTCTTTCTTTTTCCTGCTCATTTGACTCCAAATTATGTGCAACCTCCATCCACCCTAGACAGTGCGAGTGCCTCTCTGCTTGTTTGGGTTCAGTTTTTGATTGGGAGGGAATTGTTCCACGATATCTTAACTAGAACCAATGCCAAAGCTGGGGTTGAGATATATGCTCCCCAATTTTTTGCTCGCCAACTTGGTTTTGGCCAAACTTGGCCTGTTCCTCCCTGTTATTCCAAAAATTTAGCAGACCATTTTCACACTATTAATAAGGCAGATGCACAAGCTATAGATGCTCGCAACATTATTTTGACGAGCAAATTTTCATTAGCCCCTTTCAATTCTAGCTGTGCTGTCCATCCTCTTTTTAAACAGCTTTGGCCATTAGTAACACGCCGATTGTTTGCAACTGATGTTAATCGTGCCTTCCATTTACTGGACTAGCCAGGCACTCCCTCTATTTCTCCCATTTTGGTCACCCCTGTGTCTATTAGGAATCCTTCCTCCCTTGCTCGCTCTAAACATTCTATCTATCCATCTGCTTCTCTACCTGTCAAGGCTACTGCAGCTAAAAGTGTCTTAAGCCGCAAACGGCCAACTTCAGTATCTCCCATTTTGCAGGATGATAATGATGACGCTCCTCTCATCGTTAGGAGAAAGGTAATTGAATTTGTTTATTCCTAAACATACTTTTCTACGTACTAATGGTTTACCTGAATTTCTTAGAAAAGTTCAGCCTCTCCTTCGAAGGCTTTGGTTTTGGCAGCTCATGCTCCATCATCATCTACTAAAGCCGCTTCGTCCAAATCAGCTGATGAAGGGATTATGCTTAAAGAAAAACCCTTAATCCCGAAACCTTCATCACAACCAGTAGAAGGGCCACCTTCTTCCTAGGGCGCCGACCCCCCAAACGTCGAACCAGAAGGTAAATACATATTTTGATATTTTACCTTTGTTTATGCTACTAGTTTCTGATTCGTTACTTCTTGAATTATGCAGAGGCTCTCATGGGCCTGCCCGTTGTGGCAAAGTCTTCTCGCCCAGATAAGGGGAAAGTCCCCACAGGTGGTGGAGCCTACTGGTGATATGCCTGAACTTTCCAAGATTATTGATGAGGTAACCTTTTGCTTCACTTTCATTTTCACTTCGTTTATCGTAGTAAAAGTCCTCAATGTTGGCACTTTTCTTTACAGGATGATGATGACATTGTGCGTTCCATCCAGGACTTGTTTACTTCCTGGGGGTAAGTCAAGACGTCTCGCCCTACTTCAACCAGTCATCCTTCTACTTCTTCAGAGGAAGATATGAAGTTTCTCAAGCAGTCGATATTTGAGTACGTGTCTTTCATGAACATGGATATCGGCCAGGTTAGTACTACTAAACATAAGGATAAGCTTGAGCTGTTGAGTGCGAAATTGGCGCAAGCACTTACACTTCCATTGCTCAACGTTTCTGCTAACTTTAAAGCGACGTTGAAAGTTGTTCACTCTGATACCCTCTCCTTGTTAGCTAAAAATGTTGAACTGAAGGCCGGGAATACTCAGTATCTTCGTGCTGCATCTGAAAGAGAGTCTTTGCTTCTAGAGATTAACAAAGCCGAGGACGAATTGAAAGAAATCTCTTCCGACGTTATGGTCGAAGACTCTTTGATGATAGGTTTGGCTGCGGAGATGAAGGAGTTTCAAGCAAAGATGGATGACTGTAGGGCGAGAATGGCTACTAAAAAGCGTAATGCTTCCCAAGGAATTGAACGAACCAAGTCTTTGGTTGATCAGTACAAAAAGCTGGAAGTTGATGACGATTTTGTTGCTGAATTAAATGTCGCTTCTTCTCAGCAGAGCGAAGATTGGGAGAGACTTAGGGAACGAATTCGTTCGACGTGGGGTAAATTGTAATTAAGACATTCAATGCCTTAACTTTCCTTTTGTAACTTTGTATTAACTTTCCTTTTGTAACTTCGCACTAATTGTCATTGTTAATTTTGAATGTAACAGCAGTTATCATTATTAATGAACGACTAATTTGCCTACTTGCGTATTTAATTGACGTTGTCCTTAATCGTCAACCTCTCAAGCATTTAATTGTTTTATGCTAAGATTCATGTACATTTTTCTTTGGTATTTTCGTCTCTTTTCCCAAGATGTTTCAGTTATTAGGCACAAATGTGGTCATTCACATTCTGCCTTTTCACCTTCACGTCTCTATAAATGCATGCGTATTTCGCACTCATCAGTTTCATTTTCATTCTTTTCTTCAAAAACTAATTTGCTGCCATCGTTTGGCATCTCAATAATTAATCCAAAATTTTCGTCTTCCATAGAAATGGATCATTTGATCCGCCCATTTTGCTATCTGTTTTGATGTCACCTTTGGTATGGGAGATATAGGAAATATTCTTTGGCCATCAAAATTCTTCCCATCGTCTCCATATTTTTTATAAGGAGTTCAATGATGGAAGGCAATTTTTGAGAATGCTTTTCAAGCGACTTTACTTGCTGGGAGTGCTTCTCAGTCTCCTTGCCCTTTATTGCAGAAATGCGATTAGGCAGGCGATTTGAAGGTGCTTTTCTTCCTTTTTGCTTGTTGAGAGTGCTTCTCAGCCTCTCTGTCTGCCCTTGCAGCAGTGCGATCAAGACGGCGACCAAAGCCGGTTCACCCTCTTGCTTGGCGATTGACCGAGAAATTAGTTTGCTCTCAATTGTAGCTTATAGAGCATTTAGTATTTTGTATCTCACAATTTGTAATGTATATTTGATAATAAAGGAATTTATTTGAACGTATTTCGTTCTGACCCTATTTATCTACGATCGTTCAACGCAATTTGATTATGCTTTTATTTGTTCATTCTCCCATAAGGAAGGAACACATTTTTTTTCAATTTTTGCCATTAATGAACCTCATGTGCTTGGTATCATCTAAATCTTCTAAATGATAAGCTCCATTAGGCAACACACTATTTACTTTATATGGCACTTTCCAATTGGGCGACCACTTGCCATACTTTGGATCCTTACCATCCAAAGAGAGTATTGTTTTCCAAACCAATTCGCCCAGACTAAATGACTTGGCTATAACTTTTTTATTATAAAATTTAGCCATCCTTCGTTTTTGAACTTGCAATCTATCTAGGACGTCCAACTTTAATTCATCCAACTCCAATAAGTTTTGAACTATTGATTTGGTATACTCACCATCACTTAACTTATGTTGCAAACACACTCTGATTGATCTCACATTGATTTCCATAGGCAAAACAGCCTTCTGTCCATAAGTAAGTTGGAAAGAAGTAACCTTGGTACTTGACCGAGGTAATGTCCTATAAGCTCATAAAGCTTTGTTTAGACATTCGTGCCAATTCCTGTCATTTTCATTTATCATTTTTCTTATGATATTTTTTAGAATCTTATTAGAAGATTCTGCTTGTCCGTTAGATTGAGCGTAATATGGTGTGGAGTTCACTAATTTAACTCCAAACTCGCTCAAAAATTTATTCACTTGATCTCCATTCAAAGAAGTTCCGTGATCTACCATCAAAGTTTGTGGAATCCCAAATCTATAAATAATATGATCACAGATAAATTTTATGACACTCTTTTGGGTGATTTCCTTTAAAAGTATCGCTTCTACCCACTTAGTGAAAAAATCAGTTGTAACTATAACAAAGGTATGTTGCTTGGACGATGGGGGATAAATCTTCCCTATCAGGTCTATCACCCAACCCTTGAACGGCCAGGGTTTGATAATGGGTGCCATCTCTCTTGCTGACGCCCTTTGTATTGGACCATACTTTTGGCATGCTAGACAACTCTTCGCATATTGAACACATGATTCTCCCATCTTGGGCTAAAAATATCCATTCCTAATAATTAACCATTTCATCTTTTGGCCAGCTTGATTAGCTCCACATATCCCTTCATGCACTTCAGTAATGATTGTTCTGGCTTCTTGCAAACTTATACATTTTAGTAATATACCATCAGAGCATTTCTTAAACAACTCTTCATCTATCAATGTATAGTTTAGCAAACACAACTTCATTTTTCTACTACTTCCATTATTAGGTTCTTTAAGGAACCTTTTAATCTGTGCCCTCCAATCCGTTGCATCTCCATCTTGTATGCAATGAATTTCAATCATTCTCGCCCTTCTTTGGACTACGGGCAATATTACTCCATATTCATAAGTAGATTTTCAATTTAAAGCCTTTGAATACCCTGAGGTCATCTGGGCCAACTCATTTGCTATGTCATTATATATCCTATTAACATATTGAAGCTCTACTTGATCGAATTCTTCCAACAATTCTTGGACGATTTCATATTGACTTATAATATAATCACTTTGGCACTTAAAATCACCGGTCAATTGGTGAATTACCAATTGAGAATCGCCTCTAACGATCACATTCTTTACCTCCATATCTATCATTAATTCTAAACCTACGATTAAGGCTTCATATTCGACTTGATTGTTGGTGTACATCCTATCCAAAGTGAATGCGAATTTGTAACAAATCCCTAAAGGATTTATCAATGATACTCCTACTCCTGCACCTTTAGAGGTTTTTACCCGTCAAAATGTAAAACCCAAGGTTTTAATTCGAATGAATTGATTTCTAATTCAATTTCCTCAGGTATGTCAAAGCATGGATGATCGGCCAGAAAGTCAGCCAAAGCCTGATTTTTTATTGCCTTTTGGGGTATGTATTGTATTCGAATTCTAATAATGCTAACATCCAAAGGCCTACCCTTTGGTGTAAAATAGGGTGAGAGAACATATACTTAACCAAATTTACTCTAGAAATCAAATAAACAGTTACGGGCCGTAAATAAGCCCTTAATTTCGTACACGTGAAATACAATGCAAGACATGATTTTTCAATGGCAGAGTAATTACATTCTCATCTTGTTAACCGTCTACTCAAGTAGTAAATCGCCCTTTCTTCACCAAATTGGTCTTCTTGAGCGACCATTCCAGCTATTGATTCTTGTTCAGCTGATATATACACTTTCATTGGCCGTCCTTGGATTGGTGACACCAACACTGGTGGACTTGATAAATATGTCTTTAGGCTTTCAAAAGCTTTTTGATGCTCTTCTTTTCAGATGAATTCGTCCTGATTTTTCAACTTTAAAAGTGGCAAAAAAGTTTTAGTTCGCCCTACACAATTAGAAATAAAACGTCTTAAAAAATTTACTTGGCTTAGGAACCTTTGCAATTCTTTTTTATTGCTAGATGGTTTGGCCTCTAAAATGGCTTTCGCTTTATTTTTATCAAGTTCAATCCCCCTTTTGTGTACTAAGAAACCAAGGAAGTTTTCTGCATTAACGCCAAATGCACATTTCAACGGATTCAATTTTAGTTTATATTGCTTCATTCGCTCAAATGAACATCTCATTTGTTCAAAATGGTCCTCTTCTTTAATGGATTTGACCACTATATCGTCTACATACACCTCAACAAACTTGCCTATCATATGGTGAAAAATCAAGTTCATTGCCCTTTGATAAGGCGCTCATTCATTTTTCAGGTCGAAAGACATAACTACCCATTCAAAACATCCTAGAGATCCAGGGCACCTAAAGGCAGTTTTGTGTATATCTTCCTCAATTATATAAATTTGATTGTATCCTGAATATCCATCCATGAAGGATATATTACATGTCTGGCAGTCGAGTCTACTAAAGAATCTACTGTAGGCATTGGATATTCATCTTTGGGTGTGGCTATGTTTAAGTTTCTAAAATCTATGCACACCCTTAATTTACCATTCTTTTTTAGCACTGGCATGATATTGGACAACCACTATACATATCTGGCTATTTTAATAAAGCCTACTTTTAATAATCGCTCTATTTCTTTCTTAATTTCAGGAAGTACATTAGGAGCAAAATGCCTAGGAGGTTGCTTATGAGGTTTAAAATTTGGCTTGGTTGGTAATCTATGTTCCACCAAATCTCTATCTAAACCAGGCATATGTTCATATTCTCAAGCAAAACAATCTTTATATTCCTTCAATAAAGCGATTAATTTATCACTAACCTCTTGATCGAGAATCTGGCTGACGAATATTGGGCGATCTTCCCCTTCATTGCCAATATTCACTTTAATTAGAGGGTCTTGTGCTTGAGCGTATCCAGGTTTGGTGATTCTCATTACTTCATCGTCCAATTCCCTTATAGGCACTTCTTCTTCTAAACAATCCACCTTGTTGACTTCTCGGCCAATACTTTGTTCCAACTCGAACATTGCCAATTTGTATCCTAATTCTTTCAAGGTTGCTTCTTCTTTCCTCTTGTCTTTACATTCTGTATTGAAAGCTGATAAGTGTATTTTCTACACTTATTCGGGACTCTAAACTATATAATTTTATTGTTCTTTTGGCAAAATATAATCTAAATTTTATTGTATTAATTTTCTTAGGTAAAATTTGTGCTTGGACGAAGAAGGAAAGGAAAGAAGCAAAAATTGGCGAAAAGTAACAAAATTCAAAACACGGGGATTAAATTGGCCATTGATGGAAGTTGGAGGCCAAGGCATACAAGTCAAAAAGTGGAGGATTTGAGATGCAATTATTGAGGGACTTCGCTGCAAATGACACAAAATCCATTTATTTGGCGGCCAATTACAGTGAATTGGGCGCTTGTGGGCCATTTTAAGTATTGGGGTCATTTTAAATGCTTCTCCAAACTTCAGGGACCAAAGCTGAAAATTTTCCTAGGTTTTACTATTAATAACCATGCAGATCAGTTTTCATAGAAAAGAAAAAAAAAAACCTAGAGGGTGGGAAGAAGAGAGACGGCTGGAAGGGCTGAAATAGAATATACATCTCTCACAGCTCGACGGCAATTGAAGAAGCTTTGGGGGAGATTAGTAGAGAAATTCACACACAGAAAACCAAAGCAGAAAAGCGGAAGCCGAGGCTTAATTGCAGATCTTAGACGGCAGAAAAATAAGAGAAGTCGGCTGTTGGGATTTAAGGAAAGAATTCTAATTCCACAAACAATTGGAGTGCTGAATTGAAAAAGACACAGGCAGCTGGATCCAATTGCAAGGGACTGAATTTAAGATATATACTAACAAAAGTGGGCTGTTTCTTGGGACCGAAAATTGAACTTTGGAATCAGGAATTAAAAGGAACAGAAAGCGAGGCTCGGAATTGGAGTTATATACATGCAGCCGGCAAAAAGACGGAGAGACAGACACGAGACAGTGGACGACATTTCACGCAATTGGAATAAATCACGTTTCATCAATTTTTGGGTGACGTCGTTCCACTTTTATTTATTTAATTCCGTCGTTATGTTAGGCTAGATATTTTTGTGTATTGGATGAGATGAACCCTAATGTTTATTTATTTCTAATTTAAGACAAGTAATTTAGTTTAATTCTTGTGTTTCTCGATTGGTTTTGCATTCCCATTGAACTATTTAATTACTTGATCACCAATTAGATAGTAAGTTACTTGTTGTAGTGTAGGAATACTCACAATAAGTCTAGAACACGGTAAAATCAACACATAGGCAATAGGTATTAGGAATAATCTCTATGGCATGTGCAATCGAGTGTGATAAATTCTGTGAATCAATGCATGTTTTTCATATGAATTCGGACTAGGAATAGGATCGGGTCGTGTTAAACATAGGTTTAATATATCTTGAAAAAGAATATTGAACAAAAGTGGATTATCGATTATCTTGAATGCATGAAATTATCTCAATTACGAATTAAGAATTGGAATAAATGGCAATAGGGGGATTCGAGATTCCAATACACTCATTCACATATCAGTTTACTACATTTTAATCGCTTTCTTAGATTAGGATTAGTATAGAAAAATATTAAACTCTCTTTTGTGTTACGATAATAGCGAATTTGATAAAAACTATCGAACTAGATTTTAAACCTTATTCCTCGTGGGACGATAAACTCTTAACTCACTTATTATTACTTGTCAACGATCTCGTACGCTTGCGGGTTTCACACGAACAAAAGCCATTAATTTGGCTTTGAAGGCCTGAACATCGGCCATTTGCCGTTGTTGCTTACAACTCATTTAAAACTTCTTGATTACTTTTTTGCCAATTATTGGCTCTTCCAGAGCCACTATGTTTGGTCTCATTTGACTAAACATTTCAGTGAGTGCATCTATCGAAAACGGCTCTTCGCTCTGTGCAACAATTTGAGTTTCTTCTCCATCTTGGACCACTCTGACAGGTCCGTAATTTCCTTCGTACATGAACCTTTCTACTGAGTTTGCTTCTGCGACAAAAGGTCTATGATCTGCCTGCGCCACTTCTGCTTCACCCTTATCATTCCAGAAAACCAAGCATTGATGGAGCGACGAAGGTATGCAGAAACTTTCGTGTATCCAATCTCTTCCTAATAACACATTGTAACTAGTAGGACCATCTATTACAAAGAAGACTGTGGTCCTAGCATTTGTCCCTACAATTATGTCCAATGGCATAACCCCTTTGGCTGAAGTTGCTTCTCCATTTAAACTTGTAAGGATGAATTTTGTTGGAATCACATCACTTTTTGTCTTTGCAAATTTCCTCATCATCCTAGATGGAATGGTGTTTATAGCTGCTCCATTATCGATAAGTACTTTCACCACAGGTATACCGTTAACTAAAGTCTTAACGTACAATGGTCTCAAGTGTTTAGTTAACTTCATGGCTGGTCTCTTAAAAATAATCTGTTCGGCAGCATCTATTTTCACTTCCTGCTTGTTCTCTGTTGAATTATCCTTTTGTGATAAGTCAACGTGCAGTATGTCCCACTGAGCTTCCGCTTCTAGAATTTCCTTTTTATTGTTTTCTAATGCTTCTTCTTCGATTACCCAACCTGTGGAAGGAGGCATTATTCTTGGAGGTGATCCATATTTTTCAGAGCGAGGTACTCTCTTTTTCCTCTTGGACGTCCCGTACAGCACGTAATAATCGAAAGAACGCCCAGATGGTTCCCCCAACATGTCCACTTCACGAATTTCCTCTCGATGTAGTTGCTTCAACAGAGTATTGTGCGATACTCCTCTTTTTCTTCTTTTTGCTTCTAGATCAATTTCCTCTTCGATGTCCGTCATACCATCATCCTCTTCACCATTGTAGGCCCCTCTAGAAGTTTGGCCTTCTTCATATTCTAGCACACATGCTTCTTCCTCGTTATCCTCCTTTTCTTATTCTTCTTTCTCTTTGTTCTTGAACTCATTGACTAGTAGATAGTTATTAGCCATGACAGGAGATAACGTACCAAACTGAATAGTAAAGGGCTGATTTGGATCTTCTCCATCCCTTCTGCCTCGCTCAAACTTCGATCTCCCAGAAGAACTCTCTGGCAATTCTTCCATCGACTCACCTGTACCGGTCTCCTCACTGTCTTCGAGAACATTTTGATTGGCCACCTCGAGTAATTTAGGCGCCTTAGGACGTGGCACTCCCTATTGTTTCCTCATCATTCGTTCATAATTCCGTTGAAAATGTCTTTGTTGGGTTCTAGTCATCTCGTTGAAGGGTATCACCCTTCCTGTATTATACTGGAACGAATGCCATACATTTAGTTGGCAAGGTTATGGCCTGAATGTTCTCCCATTATTTATTAACCTGAACTGCCTCTCGAAAGGCGGTCCCCTATAGAATGATGTACCTCGCCCTCTACCAGACTGAGCGTTTGGGAAAAAACTAGGGCGATGGTGATGCTGCCATATCCCTGGTTTCTCTGTATTTGCACTCACTTCTCTTTTACATCTTACACACAGGACGTCTTCGTCCTTTTCAGGCTACTTCCCTTTGATACGTTCAAAGACATTGGGGTGTAGCCCAGGGTCCTCTTCTCCGTCATCTATAACCAACTTGAATTTTGGCAACTTGTTTTTAAAACCAGTCGTCACCATGTTCACATCAAACGGCTGTGAAAAAGGGTTTTCGTCCACTGCCATCTTCTTCTTATCCTCGAACATAATTCATCCTGATTCAATGGCGTCCTGTAACACATGGCGAAAAACCAAACAGTTGTTAGTCAAATGCAATCATGCATTATGCCACTTATAATATTTTTTACCCTTGATTTGTTCAGGGCTTGGCAACTTATGTTTATCGCTCAGCTTTATCTGCTTATTCTTATATAGTTTATCAAATATAAGGCCAGCTTTGGTTACATTGAACGAGAACATTCTAGCCTTCTTGTTTTCATCTTTTATAGGCTCATCCTTGCCCGACAATCTAGGCTTAGCCATTATAGGACAAGTATATACGTATATGCGTCTCCTTTGATTAATTCGGCCAAACACATTTCGGTTTGATTGTAATACTTGTCATTAATGGTATGAACATCAAAATTTGGGTCTCTATAATAAGTTCCCTTGCTAGAAATTTTCATTTGCTCGTCTTCTCTTATTAATCGCTCATACCTAATCATGTTTGCGCTCAATTGGAAAAGATCAGAAAATTCCCTGTCTTGGAATTTCTTTTTCAAATCAAAGTCTAGACAACTTTGAGCGATTTTGACAAACTCCTTTTCAAGCAAAGGTACAAAATATTTACTCTTGCTGTCTTGAACCTTTGAAGGAAACTTTCTGCCCATTCGTTTGGCATTTGACATAGATTCGCCAAATCGGCCAAAGTAACTTCAGATTCAGTCTTATAAAACTGAGCATGGAACAATTGCTCCAATTGTTGCCATGTTTGAACAGAGTTCGCTGGCAAATTGATGAATCAAGAGAAAGCTATTCCTGTTAATGAACTAGGGAACAACCTCATTTTATGGTAGTCGGTTACTTCACCACTTTGCAGTGTGAATCGCCCTCTGTGTTCTAGAGTCGACACCTCTCCTAAACCGGTAAATAATGAGAATTCTGGCACTTTATACCCTCTAGGCCACGGATATGCTTGGTCTATCCATCAGGGTATGGCTTTGTCTAAGTCGGCCTAATGATAGGACGTACCCCAAAAGCCATTTGATCCTGTACTATTTCCATAATTTGATTTCTCAACATGACGTTGAGGTCATATAGAATTCCTACGGGTTGTTGATCGGTTGATTTGCCGGTGGCCTGATGTTTGGTCCTTGGTTGGCAACAAAGTTGCCATGATTTGGGTCGTTGTTATCATTAGCCTAATATTTATTCTATCATTAACACGTGGGGTATTCTGTCCATTATTTAGGACATTGTCTCTTATATTTAGGTTACCCCTCAAGTTAGATGTACCATTACCACTATTTTGATTTGGCATTACACCATCCCCTGCTTTGAAGTAGGTGGACCAAAAGGTGGTTCTATCCCCTGATTTGGACTTAGGCCTGGGGAATTATGTCCCACGATTGTCCTAGTTTGAAAGTTATTTGCAATAGGCGCAACTGGCTGACAAATTTGGCCTACTAACTTATTCATTATTTCATTTAACGTATTCAGTTGTTTGGCCATGTTGTCATAATGTGCATTCCCATTCTGAGTAAATCTTTCCATATTATGAATATTTCGTAGATTTACCTGTTCAACGACATCCTGTGTGAGTTCTCAAAGCAATGCACGCATGGTTCGAGGACTCAACTCTATCATTGGTTAGTAACGACTGTGACTGCTCTGTCTCTGTCCCTCTGTTCATGGAGAGCTTTGCCGCTCCTCATAACGCTCGATCACAGACTGGACTCCTCCCTGACTTGCTGCTTCCTTATCAGATTTGTGAGGCATATTGTTTTACCTTTTGTATCTTCAACACCAAACACCAAAGTCCCACTGGGCGTGCCAAATTGTTTCGCACGGGTAGTCGCTAACAAGTAAAGAAGGAATCAGACGATTGTGTAAGGAACAGACCTCTTGAGACAAAATCCTAAAAAGGGGTGTTTTATTGGCGATGATTTACAATTGGAACTAAACAGAATGCCTCCAAGGGGCGCAAGCACACGAGTACTAAAAGAAATGGTTAAGTTTAAACTAAGAAATTGAAATTACATGTTCTCTGTTTGAGAGTATTTGATTCGGGGTCTTTTTCTCTATGTCTTCTCTTCCTTCTATATTCCTTTGATGGTTTTTTCGTGACAAACCGCTTAGAAACTGCTTGATTGCTGTATAACTACCCACTTTCTTTATGGTGGCTAACTTGTCGTGGAACTATCGTCCCTAACTGTTGCTATTACTCTTTGTCATTCAACTGCCTTCAACTGGGCTCCTTGAATTGTGGAATGTGATAAGATCAATCAATAACTGCTTCAATAACTGCTATTCTTGATAACCATAATGTTTTATGCTTGTTGAGATCCTGAGCGATTCGAAGGTTTAGGCGAGAACGGGGTCATCGCTCTGGGCGATCGTAAGGTATTCTATTCGTTCAGATTCTGGGCATCTTGCAAGTTTGGGCGATGATGTTACCGTGTTCGTGAGCTTCCACCGCATTCATCAATAATCATGTTTGGACCTTTATCCTCACTCTTTGGGCTATTTGATTTGGGCTGCTCTTTTAGTGTATCAAAACCTTCTAATAAACCAAATCATTTTATGACCCGTTATCAAGGTAGGCACTTTCATACAAGGGTAGGGGCGTCAGCTAAGTGCTTTGGATATTTGGTCTCGTATAGGTAATTTACTTTCTTCAGCTGCATCGAGGTATGTTCTTTTCCCTTTTTTTAGGTTTAATGTTTTTTTCTTTCAGTATCATAGAGTCTCATCCTCGTAGTTAGGTCAATAAAATATCTTTGGATCTTTCAATGCTTAAATATTATAGTTGAGTATCCTACTTACAGGAAATAAATGAATCGTCGTTTGACTTTCGATTTTATATACAATTTATATTTGTTGAAACAAACCACATTGTATGCGCTAAAGAAGGGGAAAGTCAGAATTTGCTTGGCAAATATGAACAAATCCGCGGATGAAGATCCGTATGGAGCAAATCCTTGGATAATAAAGCCCCCCAAAAATTGGCTTGTCAATGACAAAATGTGAACATGAAGGTTTAGCATTTTCTTTTTCTTTTTTTAACTCAAATTAAGTATATACTGATCGATTGACATACAAGGCCATGATACGTGAGCATCCAATGTATGATTAAATGGGCACATCAGCTTAATCATTTGTCACGTATGATTATGTTGTTAAAACTGTTGGGACCGATTGACCAATAATGCAGGAATTGAGATTTAATGAATTCCACTTATTGTAATTGAAGTATTGAATAAGATCACAAATAACCACGAACAAGATTAAAGTAAAGAAGTAAAAGAATTGGCAGAGGAACGATGTTATTTTATTCAATCAATGAAATGAGATAATTATAGCAATAATGACTTCAATAATACTGAAAGAGGAGCCCTGTATTTATAGTATAAAATCTAGCCCTAAAAGAGTCCCAAAAAAGATAAAAAAATCTAATGCAATTTAGACTCCTATTTGAGTCATACACCTAACAATCTCCACCTTGACTCAAATTCCGGTGCAACGAACGAAACTCCAAAATTTCTCCACCTTGAGAAATAATCCGTCTGCATCAGAATGAACTAACCAATCTCCTCAACGCAATAACAAAATTCTCCACGATAACACGTTCCCCCACCCCGCGTCCACAAGCGACACCCGAACCCAAACCCGGGTTCCCCAAATTCCTCTTGGAATTAACAATCACTGGACAGGGTCGAAGCACACCCTGTAGCAGAAATCACACCAAATGCACAATCAGAAGGTCCATTGCCAATATTGTCACCTTCAATAATTTCTAAAACATTACAGACATCTCCAAAACTGTACATACGCTCCATGAGTCCATTGGCATTACAAGAACAAAGTGTACTCGCTAAAATTGGTGGCAAAGCGGAAACACCAACACTCCCTTGAGCAAAGTTCTTAACTGACCCAGAGCCAAACTCGAGAGGTACTATACCAAATTGAATGTCCACCACGGTACTAAACTTGTCCAAATGTCTCTGAATTGGTTCTGCGCTCCCCTGCAAGATGTACAACTGGGATTTCCTTTGTCCTTCCAGTACAACCCGGACACCCCTTTGAACATTCAAGACTCCACCTCCACTAGAAAATTTTTACCCTTTTTCATCCAACTGAGATTCTTTGTCAAGTCTGGAACATAGCGAACCTGATCAAGTGTCCTCACTGTTCCATCCTGTAGCCTCAATCTGACCCGACCGATTCCTGCAACCCGGCAAGATTGGTTATTTCCCATGACAACTCCACTTTACTTTACCGTCTCATATGTTTGAAATAAAACCCTATTGGGACACATATGATACGAACAAGAAGAATCTAGAATCCATTCCTCAGGTTTGGATTCCCCGTCAGATACAGCCAACATCACATCTCCATCATCACAAAAATTTTCAGCAATATTAGTCTCATTCGAATTACCTGATTGCCCCGCACGATTTGCATGTAAATTACCTTTACCTTGCAACTTGTCGCAATCTTTCTTGATGTGTCCTTTCCTCTTGCAGTAATAACAATACAAATTGCTGTACTTCACCTTCGATCTACCCCTCCGTCGATCACTATGAGTAACAAAAGCATCCCCTCTCCTAAATGTAGGATCTCCAACCAACAGCTCCATCTTCTCCTTTGAGAACAGGGCGTCGTATACCTCCTCAATGGATAACGTGTCACGACTATACAGAATAGTATCACGAAATGACGAAAAAAAATTGGGTAGCGAACACAACAGGACCAATGCTAGATCCTCTTCATCATATTTTACCTCCAACGTCTCCAAATCTGCAACGATCTCTTTGAACATAGCAAGGTGGTCCTGCAGTAACCCTCCTTCTGCCATTCGATGAGAAGACAACCTCTGCTTTAGAGTCAGTTTGCTCGTCAAACTCTTTGTCATGCACAACTGCTCCAACTTGAGCCACAAAGCAGCCGCTGTCTTCTCCTTCAAAACATCTTGCAGCAAATTGTTGGATAAATGAAGTTGGATTTGCCCTAAAGCCTTCCGATTCTTCCATTGCTTCTCGTCCATAGACAAGCTTGCTGGCATCCTATCAAAACCCAGCAAAGCATCATCAAGATCCATCTGCGTCAACACAGCTCTCACCTTTACTTGCCATAACGAAAATTTTGTATTGCGATCCAATAGCCGAATTTCATACTTCAACGAATTCATCTCTGAAAAACCTCAATCTAATCACGAAGAACTTGCAACCTACAACACCCAAAACTGAAAACTACCGAACGTGGAAGGGGCAAAATAGTCCAGAACCATAATTTTGCCCAAAACTGAAATTGGACACCACCACAAGGTCCGTCTCGTCGTCCGGAGAAAGCGGCCTGAATACACCGTCGCTGGAAAATGCCTCACGCGCCGCCACTCGCTTGCCGGAGTTACCACCGCCGGCGACTGGTCGAAAAAAGCGCCAACGACCAGTGATCGTTTCTGCCTGCTGAGTCCACTGGTGGTGTTCGTTTCTCCAAACTCTTTTTGGTTTGACCAGAAAACGCAAAAACAGATCCGACAGAAAATCGAAAAATTGGATAGATTCGTTTTCTGATTTTCTGGTAATTTTCAGACGATTTTCCGATCAGTTTCAGGCCAAAAATCCACCAACAACCCCACTCTGAGACCACTTGTTGAGACCAATTGACCAATAATACAGGAATTGAGATTTAATGAATTCCACTTATTGTAATTGAAGTATTGAGTAAGATCACAATTAACCACGAACAAGATTAAAGTAAAGAAATAAAAGAATTGGTAGAGGAACGATGTTATTTTATTCAATCAATGAAAGGAGAGAATTATAGCAATAATGACTTTAATAATACTGAAAGAGGATCCCTGTATTTATAGTATAAAATCTAGCCCTAAAAGACTTCCAAAAAAGGTAAGAAATCTAATACAATTTAGACTCCTATTTGAGTCACACTTCTAACAAAAACTATTAATGGAATAGACATTTGTGATGTAATTAAAAAAAAATTAGAAACTCAAGAGATCAAATAAAAATAATTTAAAGATAAATGACTAAAATGAAACTTCACAATAAACTGTGTGAACAACGTTGTAGTTTACTCTATTATGATCCCGGATCAACGTCCATATTATGTGAACAAATAAAGAATTGACCATTGAGATTATGATACATCATGTTTAATTCAACGTATGCTATGTTACCTTTCAAGCGAACCATTAGTCCTACACCATCGTGTTTATATTGAATTTTACATTTGCCATATGGAACTCTATTGAACTCCGTTTATTATAGTATATATGTCGTCCCAAATGGAACACAATTGGGGTATGCCCGTGTTATTGTATGTTATTCATACAAGAGTCAAATATGACATTCACAACATTTTACCTACACAAGTAGGTCGTATTCTGCACATTGAATAACATTATTTCATTCATATAGTGTACCCGGCTTTCAAATTTCTATGATGATGATAAAATGGTTGGTACCTAATTTCAACTTAGTGCTTACTGCTTTGATGTGGTTGAAGCTTTAGGCTCCATCGGCGGAAATTATGTAAGGGACTAGGAAGGAGAGGACACCACTCAACACCTAAGGCAAGGTTCAATGTCTAACAAAAACGTATTAGCTCACTAACGTATAATAGGTTTTTAAAGTCCCGCACACACTTTCTCCAAATTAAAATATGCAATGAATGAAGTGTTGAAGTTATTTAACATTTTCAAGTGGGAGAAAATTTACTAATGTGAAGGTTGTTTGACCAAGTTTTTAATAAAAAAATTTAGCAGATTTTAATAAAAGTTATTGAAATGTGTAGTTGAAAATTTGATGAAAGTTGTAGGTCACATGAAATATATCGTTAAAATTAATTTTCATCTTTACCTCAACTTTTTATTAAGTTTTTAAGATATTTCAAACAAGAACCTAGTTACACTAATTATATAAACTATTGTATAACTTTAATTAAAAAAAAACTCCATAATTATGGGTTATATAGAAAGACATCAACCGACAAAACAGCAACAAACCCTCCTCGCAAAGTAAAACTACTATAAATACGAGGGTTTTAACAAATACTTTCACCAAATCCCTCTGTCTGGTCAATTCGTGGACTAATTAGTTGATGAACCTGTTTGTGTTTATCAACAAAACTCTGCTTGTTTGTATGAACTATCTATCTAATTTGCTTATCTTAAAATATGAGTGCAAAGTTTGCATGAAACAGTTTGAAAACTTCGGAGTTTTCAATGTTCTAAATAAATAAGATTTCAATTATGGTCCTTTTCACAGTAGTTGCTGGAATTAAAAAAGATGAACTAAAAAATAATGTTTATTTAGATCATTGGAAACTAAAAACGTATATATGCACAGGTTGTCTATTGTTTGTTTTAAATCCAAAATTTGGTCTTGATTCAGCTATTGATCATTTTTCTTCC
This sequence comes from Olea europaea var. sylvestris, assembly GCF_002742605.1. NCBI lineage: Eukaryota > Viridiplantae > Streptophyta > Magnoliopsida > Lamiales > Oleaceae > Olea > Olea europaea. The sequence goes on along the minus strand of NC_036243.1, from coordinate 18,570,536 downwards.
AAATTTGTAAATTATGTACTTTTACTTTTTCAGTTATGGTAAACAACACAATTTTTTAACAACCTCGCTCATTTTAGTTGCTTAATTTCAAATTGTTAGAACTTCACGATTCGTTACACTTTTATTTCAACTGAAGCTCATTTCCAAGGTCTATTATGAAAGCTAATAGACTTTCGTACCCGCAAACAAGATCGTGACACTATGTCATCTATAGTTAAATATTCTATTGCTTTTAGATCAAATCTATGATTTTACTTTTACTCTCACCATTCGAAGCTATCTTATCCCATATTAAGGTATATTCTAAAAAGGAGCATCCTACAACAATATCGGAATTAACAACCACAAATTCAAGAATATATCCATTCAAAAACTTCTCCAAAAATATTTTCAAGATCAAACAAAATTATATTCCGTCGTGTGACACGTTTTTTACTACCTTAATTTTGATTAAAATTGTGGGAAAAAGTTATTGGTCGCTCTTGAGGAATACAAACTTTGTTTGATAAAAATTTTATTCATTTTTTAATTTGTCAAACTTTAATTTTAATCAAATATTTCATGAGATTTACAATTTTTATCAATTTTTGAACCACTCATTTTATCAATTTTTATCAAAATCTATATAAAATAGGCCCTAATAACAAAATTCTAGGTAGAGTTATCATTTTATTCAAAATGTAAAATCTTCACAATAGCACCTCAAATACCTTTTATATGCCATTTTATTGAAAAGTTTAACAGAATATGTCCATCGAGGCTTACATTGTAAGTGTAACTAAGGGTAGGCAAAATAATTGGAACCAACTGAACCAATATTTTAGATTCGTCTCTACTTTAATTTTTAATTATTTTGATTCCGCAAAAGAACCATCTAATTTTGGTTCGATGCCATTTCTAGTCTTGAGAATCGAGAATCGGCTCAATCCCATTTTTCAAATATTAAGGTCCGTGCACATAGAAAAATTAATCCTTTTTTTTTTTTTTTTACATCATAATAAACTTAATAGTAAGTGCAAAATGTCAAAACATAAGGTCAGTTACTCTTCTTCAAACTTCAAAGTCCCAATTTGGTCCTACAGAGTTTGTTGTTTTACATTGAGTGGGTCTTGATTCTGGACGTGCGAAAAATTGCATCAAAAATTAGAAAACTTTTGTTATAAAACCAAACATGAACGAGTCGATTCAATTTTGGTTTTGTTCCATAATTACAGATGGAACCATTTAATGGCTCTATTATAAAATAATCATTGATTCTCGGTTCAGTAGGATTCGACCAAACTATTATATTTAATATTTATCCAGTTCCATAATTACAGATGGAACCAATGGTTTCCATTATATGATAAAGATCAAATCGAACCATGGCCACCGTAAATACTATTTAATTAAAATTGGAAAAATAAATTTTATCACGGAAAGAGTAGAACTTAAAATCGGGAAAAAATATCTATGATAAAAAATAATTCTTTTTGTTTTTATGATACAATAATCCTGGGATAAACGTAATAAACAGTACGAAACTAGTTTGGAAATAATGTGTGAAAAGAAGTGTGACAAAAATTAACACTGATCCTCAAAGTCTCTCTTTTAAGAGAAAGTAGACTACAAAACTTATAATTGTATATAAATTGATCGCACTTTACTTCTATACACAAGTTTCTATATTGGCAACTTTTACTTACTCATTATCGACACAATTTATAAGACCTAATAAAATCTTAGCCAAATATGTCATCTAGTACATAAAATCCATGTTCTGAATCCAAGAATAAATATAAGACAGAACTGGAAACATCTCTATCAAAAATTTATGTGTAACCAATTAATTTAATAAGAGAAGAACCAAGAAAAAACCCTCAAAAAGAAGGCAAAACAAGGTAGGAAGATAATACTATAAATATGAGGGTGGTCACAAGCCATAACAAGGTAGGACGCACAAAGAAATGGTGAATTCTGCTGGTCTCGCTCCTCGCGTAGTTTCCAAAAATGGAGGGATGACTTTGGAACAGTTCCAAGAATGGTTGATGAAGTATGACAAGAACAATGATGGGAAGATAAGCAGCAAGGAACTCCACGATGCCTTTCGCGACGCCAAAAGAGAGAGCTGGTTTAAGGGTATGAAGAGTGAATACGCCATCGGGAAAGCCGATAGAAATGGCGATGGGCTCGTTGATGACGATGAAATCATCAACCTGGTAGATTTTGCTCGTCGAAAACTAGGTCTGAAAATTGTCTTGGTCTAAGTTGATAAACCTAGATGTGTTTATCAACAAAACAATTAATGCATGAACTATCTAGTTTGCTTATCATAATATATGGTTGCGAAATTTGCAAGAGAACAGTTTGTAGTCTTCAAATTTATAAATAAATAAGCCATTTATCGAACTTACTCATTTTAGTCACTTAATTTGTAATTGTTTCAATTTCCCAACTCAACTTACAATTGCATTTTTACTAAAGCGCGTTCCCCAATTCTATTATGAAAACCAATAGACTGCCGTCCATGTCAAGCTGTCTTGAAATTATTTTGGTGAAACATCGACTATTAAGCTATAACTTAATATCTATGACCATATTATGTTAATTGTTCATATTTCATTCATTCCATCGGTAAGCTGACCAGTAATGGCCTTGCCTTCTAATAAACCAAATCATTTTATGACCCGTTATCAAGGTAGGCACTTTCATACAAGGGTAGGGGCGTGTGCTAAGTGCTTTGGATATTTGGTCTCGTATAGGTAATTTACTTTCTTCAGCTGCATCGAGGCATGTTCTTTTCCCTTTTTTTAGGTTTTAATGTTTTTTCTTTCAGTATTATAGAGTCTCATCCTCGTAGTTAGGTCAATAAAATATCTTTGGATCTTTCAATGCTTAAATATTATAGTTGAGTATCCTACTTACAGGAAATAAATGAATCGTCGTTTGAATTTCGATTTTATATACAATTTATATTTGTTGAAACAAACCACATTGTATGTGCTAAAGAAGGGGAAAGTCAGAATTTGCTTGGCAAATATGAACAAATCCATGGATGAAGATCCTTATGGAGCAAATCGTTGGATAATAAAGCCCCCCAAAAATTGGCTTGTCAATGACAAAATGCGAACATGAAGGTTTAACATTTTTTTTTAACTCAAATTAAGTATATACTGATCGATTGACATACAAGGCCATGATACGTGAGCATCCAATGTATGATTAAATGGGCACATCAGCTTAATCGTTTGTCACGTATGAGTATGTTGTTAAAACTGTTGGGACCGATTGACCAATAATGTAGGAATTGAGATTTAATGAATTCCATTTATTGTAATTGAAGTATTGAATAAGATCACAAATAACCACGAACAAGATTAAAGTAAAGAAGTAAAAGAATTGGCAGAGGAACGATGTTATTTTATTCAATGATATTGATGTTGTGCTTGGTATCTTGTGATGGGCCCTACCACTATTTGAGATTATTATTATTATTATTATTATTTGCATATTAAAGATATTAATGTAAGCTATTCATAATAAATGTTCTCTAATTCAGTTTCAGATTCTGCTGCTAATATCTCTGCTAGCATCAATTCAATTCCAATGTTAAATGGTACAAACTTCAGGGCATGGCAAGAGAACGTTATGATTGTTCTCGGAGTCATGGACCTAGATCTTGCTTTACGGGTCGATCAACCTGCTGCACTTACTGATAAGAGTACCTCTGATGACAAGAGGGATATGGAAAAGTGGGAACGATCGAACTGCATAAGTTTAATGGTCATGAAGCGTGCTATTCCAGAAGCATTCCAGGGCACTATGTCCGATAAAGTGACTATGGCTAAGGGTTTCCTTAAGGACCTTGAGAAGAGGTTTGCCAAGAATGAAAAGGCTGAAATAAGTACACTTTTGGTAAATCTTGTCTCAATGAGGTATAAAGGGAAAGGAAACATTCGGGAGTACATTATGGAAATGTCTCACATTACTTCAAAACTAAAGGTACTCAAGTCGGATTTATCTGAAGACTTGTTAGTGCACTTGGTTCTGATATCCCTTTCAGCACATTTCAGTCAATTCAATGTGAGCTATAACTGTCAAAAGGACTCATGGTCCCTTAATGAGCCCATCTCACACTGTGTCCAGGAAGAGAAAAGACTGAAGCATGAAAAGATAGAAAGTGCTCATTTAGCCACCACCTCTAAGGACAAAGCAACAAGAAAAAGAAGATTAATAAGGAAGCTGCAGGTACGGCACCACAAAAGAAACAGCATAAGGAACCAACTGAAGGCGGTTGTTTCTTTTGTGGAGCTGCAGGTCATAAGAAGAAGAATTGCACCAATTACCACGCATAGCGTGTAAAGAAAGGTACTCTTCTTCATTTGGTTTGTTCTGACATTAATTTAACTTCGGTACCTAGACATACATGGTGGATAGATTCTGGTGCAACAACTCACATCAGTATGTCTATGGAGGGTTGCCTGAGTTGTCGAAAACCAAGTGATGGTGAAAGATACATCTATGCTAGCGACTGCAATAAAATGGAAGTAGAGGCAATAGGAAAATTTAGATTATTGTTAAAGGCTGGATTT
>NC_036243.1:18506177-18561854 GCF_002742605.1 Olea europaea var. sylvestris | reverse complement strand
ACGGTTTAAAGTTAAAGTTATTTTCAGTTATAAAGTTATTTGGTTAATTATCTCTGAATTTATTTAAAATGATCTCACTAAGGTATTAAGGTGGACCAGTTGGAACTAGGCATGTTACAGATCACATTACATATAATTTTCATGCTACACATCCATGCTTGATCCATGTCATTCAGTTATATTGATATACGTGACCATTGATGGGTTTAACTACGTGAAAGTAGCGAAAGCCGCTTTGATCCTATGTTGATATGATTGATGGACTGGATTGTTTGGGGATACATTCGGTAATGATAGCAAAATTCTGAGTACTCCTAAGGTTATATTTAATGCACAATTATAAGGTGACACATATAGCCCAAGTGGGAGATTGTAAGAATTTTTAATTAAAGATGGGCTTGTATGGGTGAATAATTGTGTGTTAAATTATAGGCTATCGAATTCGGTTGAGCCCAATTAAAGTGATCTAATAAAGTTTCAGTTTTGGGCTTTAATGTATCCAATTAAAGTATGGGTTTACATATGATGGGCCGAATTAGGTCAAAGGGCATCCCTATATAAATAGGTTATGGTCCCCAGATCACACGCAACGAAACGAATTATTCATTCTCTACTGCATCCCATCACAGAGAGGAAAAAGAGACTGCGTGTAGATTTGGAAGATCATACCGCGAAATTCATATTGCATGAACCATGTCAGATTCAGGTATGCTTCCGCTTTAATTCTTATATTTCTCGATGATTTAACATGAAAGATCCAGTAATTTAAAACATTAAATTCTCTAACACGTTCCCTAATTATATTATGAAAACCAATAGACTGCCACCCTTGCCAAGCTGTCTTGTAATGATTTCGGTGAAACATCGACCATGAAGCTATAACTTAATATCTTTGACCATATTATGTTAATTGTTCATATTTCGTTCATTCCATCGATAAGCTGACCAGTAATGGCCTTGCCTTCTAATAAACCAAATCATTTTATGACCCATTATCAAGGTTGGCACTTTAATACACTGGTAGGGGTGTGTGCTAAGTGCTTTGGATATTTGGTCTCGTATAGGTAATTTACTTTCTTCGGCTGCATCGAGGTATGTTCTTTTCCCTTTTTTTAGGTTGAATATTTTTTTCTTTTTGAGTATTATAGAGTCTCATCCTCGTAGTTAGGTCAATAAAATATCTTTGGATCTAGCAATGCTTAAATATTATAGTTGAGTATCCTATTTATAGGGAATAAATGAATCATCGTTTGAATTTCGACTTTATATACAATTTATATTTGTTGAAACAAACCAGATTGTATGCGCTAAAGAAGGTGAAAGTCAGAATTTGCTTGGCAAATAGGAACAAATCCATGGATGAAGATCCGAATGGAGCAAATCCTTGGTTAATAAATTCCCCCAAAAATTGGCTTGTCAATCACAAAATGTGAACATGAAGGTTTAACAATTTTTTTCTTTTTTGAACTCAAATTAAGTATATATTGATCCATTGACATACGAGGCCATGATACGTGAGCATCCAATGTATCGATTAAATGGGCAAATCATCTTAATCGTTTGTCACGTATGATTATGTTGTTAAAACAACTAATGGAATAGACATTTGTGATGTAATTATAACAATTAGAAACTCAAGAGATCAAATAAAAATAATTTAAAGAAAAATGACTAAAATGAAACTTCACAATAAATTGTGTGAACAACGTTGTAGTTTACTCTATTATGATCACGCATCAACGTTCATATTATGTGAGCAAATAAAGAATTGACCATTGAGATTATGATACGTCATGTTTACTTCAACATATGCTATGTCACCTTTCAAGCGAATCATTAGTCCTACACCACCATGTTTTTATTGAATTTTACATGTGCCATATGGAACTCTATTGAACTCCGTTTATTATAGTATATATGTCGCCCCAAATGGAACACAATTGGGGTATGTTCGTGTTATTGTATGTTATTCATACAAGAGAGTCAACTATGACATTCACAACATTTTACCTACACAAGTAGGTCGTATTCTGCAATTGAATAACATTATTTTATTCATATAGTATACCCGGCTTTCAAATTTCTATGATGATGATAAAATGGTTGGTACCTAATTTCAACTTAGTGCTTACTGCTATGCTGTGGTTGACGCTTTAGGCTCCATCGACAGAAATTATGTAAGGTACTACCGTACTAGGAAGGAGAGGACACCACTCAGCACCCAAGGCAATGTTAATGTCTAACAAAAAACGTATTAGCTCACTAACGTATAATAGGTTTTTAAAGTCCCGTGACACACTTTCGCCAAATTAAAATATGCAATGAATGAAGTATTAAAGTTATTTAACCTTTTCGAGTGGGAGAAAATTTACTAATGTTAAGGTTGTTTGAAGAAAATTTTAATAAAAAATTTAGCAGATTTTAGTAAAAGTTATTGAAATGTGTAGTTGAAAAGTTTATGAAAGTTGTAAGTCACGTGAAATATATCGTTAAAAATAATTTTCATCTTTACCTCAACTTTTTATTAAGTTTTTAAGACATTTCAAACAAGAACCTAGTTACATTAATTATATAAACTGTTGTATAACTTTAATCAAAAACTCCATAATTATGGGTTATTTAGAAAGACATCAACCGAGAAAACAGCAACAAACCCTCCTCGCAAAGTAAAACTACTATAAATACGAGGGTTTAAACGAATACTTTCACCAAATCCCTCTGTCTGGTCAATTCGTGGACTAATTACTAATTAGTTGATGAACCTGTTTGTGTTTATCAACAAAATTCTGCTTGCTTGTATGAACTACCTACCTACTTTGCTTATCTTAAAATATGAGTGCAAAGTTTGCATGAAACAGTTTAAAATCTTCGGAGTTTTCAATATTCTAAATAAATAAGATTTCAATTATAGTATAGTCTTTTTGACAGTAGCTGCTGGAATTAAAAAAGATGAACTAAAAAATAATGTTTATTTAGATCATTGGAAACTAAAAACGTGTATATGCACAGGTTTTCTATTGTTGATTTAAACCCAAAATTTGGTCTTGATTCAGCTCTTGATCATTTTTCCTCCCAATTTGTATATTATGTACTTTTACTTTTTCAGTTATGGTTAAACAACCTTGCTCATTTTAGTTGCTTAATTTCAAATTGTTCGAACTTCACGATTCGTTACACTATTATTTCTACTGAAGCACATTTCCAAGTTCTATCATGAAAGCTAATTGACTTTCGTACTGGCAAACAAGATCATGACACTTTGTAATCTGTAGTTAAATATTCTATTGCTTTTAGATCAAATATATGATTTCACTTTTACTGTCACTATTCGATGCTATCTTATCCGGTATTGAGGTATAAAGCATCCTACAACAACATCAGAATTAACGACCACAAATTTAAGAATATATTCATTCAAAAACTTCTCCACAAATATTTTCAAGATCAAATGGAATTATATTCTTGTCGTGTGACACATTTTTGACTACCTTATTTTGATTTCAATTATAGAAGAAATTTATTGGTCACTCTTGAGGAATATAAACTTAATACTTATTTGATAAAACGTTTCAAAAAAAAATATTAACTCTTTAACTGATCAAACTTCAATTCTAACCATATATTTCATAAGATTTATGATAAGTGTGTTTTTGCACACTTATTACTTACTTTAACAAGTTAATTATTGATTAAAAGAGCAAATATCAACTCACAATTGGGTAATTTTGGCTTTTGTAGGTCATAAACTCCAAAAGGTAAGAGAAGAAGGCAAAAGGGAGTGAAAAGGGGACCAAAAGGGTGCAAAAATGCGAAGCTGGGGACCAAACTAAACAAGCCAAAAAGTTGAAGGACTTGGGTTGCAATTTTGGAGGCAAAAGTGATATGAAAATCAAATTTTGAGGACCAAATTGTACATGACCAAAGTTGATGGACCTTGTGTGGATTTAAATGGAGGATTAAGTTAGAAAAAGAAATGAAAAAATCCCCGCGCGAGTGTAATCTCTCGAGGCCAAAAGTCTCTAACAGTGCACATGCGCCACCTTCCGGTTGGATGAATTTTGCCTATTTCGCGTAAATTTCGAGACTTCTTTCGCAATTTCACCTTAAACAATTTTTGGTTATTTAAATATTATTTTGTTGGTCAATTCTAGGGCTTCTTTGGTTGGGTCTTCTTCCTCTTTCGTTTTCTTTTACTTTTCTTTCATTTTCTTCTTCTTCCTTTCTTCTTTCTTTTTCTCTTCTCTTTCTTTCCATTTTTCTTGACATTTTGGAAGTGAAATCAAGAACACAAGGAGAGTCTATCTAAGGTTTTGAATAAATATTTGAGGGAAAGTCATAGCCAAACTTCAAAAGAGTTATATCTATAACTTTGTATTTTCTCAATTATTTTGCCATATTTGTAATAGCTTGTGTAAAATATTCTCATTTTTATCAATTGTACAAAATGGACTAGTTTATTGTGTTAGGATTTATGATATTAGTTTAACCTAGTGTTTAATTGATTTTAATATTTGCTCTTTAATATTAAGTTATTTATTTCATGTGTTTTTACTATCGTTATTATTACATTTTCATTTATATTGTCAATGAATGATTATGTTTAGTGCATTGTACATCATTCGAAGGAGGATTGTGCATTTTAGACCAAATAATAGAAAATCTATATTTGTGTGGAGGATAGAGATATATCCCTAACCCTAGATGACCAATGAGTTATTTTCATAGATATTTAATGCAATTGTTTGATTTTAATCAACATAGAAACATAATATATTAAACCAATAAATTAGGGTAAATTTCGCTCGAGAAAGGTAATTAACTAAAATTGGAAAATCGGGTCTAACATCGTAAATGAGTAATTTGTTAATTGGCATGTGAAGAAATTAATTAAGCGATGGTTAAGCAAAACCATGAATCCCAACCACATTTGCTTCCGAAAATTCCCAAGACTTTTATATTTTCTTATTTTGTAGGTTTTTAGTTAATTTCCTTATTTCAAAATCATATTTTTAATTGTGTATGTTTTTGTTTTTATTTTTATTGTTAGAGTTAAATCAATTAAAGTTATGTAATCGAAAATATACATTCCTCGAGGGACCGACAATCCAGACTCGAAGGATCCACTTTATTATTTGAACACGACCTTTGCACTTGCAGCATGCACTTTTAGCAAATACTTCACAAGTTTTATTAACTTTTCAATCATAAATTTTAAAAATTTTATCAAAATCTGCTAAAAATTTTATAACCCAAACCCTAACAAAATTCTAGGTGGAGTTCTCAGTTTATTCAGAATGTATCATCTTCATAATAGCACCTCACATACCTCATACATGCCATTTTATTGAAAAATTTAACTAAACATATCCATCGAGACTTACAGTGTAAGTGTAACTAAGGATAGGCAAAAGATCCCAAACCAACTGAACCAATATGTTAGATTCATCTCTACTTAAATTTTAAATGATTTTGATTCTTCGAAAGAGCCATCTAGTGTTAGGTTGATTCCAGTTCTCATCCTGAGAATTAAGAATCGATTTACACCCATTTTTCAATTATTGAGGTTGGTGCAAATAGAAAAATTAACCCATCTTTTCATTTTTGTTACACCATAATAAACTCAGCAATAAGTACAAAATGTCAAAACATAACGTCTAAGAGCTTTTTGATCCTATTTTAGCTCAAAATGCATTTTGAAATGGTATTTTAAACAAGGGCTCACTCTTCTTCAAACTTCAAAGCCCTGATTTGGTATTCAAGAGTTCGTTGTTCTACATTGAATGAGTCTTGTTATTTTGATTTTTAATGTGTAAAAATTTGCATTAATAATTTGAAATTTTTTGTTATAGAGCCAAACCAATCATGAACCAGTCGATTCAATTTTGATTTTTTTCTATTATTACATATGGAAACAATTAATGGCTCTATTATAAAATAATCGTTGATACGATTCGTCCAAACTATTTGATTCGGTATTCATCTGGTTCCATAATTATTGATGGAAGAAATGGTTCCATTATAAGACAAAACTAAATGAAATTTAAAGGATCAACTTGCAACCAAAACAATACTTGAGGACCAACATTTCAATTTTCAGTTTAATGAGATGTATAGCCCCGTAATTCATAGCATAGATGGCAAAACATATAATTGCTTATAAGTTGATCAACTCAATTTCTATACACTTGGCAACTTTTACTAACTTATTAACTTATTATCCACACATTTTATAAGATCTAATAAAATTTTTGCCAAATATGCCATCTAATGCATAAAATCCATGTTCTGAATTCAAGAATAAATATAAGACAACTAGAAACATCTCTATCATAAATTTATGTGTTAAACCAATTAATTTAGCAAGAGAAGAACCAAGAAAAACAACCCTAATTCCTCCCAACCCCCAACCCTTAAAAAGAAGGGAAAACAAGGTAGGATGAAACTACTATAAACGTGAGGGCCACGAGTCATAACAAGGTAGGATGCGCAAAGAAATTATGAGTTGTCATCGTCGCATAGTTGATGAAAATGGAGAGATAACTTTGGAACAGTTCAAAAAATGGTTGATGAGGTATGACAAGAACAAAGATGGGAAGAAAAGCCACGATGCCTTCCGCAAAGCCAAAGGAGATAGCTGGTTTAAGGGTATCAAGAGTGAATAAGCCATCTGGAAAGCCGATAGAAATGGCAATGGGGTTGTCGATGACGATGAAACCATTCACCTGGTAGATTTTGCTCTGGAAAAATTAGGTCTGAAAATTGTCTTGGTCCAAGTAGATAAACCTAGTTGTGTTTGTCAACAAAACAATGCATGTTTGTATGAACTATCTAGCTTGCTTATCTTAATGTATGATTGCAAAGTTTGCATGAAAACAGTTTGAAACTTTGTATTCTTCTATGTTATATATAAATAAACCAATTGTCAAGCTTATCGTTTTAGTCACTGAATTTGAAATTGTTTCAATTTTACAACTCAACTTAAAATTTTATATTTACTAAAAAGTTCATTCCCCAATTCAAATCAAAGCAATTGGATGGTCAACTCAGGCCGGTCAATAGAAATACCCTACCGTTGTCATATATTCCATACATCACACTAGATAGACATCATATTTATGGAATATGATTCACTTTCAAGAGTTCTTGATGGTGAAATGGTAGACATGTAAGACTCAAAATCTCATGCTAAAGAGTGTGGAGATTCGAGTCATCTTCAAGGCATAATATTGAGAATTCTCATTGAATAAGCATTTCAATAAGAGAGTTCGGATCAAGTCGATATATCAGTACCGATTCGATTAAATCGATTCGACCCAAGCTCTTAGAATTGGAATAAGTTTGATAGCAAATCACGAAGTTTTGATGATCTTCTCTATCTAATGAATAGAGAGTCTGCTTTAAAACCGTCCACCTACACCCATTCTCTAGTATATGCTTCAACGAGATCACACTAGGGTAGATTAGAAACCTCTAGTAAAATGGCCACCATAACCCAACAGATTTGACTGGATGGTATAGTCGTGAAAATACTTCCTTCTTCCATATTTTAGACCTTAACTCCTCGGAACAACATGTTACTGCTGAAACATGGAAGAATTGAAATATCTTGTATCAAAACACTATTTATGGAAGGCATGAACTGCCCGAATAAGAATTCTTAAATAGCGAACAACCAGTTCAAATATTCATGACTAAGAAGTACTAGATTCTCTTTCGGATAAGCCCTGAAAGGAGAAGGTTGGAATGCCAATAGGCGCCTATTATTGAATTCACCTTACCCCATAAGTACCCATTTTGGAAATGTCCAATGCCAAAGTCATTGAATGGGTAAGTTGCCAATCCCTGAACTATGTATTATGCTAGGTTCCAGGCAGATATTTTACTTGATATTTCTAACCTACCCTTGTGTAATTCATGTTGAAGCATATATTTGGGGGTGGGTGTAGGGCAAATGATTTTAACGCAAACTCCCAATTTATTGATAGAGAAGATCATCAAGATTTCATAATTCGTTGAAAACTAATAGACTTCCATTCCACTCGAGCTTTAATGGTCTCGGTGAAACATCGACAAATTCACTCATGATCAAGTTATAACATAAGATCTATGACCATATTATGTTAACTGTTTGTATTTCATTCGTTCCATTGGTATGCTCCCTGTTGCCCAGTAATGATCATACCCTCTGTTAAGTCTACTCTTTTTATGCCCCATTATCATGGCGTCTACATAGGAATGTGGCAAGCACTTTCAAGCAAGGGGAAGGGTTCGTGCTAAGTGCTTATATGTCATTGGATATTCGACCTAACATAGGTAATTTGCTTTCTTCAGCAGCATTGAATTATGTTCTTTCCCTTCTTTTTTAGGTTTTACATTTTTTCATTCAATATTATAGATTCGCATCCTTGTATTTAGGTTAATAAAATAACTTTGGATCTAGCATCGCTTAAATATTATACTTGAGTATCCTATTCACAGGGAATTAATAAATCGAGTTTTGAATCCCGATTTTATATACAATTTATATTTGTTGAAACAAAGCACATTGTATGCGCTAATGATGGGGAAAATCAGAATTTGCTTGGCAAATATGAAAAAACCGATGGATGAAGATCCGTAAGAAGAAAATCCTTCTATAATGAAGCCCCCCAAAAATTGGCTTGTCAATGACAAAATGTGGACATGAAGATTTAACATATATATATTTTTTCCAAGCTCATATTAAATATATATCGATCCCTTGAAATACGAGGCCATGATGCGTGAACATCCAACACATCGATTTATGGGCACATCACCTTAATCATCTGTCACATATGAATACGTCGTTCAAACTACCAATGGAATAGACATTTGTGATGTAACTAAAATTAGAAACTCGAGTGATCAAATAAAAAAAGTTAAAAGATAAATGACTAAAATGAAACTTCACAATAAATTGTGTGAACAACATTATAGTTTAACCTTTTATCATTATACGATGCTCCCTTATATATAAAGTAGATTCTAAAGAATCCTATAAGGCTACAACATCAGAATTTAGAACCATAATTCAAGATTCTATCTTTGGTGACCGGAGGAGGCAAGATTAGTAGAACCAAAATTCAAGAATATAACTTTCACCTACACAAGTAGGTCGTATTCTGCACTAACATTATTTCATCCACATAGTATACCCGTCTTTCAAATTTCTATGATGATAAAATGGTTGGTACCTAATAATCAGTTCAGAAAATGAGACACAAGTATTTGTCATAAAGTCGCGACAGAGAACAATAAAATGGTGTAGATTTAGGAAATAATCAAGTCGAAACAATGAAGTAATGAATTCCCATCGTGAATGTTAAGTGTTAATCTTCCTCGCTTTAGAAGGAAGATCAAATCGATTTTACACGAAATGATCAATGTCACTGAAATTTCTATCAAGATTGGAAAAATCCTTAAAGACTCTAGTCAAACTTTCCCTGTTGCATAAAATATACAATCGGCTGCATTTGGAAAACAAATACGTTACCTCTGATGTGTTATATATAGGAATCATAAATTCCTCAGAGGAAGGCTAGCTTTCCCGTCATACTATTCCTCATGCCATCTTCTAGTCTATAGAAACAAATGCGAAAGAAAAATATGCTATTGTGTTTTGGCTATTCACAAAAGGGTTCACTTGCCTACACAACTTATGGGAAACACAAGGGAATATAGATTTATCTTGTTGGACAAATTTTCTTTCCCAGTTACAATCAGCTTGAATACATACGTCAGCACTCGTTGAATGAATCTAAATGAAGGAAAGACTATTCACTTTCACTACTGTATCTAGACCCGTCTGGAAATACAAAAACACAAAACCAGTAAATAGGATTACATAATTTCACATATTTGCATGGAAGGCAGAAAAGGGAGACTTTGTGATACCTCCAGAAGGTCTTTTCCCTTCCATGGCTTCTTTCTTCTCCTGGCAGCTGGAGCAAAGGAAAGGACCGTTCCAAGGCCGCACTTTTCTAGAATCAGATGATCCAGCATGAACTGAAACACCTTCTCCAGGTTTTACCTCTACTTGGCAAACAGCACACACGAAGAGCTTAAATATATTGCAGATTGGGTACTTTGAATCCAACCTAAAATTCGGTACAAATACATAAAATCAGTGAAAAACCTAACTCTTTCTACTTCAGAGGTAGACATGAGATTCGAAAAATAAGAATTATTTAGATACAGCAAAGATTAACAATAGTCAAGATTTCAACATATGTCAATATTATTGTCAGAATCCACCTCCAAACATATTAGAAAGGTACACCTAGAACCATTCACACCTTTCTGAAAGTGCAGCTGATCCTTCCTCAAAGAGTTCCTCCAAGACATCTGGTTCGCAGTACTCTTCCTTGTCAATCTGAGATGATGACTCTGAAGATTTTTTTCGAAACATTGACTTGAAGACTCCTTTGCCTTGTTTCTTTGGTAGTGGTTGGGGAGGATTTGGTTTCTCTGGTAGTTGAATATCTACAACAATACATGTTGTATCATCTCGAAGTCCTTTTACGGATAAGGCTTCCTGAAAGAGATGAAAAAGAGTAAAATACGACTGAATTTTCAATAGCATCTCGATTGATATAAAGAACATATCAAGAAATAAAAACTACCTTGACAATTTGTGAAGCTGCGGCATCTACTGGCATCCCTCGAGCACACTCAAAAGCTGTTTCTGCAGATAATGCATCCCAAACACCATCACTTGAGATAATAAGCCTGCCACCGGCTGATGACAGCTGCAGATGATAAGATATTTGAAATTAATTTTAAAATCTGCTCCATAAACAATTGCTGACAAATTGCACAAAAGATAGCTCCATGATTCTTTAGTTTTTCCATGGAAAAGTACTAAAACAACCAGCAAAATCATCATCTTCTGATTCAGAAATGAATTAATTTCCTTGAACAATTTTACTAATCAAGCTAATTATGTTCTCCATTTCTTTCCGCGCGTGACAGCTGCTTTCATTTGTAAAATTTTTTGTACCCTCTCTAATCCATAATTAAATGTGTGGTGGTGTTAGCTGTTATAAGCTCAAAATATGAATGAAATAATTCAATAAAGGAATTCTACAATTCTTTTCATCTAGTAAATGAAATGAAAAGTCTTGGTTGCAAAGATTAATATTTCCATAGAAAAATGTAATGTTTTTATTAACAGTTGAGCTTCCATATTCATTCCCACAATCTATTTCAGATACAAGGATTATAATGAAGAAATCAAAAAAAAAAAAACTAGTCCCTTGTCAAAAATTAACTATTTATATAGATAATTCTTGCTGATACATAATATCATAGATTAATAGAGATAGCTTAAATTCCCAAAGTTACCATTCATGTAATAAGTACCGTTTATGATATTTTAGTTTAAAACTGCAATTTTTGTAAGGTATACTTCATATTGTAAAATATGTTCAAACAAATTCTACTCCAATTTGCATTTGTAAAAGAAAATGACACAAATGGAGTGTCAAGAGAAACAATGTAACTTTTCAAATCAGAATCAGAAAAATCATTGACGGTACAAGACAGAAAAGTTGTTTCAATACCAGAACTGAGTACTTGAAATTCAGCAAGCAAGATACAATTAGAAACAAACCTTTACTTGCTTTACATAAGGAATAGGAACTATGAATTCACCAACATCCATATCTCCGATAGATCGTGAAAGGCACAAGCCACCAGGCCAACATCTCAGGGGACCAATCTAAAGTGAAATCAGTGCAGTAATAAGATTCTAAGATTACCCAAAACCCCAAGAAACAAAAGTTCAAGAGAATTTATGCTTTTAGAAACCACCATATAGGACTTCTCATCCCTTTTCAAAGAAATGGAAAACATATTTGCTGCCTCCTCTGTTTACAATTTGAATGATATGGTTTGACTTACACAATCGCATGGACAGTTTCCGACAGCTATTCTTATATAAATTTAAATAATTTTAAAAAATAATAATAAAATAAAATTCTTAAATAGCTGTGTAATATATCATATATTTATCATTTCCTTTACAACAAGGTAAATAAATTACAAAAAGGCACGTTACAAAAATCATCCAGCGGATAGAAGAAGTTTAAATAAAAACAAAAAAAATGTCATTCAATTATAGAAGAGAGAACTCCCAGTGCAACATCTACCCAACAGAAATATGTGATTTACTTTTAAAACTTTACAAATTTGTTATATGTAAAACACGCAACTCCAAAAATATTTACTGTTCAATTTCAAGTTCCATCTTCCCCTATGAGGAGATAAATGCACAGTAGGCAATCATAAAAAGCAGTTTTATATCCTTAATTTATAGTTTGGTACTATGTAATTGGCATCAAATCCTACGATTCCATTATTTAGTAATGCTTATGATCTGTTGTGCTTTGTGCTACAATAAGGAAGCCCCTTAAGAGGTGAGACAAAGATACCTCTGTGCCACCACCAGTATTAAGCCGGCCAACCTCACCTCCACTTGATGTTATACGTTCCCTCCTGTTTAACCAATAAATAAAGAATCAGACCTTACTGTTAAAGGTTTCCAGGTCATACATCAGATAATAAAATATTACTTACTCTTCTTCATTGCATTCAAGTCTATGATCTGCTGAGAGATAATATATTCCCCCTTCGGCAGATTCGAGTACGCAACGAGAATCACCAACTGAAGCAACAGTTACCACCCATCCATCAATTATTACAAAGGTGACTGTGGTTCCAGAAGTTTGCGCTGACACAGTCCCAGAAAAATATCAGAATCTAATTTGCATTTAACAGTGAGAGAGCCAGACAATTTTTGTACTATGACTAGAAGCAAGAAGATCGAGGTAACTACAAACTACAGGTGTTAATTAAATTCAATCAGTATTCTTAAAAATTCCAAGTAGAGTAAACACTGTAATGCCATCAATTTTGAAGATGCAATAAAAAATTAACTAAAGCTACTTGTGTAATGAAGCAATCACAGATATGTGTAAGCATCTATCATAGATCTGTAGAACTTAATCCTTTTTAATTTTAAAACAAAAATAAAATTATAACATGTCTGACTCTTTAACCAAACACATGACATTTAAGAACCTGTATAATTTCATTTGCCTATATTCAGATTGTTGCATCAAAAAATTGATTGTATTAGCTTAAACCTTAAATTATATTTGAAATGAATTTCAAGAATCTTTGGAGTCAGGAAATAGACTTGTTTTTTGTTTTTGCACTCCAATGGTAATTTTTGTACGTAACTATGGACTAACCACGTGGAGATGATGGAAGATTAAGACTAATTGAGTCACTGCTAAAACTTCATCAAACACACCAAGACAGCAATTTGCCAAAATCGATATTTTAACATTTAAAGATCAAAAGACTCTAGCAATAGAAATCTTAATGATCTGCAAAATATTTTCTTAACCCTCTCCCTAAACCAATGTCCCTTTCCATTTCAATCATCAATCTGCAAATGAGATCCTGAAACCATTATTTAGCCGTAATTTTGATAAAAGTTGATGATATGTGTGGTTTAAAAGTTGTGGGTCCCGTGAAATGTGTGGTTGAAAATGAGTTCAAGGAAAAATGAATTGTAAAATATGGGGACCAAATAGGGGCTTAGTTTTTTCTAGGCAAAATGTGGTAAAATACTTAAAAATTGTTGAACTGAATGATGAACTGACAAAATATAATTCATTTTTTTAGAAATATCTTTTAGTTTCAATCAGAACTTCAATCTAATATTGAGAATGAGTAGTCTACTGTATGTACTGCAATTATAATGCTATGTTTAAGTGAATTGAACCAGAACTATTTCTACCTCTTTCTTGGAAATCTTTATCTGTTTTGACAAACCCAGCAACCAAAGCCCTTGGCAATGCAGCAACCCACTCATCCCTGTTAAGGTCTGGTGGAATAGCGCCCAAGACATTGTTCAAGAGATTCTCCTTGGAATATATAGCAGCTGCAGATCCATTGTGACCATCGAATAACTGCAGATACATCAGAAAAAATACAATGTATAAGAAAAGAAGCGAAGGATTTAATGTAAATGTAACTAGTACAAAAATAAAATTTTCCAACATTTGGTTTCCAGCAACGAGCAATTACATTGATTCCTCACACATTTCAACATTAATTGTTCAATGTGTATATAATGCAAAATGTAAATGTGTCCATTGTGGGTGTCATCCCAGTATTACATATTAAAGCTATAACCAAATCAATGGTTCCTGTGAAACAAAATTCAATGCACAGAAAAATGATTAACGAGAAAGAGAAGCTCTTCTCGATCCACAACAACAATACTAAAATTATTGTTGTATCAAGACGATGATAATAGCATCCAGTCTGAGCACGACTAACATGATAGAAAATGCTAAAATCCAGGAAAAGCTGAAGTTCCACAGCTACAAATAGCAAACTACAATGAAAAATAGAATAATAAACAAAGAGAAGAACAATAGGATCATACCCCAAAAACAGAATAAGTGGTGACTCCATCACCCAGGACCCGTTGGCATTCAGTCTTGAGGAACGTAAAGTCCTCACCTTTCTTGCTCTGGCTGGCCTGCCCGTGCAAAATCTCAGGATTCTCGAGCTTCTCATTAGCCAATTCCCGCTTTAACAACACCGATAATGGGACCGTCTGATGGTCACCACTCTTAGACAACATTGCTTCCTGTCCAACACCACAAAAACGATAATTTTCTCTCTTTGCACAAGATTCAGAAAATCCAGTCCATTACATATTCAATCCGCCAATTTCTTGTTGTAGTTGCTGCTAATCGATTCAATCAAGACAAATCCAATAACTCCTATACATACAAACACAATATAAAAATGGAAGAACAAATCAACATCTCAATACAAACAAAATAAACCAAAACAAATAGAACAAGGAATTCAATTTAATTTGACTCATATTTATATCAAAAAAACATGAGCAAGAATACAATCAAGATCCTCTCAATTTATAACAGATAAGGAACACTTGTTCAACCCATAAAACAACATTACTTATCTACGTTAATAAAACGAAATCTGATCTCAGCATAATGTGGATAAACAAAAGTTGTAACGGATAAAGGGCTCAATCTAAAATTGAGAAAAAAGAATCCAGAAAATAGAGAATAAACTTACAATTTATTAAAACTGGCGAAAATGGTCTTTTAGTGCAATCATCGAAAATCGAAACACGCCGTTCTGGGTCTGGGTTTCAACGCTGCAAAAAAGAATAAATATAAAAAATAAAAAACATTTGTCCTACGTTTTTGTCTATTGAGAGGAGAGGAGAAAGAGTGTTAATATTAGAGAGAGAGACGGATGTATAATGAAATGAAGGCTGTTTTTCTTTCTTGTTGTTTAATGCTATTTTCGGAGAATATAATTTTATTCGTGGATTTATGTTGTGTTCCTGTTTGTTACTTTTCGTGTGTTGTGTGACAATTTGACCTCCATTTTGCATTTTCAGAAAGTTGGAATCTGAGCTGTAAAAAGGTTGTGCTCCTCTCCTCTCCTCTTTCTAACTTCATCGTGGGCTCCACCATTTCATCCATTAAGGCAGCCAGCCCGAACAACTGTAGTTTACACAAAAATGTTTGTGTGACTTTCGAGTTATGGAGCAAATGAGTGTGTATACAGAAATTTCGTCGATAACAACAAATGATATTTAGCTGAAATTAACGTTGGTGACTCGACTCCAGGCAGTATTATTAACAACAATTCTTACTATTATTATCAATACATTTTTATCGATGATCATCAACGATAACGTCAACAGCACCAACATGACTTTATGCTTTCTAATTTTTAACTTTTTTTATTAGTATTGATATTCAAGTTCAAAATATCTTATATTTTCCTTTGTTATTTTTATCCGAAAAGCCGTCCGTATTCTTAAATTATATATTAGTTAGTAGAGAATTTTCTATAAATTGAATTTATTAAAATATTTTTTTTAATAATCAATAATGAAAAGACTAATTCTCATGAAATTTTTTAAAACTTGAGAGTCTCACCTAATTTGGGGTCTAAATTTCTTAGATGTAAATATCATTACTCTTTCTTCTGATTGATATTACTGAATAACGTCCATACTTACGTAAGTAGACTCCTGATGATATTTAAATTCTCATTAACATTTTAGAACTACAATAAACCAACACTTCTAGACTTAGTGCTTGTTTGGTCGCGATTTTAAGTCAATTAAAATTATTTTTTGATTGTTATTTCATTATTTCAGTCGTCATTTTTGAATTCTTCTCTCACGGTAAGATTCATTTTATCTCTAACGATGAAAAAATCAATTCTCAAAATTCATACGAAACAAACACTTAGTTATCACAATAACTTGTATTGAAGTTTTTGCCACCTTTTTTTCCCCATAATTCGTGATATGATTATGAATAGACTAGTAATGAAAAAGATAAATTGGGCCCAACCAATCCACATTATAAATTAAGCAGACTTTAGTCGGCCAATCAAAAATTCATAATTTGCATGCTACTTTTTCATTCCCATGGTTAACGTGGACGATGCTCATCAAACCCAAAAGAATCTCTATGTTGTCTTGGAATATTTGCAAAAACAGTCCTCAAATTTTCACAAATGAAGTATGAAAGTATCTTATAATTTTTCATTGATGTTTACGTCCCTAAAATTTTATCTTCAATGTACATTGGTCTTTATTACATCATGGAGATCATTCTTCCTACCAATGAAATTGACAAATTATTTGACCAAAAATCGTAACCCTTAATTTAAATTAATTTAATGGTCAAGATCTATTAAAACATTTAATTGGACGTGTGTAAATTGATTTTATAAGACTTTTAATAAATCTAAATTAAATGAACTCGTCAAATTCCTTGATAGGAGGAACGTCTCCTTAATAATATCTATTTATTTTTCTATTCAGCATCGCATGTGATGACCTATTTAACGGTGGGGTGGATGTATAGAGGAGGAAGACAATGTGCATCTGGTGGTGAAGTGAGTCTAATTGCATATTCTATGTTCCTGGGTCCAGCTAATGTTCCAGCTGTAGACAGACAACCTGGCCATCATTACGGTATATTCAAGTCCCACAAAGTCAAAAAGTTAATTTTTACGTCGTGGGTGGAAAATGGGACAATCTGTGTCGAGCCACTCTGCTTGATCTCGGCTAGCCATTCGTTGCGGTCGCCTGTTGGTGAGTCGAGCATGAGTTGGATCTCTTTACTGAAGTGTGACTCGATGGTGATTTGAATCCTTCTCCTTCCGATTTTCGTTTGGTTTTTAGAAAAATTAATGCATGCTTACCATTGATTCCGATTGACTATTGGGTAAATTGGCTTAATATGAAAAGTGCTTGAATTATATTGAAAATTGAGAAGGGGTGCTCTCCTATCTTTTGGTCAAGAAAGCAGCACAACCAGAGGGTAGCAACTGTTTGAGCCCCTTAAAAAATAAGGAAAACTTTTGAGTTTGCATGTTATTTTATTAAAGAATGTGTTATTGCAAAAAAAATAGTAAAAAAAAAATGTATTTTGAAAATAATGAGATCATCACATGAACTGCCCGCACATAAGCCAGTGAATCTGCAAACCTACTCATGTGAGATGACTAGCAGTTGCACAAGAAATTTGCTGCTCGGCTCGCGCCTGCAACTCACCCCTCTTAACACCACTATGTTTTGCACTATTATTTTCAGGATTATTCTACTTCCCCAAGCATCACCCTTATTTTCAACATTTGTTTCTTCACAACTAGGACTGGAAGAGTTATAAAATTCTAAAATAATAAGAGTGATTGATTACATTTCCCACTAAATATCACACATCAACTTCATTGTTCTATTGTTTGCAACTAAACCTAGCTAGATCGGTCTGTCTTCCTAACGGATGAACAAAAGTTACAAATACATTTTTCTGCCTGTAAAATGTAAAAAAGAAAGATTGTTATGACAGACAGCTACAAATAAATATGCATACAAGTTTTATTGCAGTTTACCTCAATCATTTCTTTTTAACATCTGCACTCTCTTCAGAACCCTTCACCCTGATAATGAACACCTAACGTAGAAAAACGCAATAAAACAAGAGAGTAAAGAGTTGCATAATCTTGGAAGATGTCTCCATTGAGTAAGTAAATATATCATCTTAAGCAATTGCTGAACAAGTCACCTTAAGTACTGTTGGTCGAATTAACTGGAAAACAAGTGCATCCCCATCCACAAGGTCATGATCGACAGAAAATTTTTTCCACCCACCACTAAGTCCTGATTTTCGAGCCAAGTAGATCACTGGCCACTCTTCTCCCTGTTCATCTATCAGTGTAACCACTCCATCATTTCTTGGAAGTTTTCTCTTGCAGAAATCTGATGAAAGACCCTACAATATTTCTCAGTCATGTGGATAATTATGGTTACTATTTTTACTTAAATCATATGTGATTCAAAAAATGTACCAAAATCATTCTTGTGAACGTATCGTATGCCAATTTCGATATGATTTAAAGGTAAGGCCTAAGCATTACTGCAACCTAATCTAAAGGGAATATATTTGAAAATGTTCACTACGAAAACAGAGTAAAGTAATCTACTGATGCTCACCAGCCAAAAACCACCAGTGACATGGGAGGGAAGCATTGACTTCACAAAGGATGGATAATCAGACACCAGGCTTGACTCAAGCTCCTCTGCTTTCTTCATAGCACATTCCCTATCTTCATCTGTTGCATATACCCGGTTCGAGAGGTCCCGAGTCCGATTGGTAACTCTACAAATGCATTACACCAATAAAGAACAATGTTCCACACAATAATTGCACTATTGAAAACTTAAATTAAAAACAATTTGCAACGATTTTACCTTCTAGGAATTTGCACACGGTCATAAAAAGTAACCTGGCAGAGTTACAAAATTTACTGATTTAAAGGTGGGCTTTTTTGAAATCAAACAAAAAGACTAAAAGGAGAGTCACGGTACTTCTTTATAATGCGGGGCCGATTTGTTGGAAAACCTTTCTGATCTTCTTACAGGAACAATTTCTGTTCTGGGTGTCCGAGGTTTCGACTTCTTCATCTTTGAGATATACGAAGCAAATAAATGGGTTTTCAATTTAATAAACAAAATACAAACGTCATTGCCAAATAACGAAAAATAAATAGAACTCGTAAAAGTGCACGAAAGAGAGATACCGGTGAGGGTTTCGGAGAAGAGGAGTTTTTGAGGGCTATAGAGAGCTGAGAGAGATTGAGTTCCTCAAGTCTTTTCTTGTTCTCTTCCAATCTTTGCTCGCGTAAGACCTCATATTTCACTTTGGACATCACCATTTCTGCCTTTGTCCTTTCGATTCTGTAGATTTAAAGAGAGTTGGAGAGGGTTGGGGGAAGACTAAATCTTCACTTCTCCTTTAGCATGTTAAAATATACTCTTGGAGGCAATTTTGACCGTTGCAATGCCACTTTTGAATTGACAAAAAAAAAAAAAAAAAATGCCTTTTTAATAGGCATAAGCTAACATTTAGGAATATGAAATAACACTTAATGGGTTTTAAAAATGAGTAATGTTATTTGTAATCATTCATCAGGAAAGTCATCTTACGTGACATACATATGATAGATTATTATTTGATGTACACACATTATAGACGGTTATTTGATATATTAATGTGCTAATTTTTTATTGACTCATGTATCAAATGACCACCAAATAAGAAATTTAAAATATGTGAAATCATGAATTTAACAATTTAGTAATTTTCATATATTAAAGGTTATGTTGAAGGAGATATTTAAAATGGGCTTTAAATAATTGCCAATGAGAAATTTAACCATTGTTTGATTGTGTTAAAAAGTATATTTTTAGTGGATTTTAATAAAAGTTGAAAAAATTGGTAAAAGTTGTAAATTCCAAAAAATGTGTAATTAAAATTAATTATTGATTTTGATTTAGATTTTTATCAATTTTTTCATTTAAACCAAACATGGTTTCACGGACAACATGTTTGGCTCCCAAGGTTCCACACCTCACTTCCCCTCATTCTTAGGTCAACAAGCGAGAGGAACTGGCACACGCACAGTATAAATGGAATGATAGAAAAATATATCATTAGTGTACTCTTTGGTAAAATAGGACACACATTTAGTTGTTGGCAACCTTGTCATGCCGAATGGGTAGATAAGCATTCTCACTACGTGAGATTCTCCCCATTCAAATTCACTTACTCCCTCGTAGAGGGAACTAAGCTTCGCATCAACAATCATCCCTCTCATTGGAAGAAGAACAACGACACCATCTCCATATGGATGAGTATTCACAGAGTGCTCCCTCGCACATCAACCTACAGTAACTTGTACATACCACATTTGACACCAACCTTCACCATATGCCACCATAAACATTAGTCCATCGAATGGACTACCTTTAGCTACAATGCCTCAACACCCGTCGAAGCAAATACGCAATCTTCACCACTGTGCCATGCAAATGTGCACTCTACGAAACTCCTTGCAAGGCTCATAGGCACATTCGCGCAATACCTACCCTTTTCATTCATCTTCTCCCACATCTTCCCTCATCGTGTTACACCAACTTGCCGACATGATCCGTCCCTAAAATCTTTTCTCTGCAAGAATGTGCATTGTTGATCTCTCACAACCAACATGCACATTCGAGCAATCCCACTCTAATACCAACTTTCACGAACTGTGGGTTTGGCTCCCGAGATTCTACACCTCAAGGTATCCTTCCCCACATTCTTAGGTCGGCAAGCTCAAACAATTGGCACACACGCACACTATAATTAGGATGTTAGGAGAATACCTGCATACGATCATATAATTACTGCACTCTTTGGTAAAATAGGCCACATGCCTAGCTATTATCAACCTTGTCATGCTGAATGGGGAGATGAGTATTGTCACTGCGTGATACATGGGCTTAGTTCAATATCTTTAATGAGATTAAATCCCCACTTGACAACCATTATTTCAAAACTCTTTATTCTACCTACTCAGTTTTAACCATACGTTCACAAAATATATTTAAAACATTGATTTTAACAAGTAGTGGCATCAAATAGGGGCTATTTATTAACTTTCACAATATCTTTCATTGATCATTATACTTTTACAATGTTTCTATAAAATGGATGACTAAACCTAGAGGGTTTGATAAATTCAGTGGCTAATTAGAAACGTTTTAAAGTTCAGTTACCAATAAAAAGATATTGTGAAAGTTAAAATGATTATTGGTGCATTTTTAGGCCCTTTGTATCAATCAAAAACTTCAAACTCACTTTCAATTCTGCCAAGCTAATTACGAAAATTTATGCTAAGTTGGAAGTGTGAAGTATATTTCAGCATCTATTTATATAAGGAATAGGTTACAAGAAAAGCAAAATGTTGATTAGAGAAACAAATCCCACAATCAATGGGATTATCCAACAAAGTAGCACTACAATCATAGATCCAATCTATACACTTCTCACTGACGGAAAATAATTACTTATTTGAAATTAAATCTGTCTTTGTTGATGTCTATTGTCCATTTATCCATCATATTCATCAGAGAGGAAGAATTAGAATTCCGATTCTACGCAGAGATGCCTCTTTGAGACCGTAAGTATGGTGCATCATGTAAAGATTAATGATACGTTGAGATGGAACAGTAAGCCGCATAATATAGAATGTTAAAAGAGAATATACAAGGATCACAATTTACTTATCAACTTTAAACCAGCAATGCAAAATTCAGATCAGCATCCTAATATTTAATCAAACCCAAATTCTTTAACCAGGGAAGCATTTCTGTTAGACCATCCTTGAAGCTTCTCGGGTTATAACCCAGCTCTGCCTTGGCCTTCTCACAACTGTAAGCCCACTGATGTCTCAGAACATCAACAGTCTGTTCAACAGAGCTGAAATAGATCAAAAGATGCCAAAGCTATGGCCTAAATGGAAAGCATAGAAGCCAGAAAACAAATCATAAACGTGACATCATTTACTACAATCTTAATATTTTTAGAGAGCTGAGGATCATGAAAATCGTACATACATAAAATGCTAGAATTAAGATTTAAAAATTGATGGTCAAATTCTCGTAGAAGTAACACTAGATCGTATGTTCAATTTGTTCCAGGAGTAACGCCAATGGACATGTTAACAACCTATTCCCATAATGATAGAATATAGTGTGGAAACTAAAGTAGTTCCAACCTTTATATCAGCCTCAAGTTTCCTATATTTCATAAAGATATATGTGGCAAAAGTATTTACACGAACGCTACAGGAGTCCAAATGATTGAATATGTATTACACAAGTAACATGAAGATTTCTCGTTCTACCAAGTGTAAAGCAAGCCAAAAAAAAAGGGTATCAGAATCATCACTGATCTCAAGGTTTGAAATAGCCTCTATCGTTTATTGAGTATATGTTAAAGTCTTCCTCTGAGATTCATTGCACAGTAGCAAGAGAACTAATGAAAGCAGTAAAGCAATCTTTATAAGCGACAAAAGATAGATAACCTCAAGCTTTTAGAACATCTCCAAGAGACTCTTTAAACACAAAATACTCTCTATTTTAGAAAGTCAATACTTAAAAATGGGCTCCAAGAGTTTCTATTTTAACTTTTTAAGATAGAGAGTCTTTTAGAGATGATATAACCATTAGTTATTGCATTGTAGATATAATCAAAATTTTACTAGATCAAAGAATTTCAAATGCAGAGAGTATCAAAATTTGGTAGTGGTAGTAAAAACCAGTTTCTTGACAGAAATTGCTGTAGTACATACCGGGGGACTGACTATAGGAAGCTTTCCAGTTATTCGGGCACCGATAACAGATAGACGTCCATACATCTCAACCATACACAGTGGGATGGTGAACCGAGGTTTTGCCGTCTTAGTGATGCTAGCGGCTAAATCAAAAACATCTCTGAATGACATATTTTCTCCTGTGAGAAGATACCTTTCACCTGGTCGACCTTTGTGCACTGCAGCAATGTGTCCCTGAACTACATCATCGATGTGACAGAAAGAGCACTTGTCATCTCCATTTCCCACATATCCAGGTAATCGCCCATTAAAGCGTTCTACGAGCTGATAGAAAGAAGATACACACGGTCAATTCATAGACTTCGATGAAATATGAAGTAGATGCATACCAGGGATGATCATGAAGTCCCATTACATTCTATTAGTCCCCATTAAAGTTTAACCAACATTCACATCAACATATAAGCAGAAGAACAAGTAGATGCATACGGGAAACGAGATACATCAATGCATTATATCAAAGATTTTGTAGTTATTTAAATGAGATCATGCCCAAACCAACTATAGAAATCATTTTGTATAATTAAAGTATGAATTCAAGAATATAGTTAGTAAAACGTCCAACTGATAATTACACTACTAATGTTGAGGGTAAAATCCCACGTCCGTTAAATATGAAAATATTAACCGACATAACGGCTCTAGTTACTCCTCTAAACGACGTTGACCTTTGAAGATGGAAGCCATTACTCTAAACCTACTCCTTCATAAACAGTAATTGAACTCTGCAGACCACATTTTGATCAGTTAGAGCTATCAATCCAGATCAACTAATCATTCTAGAAATTTACCATTTGCGATACAAAATTTCCATTCGTCACTTTGCCAGGACCATATATAACTCCTGGGTAAATCAGCACTATTGGCAAACCCTCAGATGCAGCTTCCAAAGCAATTTTGTCAGCCATGGCCTTCGATCTTTCGTACTCCGTACAGAAATGTTTACCAGGGTGCACCTATGCAACACCAAAAATCTGAACAAACCCAAATAGAAAAGAAAAAAATGGAGGAACAAAAGTCAACTAATCGAGATATAAATTAAATTTTAAACAGACTATGATTATACCTGAGTTTCATCTGCAATATACCCATCAGTGGATCCCAAAGCGAAAAACGACGATGTATAAATAATCTTCTGAATTGATTTTGTCTCTTTACATGCCTGTATAACATTCTTCAATCCTCCCACATTAACCTGTAATTATCAACCACAAACCAATAAAAACTCAACTTTGAATAAATCTAATCAAATCAGGGCTTAATTTTATTTATGCAATTCTAAAGATGGATTACTGAGAAGAATTTCGAGGGGTCAGGAAGCCAGGGCTCGACGAGGGCAGCAGCATGGAAGATTAACTGGCAACCATTGCAAGCTTCCAACAGGGTCTTATAATCGGTAACATCTCCATAAGCCAGCTCAAGAGTTTCGCCACCGTCAGTGAGCGGAGGTAAGGAGGATATGTTACTGGTCTTGCGGACAAAAGCCTTAACGTGGTAGCCTTGATCGACGAGGGCATGGCAGAGCCTACCGCCTAAGTAGCCGGAAGCACCTGTCACCAATACAGTATCCTTCATGATGAAATCTGGGTTTGTCAACCATTGGCCCTCTCAATTCAGTTCTTAATGAACTGATGTAATTTTTTATGTGGCACGAGCTGCACGAGTCTTAAAATAAAATATGAAATTATCACAAGTTTGATACTTTTAAGGAAGTTAGATGTACCCTACTTGCTGCAACTTGACGAAATGCCGAGGTTCGTACGAAATGGCCTTAGATGATGATGACTTCTTGTCTCTTTCGCCTTTAAGAAAAGGGAATGGAACTCTCGACCCAACAATGTTTGGCAAAATTTAAATTATAATCTAAATTGATCGAGTATACTTTTTACTTACATATTATTAAACTTCACGATTCGTAATTTATAAACACTGAAAAGAACCGTCAAAGAGTTAATTTAACCAATGCTCACTGAATTTTAAACTTGGTTACTACTTGCTCACTCATCTTTCACGAGTTACTGAATGCTCACTCATCTCTCCATATAATTACTCATCCACCACTCGTTTCTTCAAATAATTGGGCGACTTTTACGACAACTTTTCGATAACTTCCGACCACCAAGAATGTCGAATTTTGATACCGTTGGAAAGCTCACGATATCCTCTTCAATTACCACCCAAAATCTCCCTATAACTCCAAAGGATTCAATCGGAAAATTGCCTTAAAAGTCGCCCAAAAAATCTGAAAATATGTCCAGATTTTCAAGTTTTTTGGGCGACTTTTAAAACAATTTCCGACCACCAAAACTGCAGGATTTTGATACTGTTGAAAAGTCCACAATGTCCTCTTCAATTAACACCCAAAATTTCTCCACAACTCCAAAGGATTCTATCGGAATAAACCCACAAAATCAGCATCCCGAAAAGGCGAAAATCGAGACAGAGTTCTAGATTGTGACTTTGTGAGTTTATTCCGATCGAATCTTTTGGAGTTATGGGGAAATTTTGGGTGGTAATTGAAGAGGACATTGTGAGCTTTTCAACGGCATCAAAATTCAACAGTTTTGATGGTCGGAAGTTGTCGAAAAATTATCTTAAAAGTCGCCCAAAAAATCTGAAAATCTGGGCAGATTTTCCGAATTTTTGGGCGATTTTTAAGGCATTTTTTCGACCGAATCCCTTGGAGTTATAGGAAGATTTTGGATGGTAATTGAAGAGGACATCGTTGTCTTTCCAACGATATCAAAATTCGACATTTTTAGTGGTCGGAAGTTATCGAAAAGTTGCCGCAAAAGTCGTCCAATTATTTGAAAAGACGAGTGATGAATGAGTAACTATATGGAAAGATGAGTAAGCATTCAGTAGCCCGTAAAAGATGAGTGGGCAAATAGTAACCAAGTTTAAACTTTAGTGTGAGCATTGGTTAAATTTACTTAACCGTCAAACAAGCTCTGAATAAAGAGGAAATTACATGAAATGTCCACTTTCACATGTCTATTTGCAAAAATGTCCACTTTCACAAATCCTTGCAAAAATATCCATTTTGAAATATTTTGGACCAAAATACCTCTGTGAACAATTTATGATTCCACACAAAGACAAAAAATGAACATTTTTGCAAAAATTTTATTAAGCCAATAAATTTTTGACACATTACCTACCATATTTATTTCAAAAGTGCACATGTCAAATCACAATTAATGATAATTTTCTCATTGACACAGAAACGTCAAGAATTACATTTCAAGTGTAGAGAAATGTTAAGTTCGAAATGAAATGTCATTCTAGATATTTAAAATGTCGAGAACAACGTTTGAATTGTCGAGAACATTTAATATTTTGATTTGACATGTGTACTTTTGAAATATAAATGAGATTTAAATATCGAGAATGACATTTGAAATGTCGATAACATCATTTTAATGTATCTTCTCATGGAAGTTCTTCTCGAAATTCGCAACAAATTGAAAAAATAAATAAATTGCTTTTTAAGGGCATAATAGACAGTTTAGTGCTAAATTTAAAAAGTTGACATTTTTCAATTAACACCCATAAAATTAGACATTTTTGAAAATACCTCCAGAATAAAAGAGACTTAACATTATAGACCGCAAGGGTCTCTAAGCCAATATCCATCCTATATGTGTGTGTATATGTATATGTGCGTGCGCACACTGCACTATAGGAATCTCGGCATGAAAAGAAATCCGCATCAATACTTTCTAGACTTCCATTTTAAATATCCATCATGAAATTTCCTCATAAATTAACTCCATTGCATACTCTCTTTTCAAGCTCTACTTTGTGTTCGTGTTAAGGAAAAGGAGCAACAATAGAGGGAAGCTACACTTAAATTTCCATTTCTAATACAGTAAATATTATTCTATACGATCTTATGTTACAGAGTTGCCAATATAGCTGTACATTTGGCAATTTCCATTAAAAGAAAAGATCTGAGTGTTGTTATTGTTTTAACAAACAGCAGATGGAGAATTTCTCGTGCAGCTTCTTATTGTCATCTCAATTATTTTGTTGCCCAAGATTCTGTAGAGAATGCCAAGCAGTGTGTCCAAACATTGCAGACGTCCCTGCATGGCTGCCTAAGCCCATAAGCAAGCTATACAAGTTGATAATCAGCTGAACCATTATAATCTTGAGCGGCGAATGCATTTCAGATTGAAGGGAGAATGTCTTCGCCCAGAGACACATGGTGCCCTTCTCGAGGAGAAAGAAGATTTTAGATCCCAGTCTTCGACATTCTTTGGGACACATTCATCGAAGAGGAATTGACCAAGAACTCCATGGGCACTGATTTTTGGTGGGCTCGATAGATGTACATAACGATCTTTATGTTCATCCTGCACAGAACCACCGCCTCTATCCTCATAATACTCTATAGAACTGGGTACAAGAAAATGGTCATTCAAGTCGCGTGGAATAATCTGGAAGCTGTGATTTGACCCTGCCGCTGCTTTTTTCAGATTACCAAATGGTTCAGATATCTCATAATGTGTGCCTTCCAAGCCCATCTTCTCCCCTTCAAGCTGCCGTATTCTTTGGGAATAAATTGCAGATGCTTTTACAAGTAGTTCAGTCACAGCAGCCTTGTATTCAACAGGGAATTGTCGAAAATGACCTGTTTAATGCGACACGTGAGAAGCATCCTATCAAGAATACATTTAAAACAAATGGTTAACAACATAAGAAAAGCCATTATGTTACAGCGGACTAGTTATCAATAAAAACCAAAAAACTACAATAGAAAAATATTGGAAGGTAACCGCAACTTATCGTGCGAGGTTTTGTTGTTGATCCACAAGTGCGAGATGCAGACCGCCAATATCTGACACCTTAGGGGTTAGTTTTTTGCCTTTCTTCCTTAAACTATCAGAGTACTGCTAGAAAAATTCTAGCAGTGAGGATAGACTTCCATAATGGCTTTTAAGTAGTTTTTTGTAGGATACACAATGCTTAATCCAAACCAGGTCGGTTTCCTCTCCATACCTACAGGTACAAGTCCACCTGTAGGTGGGCAGATATCAAATCCCATGAGTCCAACCCCATGTTATCCAGGTGTGATATCATTTAAATATTGTCTTCGACAATTCTTTTGGCATTTGGGCCCTCAACCTTCTACTTTCCTAGCAAAAAGGTCCTCCTGGATTTTTTTTTGTTCAAATTAAGCATCAAAATCCTTTGATTTGTCATCACATTCAATTCAGAAAATAAATAAATATTATAAAGAAAATATATAACAAAAAAAAAAATACCAGATTTCTTGCATTGACATGGCTATGCATTTACGTGACAGGCAGTGTCATTACATTGCTGTGAATGATTAGCTCTTTTTTTATTTTTATGGTGTTTTTTTTTTTTTTTTTTTTTTTTTTTTTTTTTTTTTTTTTTTTTTTTTTTTTTTTGGCAACATTGTCTTTGCACTCAATTTTAAGCTTTTTCGCTATTTCGCTAAACTGTTCTTGTGAACAAAGCTTATTTAGGTCTATGCAAGACATATCCCAAACTCTCTCTTTTGACCTGGTCAATTGAAATCGCATCACTCTTACAAATAAAAGCTTCTTTGGTCTACGCCAAACATGCCCTGCCGACTTAAGTCATCATTTCTTAATCAATTTCTATGGTCACCCAACCATATATTTTAACATCATCATTTCCATTGTGGATATTTTATTTTTCTATTACCCAACATTCAGTATCATAAACAATAACTAGCCCAATAATTGTTAGGTAAAAGCGATTTTAAGCTCACATAGATTTTCTTATCACATATTCCATGCAATACTTCTTCATTTCATCCAACCCAATCTAATTTTACGCAATACATCCTCCTTCAAGTTGTCATTCTTCGATAATAATCAAACCTAAATGCATAAGAAAATCACTCTTCAGGACAGAACAATCCTCTATATAGACACCACTATTATGCCTGTCCCTATCATTACCAAAAGGACGTTCCAAGTAGTCCATCTTAGTTCTACTTAAGCTAAAAACCTCTAGGTTCCAAAGTACTCCTGCAAAGTCTTAAATTATGCTTTATAAACATCCTAGTCTAATCTATTAAAACTACACCATCGGCCGCATTCATTACTAGAGCAAAAGGATAAGGTCTTAAGGCCGTACTTCGATGCAAGCATTTGGTGATACAGAATTCTGACCGCTATTGCCACTACATCTTATGCTAATGACTGCTGTCCCATACATAGCGCCTAAATAATATTGATAATGTTTAAATATTTTTATGGTGTTTAATTACTCAAATTTGACGACCCAATGAATTGGGTATTGGGAGTGAAAACAATAGACTTCCTAGGAGTGCAGGAAAATTTTGGTTTTCTGGTGAAAATTAGGTGGATTAAGCCAGCAATCTGAGTTCTTTGAGGCCTTGGTTCCTTCAATGGCAGGTTAAAATTAGAGTAATTGAGTACCACATCTCCAGAATGAGGCCTTTCAGCAAGCTGTTCTATCCCATGCAGGGAATGATCTTTTTAATTGATCACATTTAATTTTGCAGCTCCTTTCAGTCTACGTTGTCAGAAACACGATCTCCACAAGGGAAAATCTAAAGCGAGTAAAAGCAGATGAAGTTCTTAGTTTCAGGCTTCCAGTTGCTACGTTATTCAAGGGTTACGAATGTCTGACATCAAGCATCTCTCAAAAAAATTATCTTTTGATACTTGTGAAACTTAACACATTAAAACCGAAGGGAAAAAGTTTGGGCCTAGCATGATAAAGACACAAAAATTCTGACGTGTAGAGAAGCATACCTACATGAGATGAATTAATCCATTTCACCAATTTAACATCAGCACCAAGGTCTTCAAGCCTATGCACAAAATTGCAAATAACCTGAACTGGAGCAAGATCATCGTCTTCTGAGCAAAAAATGACATATGGTGCCCCCATGCTCTGATATCAGTAACAGTCACTGTAAATGATCGAGTATAAGGACAGAGAAGCAACCCTAAGTTACATCTGGTGGATACTTACAACAGTAGAGTAAAGAGTCTGCCAATACTCAGCACGCTGTGATTCAAATCTGCTAAGAAAGAGTGCATCCAGACTGGAAGAGATGCCATTTGCAAGCCATGATGCCAGGAGTGGAGGGCGGGACATTTTGAGAACACTTGGGTGAAGAACAAAACGAGTACCCAAGTCACTTGTAAAATCTACTGGACTGGAATCAAAGATGTAGCCAGCAACACAATCTCTAACTAGTCGGTAGTCATCCTTCACCGGAAGAGACCATCGGATTAGCCAATCCTTTTAAAAAGGTTCTTTCATTAAGATAATACAAATGAAAATTCATTTCTTGTAAAACAAGAATGTAGATATCTAATGTGAGCTATTTTCTTTATGAAATTTATACCAACTAGATAAGATATGCAATCCAACTATTCTAACCCACAACAAACTGCCAAATCTGAGGCATATAAATACAGGGCCTGACTCTTAGGATTGCAAATTTCTCTGGTGGATTGTTTAGTCTACAGCACAATTTCTGATGTTAAGGATCCTCAAGAGAGGAGCAAAGCATACTTTTATTACTGCTCAAATTGCTGGTTTAACATGACTGTTAAACTAATATTAGTACTCCGGATTCCAGTGAGAAACAGAGAGAAATTAGAAACTCGTGATCTAAAGGAACTCAAGGATTTATTTTCTGAAATGTTTCGATAATCCCCAACAAAGGAGGAGAGCCCCCTTTTATGGGAGGACGGTCTCCTTCAATAGTACAATAATTTTAACAACCAGACAAACATGACACATGACTTGAGTACATAACATTTAACACATGCAAGATACGAGTACAATTATTATACAAGTGGACACACAACTTTTGACTGAAGTAGATCCTACTTTAATAAAGCAAACAGTGCTTTATCAATTATTTTGCAAAACAACAGATGACTTATATAAAACGATAAAATACTTTGATCTGAGATGATCTTTTGCAAATTATGAAGTGCCTAGATTTGTTGCTATGGCTGGTTCATCCAAATCTTCAGAGTCTGATGGTAATTCTAGTGTTTTCCATTTCGGCATATTTTCTTTTCTCTCCATTTCCTTTTCTTCTTCAAGCTATCTTTCAAGTTTCTCAAAATTGTCAGGATCAAGAAGATCAAAAGATTGAGACCATGAATCTTAGGAATCTTGAAGTTGGGACATTTCAGTTCTGGCTGGCTTGAGCTCATTCCTTCTTGTAACATTGATTCTAGCTAGCTTTCTTTTTCTTGTAAGATGCGGATTTTCTCACCCCGTGTGAAGAGTCATATAAAGAACATTTTCATTTAACATTTTCCAAAGTCTCTCTCTGAGTTGGTGCCCTTCAGGAGTATCTTTGAGTACTTAGCTATCTATCCCAAACTCTGTGTTAGTCATCCAAGATATAATTGGTTCCAACAATTATTAAAATGATAATCCTCGAGGGGAATAATTGGATACCAATTGTGAATTTGGCTCAAGCTTTCCATATGAGCATGAATGTCCTGTTGGATTCTTTGAGCATGGTCCATTGGAAGAATTTCCCATGGAGCATCATCTTCAATTTTTGGCCAAATCTCTGAAGGAATTGTTTGATTTATTTCTGTCATTTTTCTTTGAAATAATCTAAACTCTTGAGGGTATCTTTCCCATTCTTTGCGGAGATTGAATGGCTAGACCGCATATTCTCAGATATGAGAGAGATGTTGATAGTATCCTGATTCAGTAAAATAACCCTGTCTTTGGAATACTAGGATTACATGAACATTAACAGATGAAGTTCTAAGACCTTTGGATTTTAGATAAAAATTTCGAAACTTTTCTCTCCAATGTGAGAGAGGATAAAACCATTCAAAAAATCTTATAACTTCATTGTTTGAATAAGAAATGAATTCAGGGTAATTCTTCCAAAATTGTGAAGGTTTTTCTGAAAGCCATGAAACTATGATATCAGCATTAAAACAGATTGCAACTTAATATGTCTCAAGAAGATACCATAAAAAACACAAGTTCTTTCGAAAACTTTTCTTCAATTTGTCCTGGATTAAAATAAAAGAGGTTTAAAAATGGATATTCTGGATGAAAGCTAAGTCCACTAAGAAGGTGGATCCCATTTTGTCAAATAACAATGAATTGATATTTCAGCATGAGTTCCTTCGATCTTAAATGGATGGTTTGATTTCTAATGAGAGTTTGAAGTTTAGGAGGGAAGTTTTGAATAGGAGGATTTTGTGAAGATGGGTCCGAGAATGGATTCATCATGCAGATGGTAGGAATTTGTGATTGAATAGGAGGTTTTGTTTGGGACAGTAAATCAGGTAAAAGATTATGTTTGCCTTTGATGTGTTTAACTTCAAAGTCAAAATTGGAAAACCATTCTGCTCATCGTAAAAGTTGTGAATTTGGAATTTGGTTCTTTTTGAAATTGAGCATTTGAGGAAATGCCTTCATGTCTATTTCTACCAGAAATTTATGACCAATAAGATGGAATTGAAACTTTTCTATTCCCCGTTTTACTCCAAGAATCTCCTTGAATGTTGAATGGTAATGCTTCTCAGATTCTTTGAGCATACCACTCTTGTAGCCACAAATTCTTCTTTCGCCCTCTTTTTCTTCTAAAAACACTGCTCCCCAATATAAATCACTTGCATCTGTTTGTAGAAATCTTTTTCTATCAGTGGGAATTTTTAGTGCCGGAAGGTTATGGACTTCTTGTTTGATTCTTTTGATGGCTTGAGTTTGTCCGGGTGACCATTGTGGAGGGCTTTTCTTGAGCATCTCCTGTAAAGGTCGTATAACAGTAGCCAATTGTATGAAAAAGTCTGTCATGTAGTTTACTACACCACGAAATTGTTGGACCTGTTGTTTTGTTAAATTCTCATCGGGAAATTTGAGGAGCTCTTCAGCAATGTGTGGTTGGAGTGAATAGCTGCCATTTTTTATATGCATCCCGAGAAAATCAATTTCAGATACTGCAATGATCATCTTTTTCAGTGATAGCATGTCCCATGTTCTGTGACAATTTTTGTGAACCTTTGGAGTAGCAACTCATGGATATCTTTATTTTCAGAGAATAATAATACATCATCAATATAAATCAATGCTGTTTTTAGTAGTGGCTGAAAAATTTTAACCATTGCCTTCTAAAATAATGAAGATGTCGTTTTCAGCCCAAAAGGCATAACCGTCCACTGAAAATGTTGATTAGGTACACAGAATGTTGTTTTGTGCCTTTCTTCTAGTTTGATCCCTAATTGCCAGAAACCCGCCTTTAGATCAAATTTTGAAAAAATCTTTGCTTTTGCCAGGTTTGCAAACATGATTTTTCTATCGGGGAGAGGAAACTTATCATTGCAAGAAAATGATTCGGTGGCTTATAGTCAATGACAAGTCTTAACTTCCTCTGATTTGCTTCTTTTGTTGACATAAAATGCTTGACACGCCCACTGTGATGTAGTGGGTTCTATGAGTCCTTCTGACTGTAATTAAGCCAATTCTTTTATGGCAAGCTCCAAATGTTCAAGGACTCATCCCCGTGTGACTCGCTTTTGTTGGATTGACATCCTCATTCTTTTTGAAAGGCAATGTTATAAAGAAGGAATAAGCTCAAGCCAACCAGAACTGACAATGTCCCAACTTCAAGATTCCCAATATCCATGGTCTCAATCTTTTGATCCTCTTGACCTGACAATCTTGAGAAACTTGAACGACGGCTTGAAGAAGAAAAGGAAATGGAGAGAAGAAAATTTACCGTGGTGGAAAACACTAGGATTACCATCAAACTGTGAAGACTCGGATGAACCAGCCATAGCAGCAAATCTAGGCACTCCATAATTTGCAAAAGATCGTCTCAGATCAAAGCATTTTATCGTTTTGTATAAGTCATCTGTCATTTTGTAAAATAATTAATAAAGTACTATTTGCTTTATTAAAGTAGAATCTCCTTCAGTCAACAGTTGTGTGTCCACTTGTATAATAATTGTACCCGTATCTTGCATGTGATAAATGTTGTGTACTCCAGTCATGTGTCATATTTGTCCGGTTGTTAAAATTATTGTACTATTGAAGGAGACTCTCCTCCTATAAAAGGGGACTCTCCTCCTTTCTTGGGGATCATCGAAACATTTCAGAAAATAAATATTTGAGTTCCTTTAGATTATGAGTTTCTAATTTCTCTCTGTTTCTCACTGGAATCCGGAGTACTAATATTAGTTTTAACAGTCACAGCAATTTGAACAGTAACAAAAGTATGCTCTGCTATTGCCTCTTTTGAGAATCCTTAGCATCAGAAATTGTGTTGCGGACTAAAAGATCCACCAAGGAGACTTGCAATCCGAAGAGTCAGGCCATGTATTTTTATGCGTCAGATCTAGCTGTTTGTTGTGGGCTAAAATAACTGGATTGCACATCTCATCTAGTTGGTATTAGATTCATCCAAGTAGGATATCTCACAAAGATAGTCCATCTTAGAAGAGGTGGATTTTCTGAAGAAAGATGAAGAAGAGAGAGAGAGTGAAGAAAGGCGAGATAGGGTAGGAGTAGTAATGGGATGTTGTGAGAAATTTTCTGAAGTCATTAGAAAGATATGTTCTCATTGGTACCAATTAGATAAGATATGCAATCCAGCTATTCTAGCCCACAATAAACAGCCAGATCTGAGGCATGCAAATACAGGGCCTGATCCTAAACTACAGATCTTTTGTCCAAAGTGTTCCGGAAGTGGCTGAACAGAATAAATAAATTATGGTACAGAAGCGCCAAATCTGTAGGATAACCAAAATAGCATGATATTAAGATGATTCGTGAAAAATTAGAGCATACCACATTAGCTTGCTCTTCACACTTGCCCTCAATTATCTGCAACCAAAAGAAACAGGATTGAACTGTACTCAGAATTTAAAACGAAAAATACTTAATTTAACATCTTGCTCTGAATGATATCTACCTGAAGAACCTTATACATGCAAGCCTTCGGACCACCAGAAAAAGATGCAAAAACTATGGGGCATGGCCTGATTTTTAGCTCCTTCGTAAGAAAATAAAATCAACACGGGTGTGAGAATAACTAAAATAATTGTTAAACCAAATTTTTTTTAAATCCGATAAACTAATAAGCCTTTGGTCTTTCACTTTCTTTTCTTTTGGGAAGAAGATAGAGAGATGATGACAATAACAGACTCTAAAACAATGTTATTTTACTTTGTATTAAAGAAGCTGCTCCAAGATTAAGTCAACCCACACAAGATAAAATTATAGATGTCAGTTTCTCATTGTTTCTTCGAAACGCTCTTTATCTTTTAAACAGATCTCCGATTTCAATCTTAGGAGAGTTATAGCCTAAAAGATGTGTAGCAGATACATGGGTTGTTTTCCAAAGAGCTTTTGAATAGACATAGTGAACACGGATGTGAAACTTTTTACAAGAGCTAGAATCTAGATAAGGTAGATTCATTTCATGACTGACCTGAACAAGATCACCGACAATTTCTTGTGCAAATGATGCAGCTTTATCAGGAAAGAATCTGCAAGCATAACCCATAAAATTGAGAAACAAATGAAATGATATATGCTTTGGGTAAATTGTTTGTTTTTCTAAATATCCCTCGAGTTAAAAAGCAATTCTGACTGTAGTTTCACGTGTCACTTAATTTAGCAGACAAAAAATTTCCTTCTCAATCTAATGCTAAAATTTCCTTTAGATTTACTAGGGATTGTAGGCTGTCGATACCTTAGATATCAATATAGGCCTTCAAATAGAGAATATGAGGATCAACATAATAAGAATATGAATCCAATAGCAAGAAGATTACGTCTTGATACCAAATTCTCTATGAAGCAATTTCATTAACAATCTATTGTAGATTGTGTAAATAAAACTTTGATATTAAAGGTTTCATCCTGTAGATGAGGTTTGAATTTCCATGTGGGAAAAGGGTTCCCTTGACAATATATTCAGCAAATTAGTCTGGATTAATTGAACTAGTTTTCTATTCTCTCCAGTGTTCCAGTAACAGAAACATGGGAGACAATTTTTGAAGTAGCATCATCCTAGAACGATAGATAATATGGAGAGCATTTCAGCCCATCTCAGTTTACTTTCTGTGATCTACTTAACACATGCAAAGACCTAACATCCAATGTTAATGTTTACCA
The DNA here is from genome assembly GCF_002742605.1 of Olea europaea var. sylvestris. Lineage (NCBI taxonomy): Eukaryota > Viridiplantae > Streptophyta > Magnoliopsida > Lamiales > Oleaceae > Olea > Olea europaea. Next base: position 18,525,875 of record NC_036243.1, on the reverse strand, counting down.
ATTCCACTAAGAGATGATGTCTGTTAGTCAATTCCTACAGCAAGGTAGAAAAAGTTAATCTTGATAGCATCAATCATGATATAGCTCCATGGAGAATTTAAAGGAGGAGGAGGAGGAGGCCAGATTTCCATTATTTGAACTTAAGAAATTTGTTAGAGAAAAACGAATACGTAAAGGATAGTTTGTCCTTAAAAATGAAATACAATTTTATTCATTTGAAAAAGCATCCTGTATATCCAATAGTTTCTGCAAACAAAAGCATCCATTTCACTTTTCCTCTGCCCTCCTAAAGTTACAAGAACAAATTTATCAAACTAAACCTGTCAAAATGCAATCTAAGAACAATACATAGGGTAGAACATCTACTTGATCTCAATTATTCTGCATATTCAAGTTAGAACATCTCATCTACATTACAAAATTACACCAGTGTTTGTGTGGAAATGATTTTTTGAACATAACTGTTCTTCACACTCATTTTCAACTACGTAATAAAGAAAAAAATTTAATTTTTCACAGTTCCCCCTAACTTTTCCTACCTTTTTTTAACCACATATTCCTTTTAAAAAATCACTTTTCAAAAAATCATATCCACAAGAGCAAAGAGCAAAAAATATTCAACACATTAATAAAATACTATTTAAAAATCATTTCCTATTTATATCCATAATTCAAAACATTCTAATTCATGAACCTTATCAAGCCCAACTAACTTATCCATTGCTCAGCTCCAAACCTACAATTTAAATTGATGTAAGAGGATATCCACAAGATCCCTCACCCATATAGGTCAACTCAGATACCAGAAAACATACCGCCAGCAAGCTAAAAATTTGAACCAGAATCCTAAATCTAGAAAAAAGATGAAATTGGGCTTACGAATTCAGGAATTGGGAGTGGCAAACTAGGGAATTCCAGCCAAGAGAGGAGTACAGATCGACATAATTCTTCAAGTGCTTGTCCTGACTTGACATCCAAGCAAACACCACCACTATTCCTTCCACTTTCCCCCTCTCGTTTCTTCCCCAGTAATGTCTTCCCCCAAATCCCCACATCTTTGCACTTTCCTTCTCTCTTTCTACTGGAAAAATAAAATCCCAAGAAAATGAAACATTTTTTCTTGAAAACAAAATTAAAGACGAGACTCTTGAGAGAAACCCAAAAAAGGATAAAATCTTTTGGTTGTCTTGTTGGCTAAAAATTAAATGCGAATTTTTCTAGGGGGCTGACAGTGAAAGGTAGTTTTTCTTAAAAAAGAAAATAAAAAATTGCAGCTTTTTAAGTTTTTATGGCAAAAATTTGGATTTTTTCCAGTAATTATTGACTGTCATGTACGATAGATCTGGTTGAACAATCAAAAGTGCCATCTGCCGAAGTATGGTATGGGGTTGTTTTGCCCTAATGAAATCACATTTGTGCCCCAGTTTTTTGGGTAATTCACACTGGTGGTGCCTTGGATTTTGTGAAGGGATTTCCGTGGTTAGCTATGAATGAGTTTCAACTTTCATCGGGATATGATTGTGACAGGTGGATGACGACTGATGAGAAGCGGCCATACGCAAGTAAATATCATTTTTATTTATCTGATTATCATAAAAATTGGCAAATAATTACGAAAATTAAATATAAAATGAACTTTTTTTATTTAGAAAAATGTAAAATAAGACAAGAAAATCACTACATTTCCCTCACAAAAGCAAGCACCTCTTATCTCTTTCACTAATGCTACTCAATCGATCAGAGGCTGTCCATGATCCTTGTTTGAGTAGCATCTCTCTATCTCTTTAAGTTTCGTAAGAGTTTTCATCTCTCAATTATGAATTTTTAAAAACTCCGATAGACTCTCCAAAATGATCATATTTTTATGAAAAGAAAGAAAAGGAGAAGAGCAAATAAAAGTCAATAGATTTGGATGTATATTATAAGAACCAAAGCCTTATATTTAAATAAAAGAATTAGGAATATAATGATAATAATTTTTAGAGCTGCAATGATACAATTGTCATCCACTAATAAAATTATTGTTACAACATTTTTCCTTGAATGACACATTATAAAAAATCTGTCTCGTTAAAACTTTGTTTGAAAAAAGTCCAATAGGATTAAAAAAAATCAAACGAAAAAAAGAGTACATTTAATTCGAAAAAAATAAATGATGTCTCATTAAAACCTTACTAGAAAAGTCCAGTGGGATAAAACCCAAGCGGAGAAAAAAGAGTAAGGATACTCCCCTGATGTAGATTACTGAAAACCTTTTAGTCGACACATTTCAATCTCGTAAACCAATTTCTTGAATGTAAAAGTTGGTAGTGTTTTTGTAAATAAATTAGCTACATTATCATTTAAGAGATTTTGTTGAACATCGATATCATAATTCTTTTGAAGCTCGTGAGTATGAAATAATTTTGAACGAATATACTTTATCATGTCACCTTTGATATAGTTTCTTTTGAGTTATGCAATACAAGCAGTATTGTCTTCATACAAATTGTTGAATTATCTTTTGTTGAAACTAACCAGCATGATGCTTGGATATGATATAGTCATGTTCCTCAACCATACACATCATTGGCATGCTTAATGGATTACAATAATTTCAGAATAATTTGAGAATGTTGCTGTTAATAATTGCTTTATGGATTTTCATGATATTATTGTTCATTCATGTTTAAACACATATCTTAATTGTGATTGAGTTTTATGTGTATCGGAGAGATAACATAAATCTACATATCCCATTAAAGCAAATCCCTGCTTTATGGAATAAAATAATCACAAATCAATAATATCTTTCACGTAACGAAAAATGTGTTTAACACCGTTCCAATATTTTTGAATTGGTATAGAGCTATATATAGCAAGAAGTTTACAGAAAAGGCTATATCGGGTAGAGTGTAGTTTGTAAAATAAGTTAGTGCTACAATTACATTATGATATGGTACTTCGGGATCAATAACATTTTCTCTATCTTCAAGTGGATGAAATTGATCTTTTCACATCAAGTGGTCAAATAACCATAGGTGTGACAATAGATGTGCATTATCCATATAAAAATATTTTAAGACTTCCTATATATGTAGGTTGATGAACAAATAATTCTTCTGCAAAATGTTCAATCTACAACCCGAGTTAAAATTTCGTTTTTTCCTAAATCCTTCATCTCAAATTCTTTTTTTCAAAACAATCTGCAAATTTATTAAGCTCTTCAAGAATTCCAATTAAATTTAAATCATTAATATAAAACTGCCACAATTGCAAATTTAATATTTATTTTCTTTATAAAAACACATGGACTAATATTGTAATTTTTATAACCCTCCTTCAATAAATATTCGTTAAGGCGATTATACCACATGCATCTAAATTTTTTTAATCTCGCAATTTAATTGAGAACATGGTTTTTGGTCATATATCATTTGTTCTTGGCACTTTAAGTCCTTCCGGACTTTGTATCTTGTAATTCTATTATTTTAATTTCTCTTTCGTACAAAAATCAATTTGTATCCAATAGGGATTACATTTTCAAATGTTCGAATTGTAGGTCCAAAAACTCTTCTTTTTTCTAAGGAATTCAATTTTCCCCTGTATGGCTTTTTCCCATTTTGGCAAATCATTTCTATGTTGACAATCTTTAACTAACCATAGTTCAAAATCCTCATTTTACATAATAGCAAGAGCTATGTTAAAAGCAAAAATCTGGTCCATAACAACATTATTTCATTCCCATAATGTATGAGATAATATATAATTTATTGAAATCTCATTATTTTCAGATAGTTCTGGTTCTTCAAGAATCATATTTTTAATATTTGATCGATCAATCTTTTCAAATATTGTTTCTTCTAAAGTTTTTGGTTGGCTTTTCTTTTGTACCTTTCTTTTTCGAGGTATAGATTCTTTTGAATCAATTGGTCGACCACGCTTTTGGAGTATTTGAGATTCGTTTATTACAGCAAATTGTCTTTCAGGGACATCAAAATTTGTTAGAATATTTTTTGGTGGTATATATAACTTTGTCACCTTTCTCGCGTCAACAAATATTTTAGATAATTAATTTGCAACATTTTGTAAATGAATGATTTTTTTTCAACTTCTTGCTCATGTTGGTTGCTACTTTCAAGAAATTTTACCTAATTTTTCATTATGTAGTTTTTTCTCTTCCAAAGTTGGGAATGTCATTTCATCAAAATAACAATTTGCAAACGTGCAATAAATAAATCACTCGTTAGAAGTTCAAGATACCTAATAATAGATGGTAAATCAAAACTTACATAAATCTCAAGTTTTCGTTAAGGACTCATTTCAATACGCTATGGAGGTGAAATAGGGACTTGGATAGCATCACAACCAAAAACTCATAGGTGAAAAATATTAGGTTCATAATAAAATGCAAGTTGCAACGTTAAATATTGATAATAGGCAATTGGTTTTATATGAACCAATGATGCAGTTTAAAATATGATAGGGCCTGAACTGAAGTTGGGAGTTTTGTTTTCAGAAGTAATTGTTTAGAAATGAGTTGTAGACGTTTAATAAATGACTCCGTTAAATTATTTTGTGTATGTCCATGTGCAATCGAATGTTCAATAGCACTCCCAATTGACATACAATAACCATCGAATGCTTATGGTCTAAATTCATGAGTATTGTCAAGACGGATAATCTTGATTGAGTAATCAGAAAATTGCGCTCATAATTTTATGATTTGAACAAGTAGTCTAGCAAAGGCTGCATTCTTAGTGGAATGTAAGCAAACATGTAACCATCTAATAGAAGAATTAATTAATAGCATAAAATAATGAAATGATCCATATAGTGGGTGTATTAGCCCACATATATCTCCATAATTCTTTCCAATAAAATTCGAGATTCAATATTGACATTTATGCTCGAATGTCTAATGACTAACTTGCCTTACGAATAAAGTACACATGGACAATCATTATGTCAAAAAATCTTCTGGTTCTTTAAAGAATGTCCATATGAGTTGTTTATTATTTGACACATCATTATAACTAATGGATGTCCAAACCGATCATAACCAAAGTATAAAACTTTTTAGGTCAACAAACTTCTAATCGTGACAATTTTTAATTCAAATTTTTATAAATGTATAATACATGCCACATTGAAGTACATGAAATTTTTCTTGTATCTACTTTCGACTAGATACAAAATAAGTTATGCAAAGATATTTAACATTATTTTCTTGTATTGTCTCAATGTAATGTCCATTGTAGCAAATATCTTCTGAATTGTTATAACAAAGTGTATCGTCAAAATATTTTGTATTATTTGATAAAATAATACAAGCTTTTTGGGAAAGTTCAACGATATTCGTGCACTCGATATCGTATTAACATTATTTTCTGATAATATTAAGTCAAACAATTATTTTTGTCTTGAAACCATGTTCACGATATTACTGCTCCAGAAGTAAAGTCAAGACATGAAATGTGGAAAATTTTTCTCCAACATGAGTGATTTTTCTCAAACACAAGGTCAATTTTGAACATATTCTGAATAGTTCAGAACTGTACTCACTAACAATTTTGAAAACTTGCATACGAAGATACATTTACTCATATCAAGCTTTTAGGGGACTATAGTCCTCTGATGATCAAATTTTTCAGTTAAGTTTTTTCAAAGAATCAATGAATCTTTCTCAGTAAGATATTTAATTTTCAATTTATCACAAAGATGAACACGAATGAAGATGAGTGCTTTTACACGATCTTGTAGGGATTATTTGTTTCCTTCTTTTAATGTCTCTCCTTAACTTTTTGAGATAAAATGGATATCAACATCGAGTACCCATGACATATAATTTTTGCCAAATATGTAAAGTGTAGTAAATTCAAGTTTTGTGATATTTGTTATTTGATTAACTATACGATAAAGAAAATATAATTAATTTCGAAGAATGTGACTAAATATTACATAATAGTTAATCAAGTAGTCAATATTAACATGACATAAATTACGTATTTTCATTTAGGGATAAACGCTAAAATAATATGTTTTTCGAAATATGTACTACTATAAAAGCACATTGTATGTTACTATTACTTCTTAAAGAGCAATATATCAATATTTTTCTGTAATATTGAAAATTATAAGGGTAATTGGCACAAAACATACATACCTTTCAAGTTTATTGTGGAAAACTTTCATACCCTTCACATTTCTTTGTGTTGGATATACTTTTCACCAGTTTTTAACGTAAAATGACCGATATACCATCCTCTTTAAATCAAACAAAAAATAAAGGAAAAATAAAGAATAAATTACAACTATAAGCGCAAACTTTTACAAAAATGCAAATTAGTCCAAATAAATTATAAAAATATTAAAAACTCTCTCTTTCTCTCTCCTTCCCTCCTCCACCTAACTATGATTTTCACCACATTCTAGCTACCATGGACACCAGATCATAGTACCAAATTGAAGCCCTTATTTCCGTCTACACAACCCAACCAACAGTTGGCCCTAACTCCAAGTGAGTTGGCCGAAATTTCTCTCCAAAATCTACCAATTACACAAACCAAAACTGCCGGCAGCTCTCTTTCCGACGACTCCCAACCCAACCCAACATATTGGTAGATTCCCCTCATCATGACCCATCAAACCATGGCCCCCAAACACTTACTCACCCACCCAATAGACATCAGAAGCCAAATATTTCGAACGCAGTCATCACACATGTTTTGGGCAAAATTTCAGTGACTGTTGTGGACATCATGATCGCGAACCGCCATATTCAGCACCATCTCATCATGGTGAAGCTATTACAACAATGGGTCTTCAATAATTTTGCATGAATCACAATTAATTTTGAGACAGTTCGAAGCATACAGGTTTAGATTCCCTTTCAATTGAGTAGTATTTGTATCAAATTTCTATCATAAGTGTTTGGGGCTGATGACAACAGTTTATGGTGCGAGCTTTGGTGGTTTTGACGGCGACGGCGATGGTGGTGGTGGTGAAGAAGGCGTAAGGAAAGGGAGTTGAAGAGGATTGAGGAAGAGTTTGTTTATTTGTTATTTTAAATATTTTAATAATTTATTTGGACTAATTTGTACTTCTTTAAAAGTTTGGACCTATAGTTACAATTTATTCTTAATTTTTTTGTTCTTTTTTTTTATTTATTAAACAGGAGAGTATATTTGTCATTTTACGTTAAAAATTTGTTGAAAAGAATGTCCAACGCAAAGAAAGGTGAAAGGTAGGAACAAAAAAGTCAAAAATGAAAGATATAAACGTTTTCCACAATAAACTTCAAATGTAGGGACGTTTTGTGCCAATTATCCAAATTATAATATATACTCTTTAGAGCAAGTAGTATTCTTTAAGGATATTGATTATAATATTGTGTTATTTCAGGAGTAAGAACAAACTATTTATAATAGATAGATTTACGATTAATATTCTTTTGGAATATTAATTATAATATTGTGCTATTTCAGGGATAACAACATAATAATTTATCAATTTGAATTAAATATCTAATCAGGCGAAAAGTATTAATTACCAGACAGACAGAATATGATATAAAAATGAATTATCAAATAGATAGGATATGAATTTATATATAAAAATTAATGACCAAACATACATTACGAAAAAATCATTGTTTATCAAACATAGGATTTTTTTATGAATTCATAGCAGACGTGAAGAATCAATTATGGAGACACAATTTCAGACGATCATTATGCAATTATGAAATGAAATGATATCAACCATGAATTGATTTTTGAAGAAAATTTGATTCACATATGTAACCAAAAAGGGGAAAAAAAATCACGCTATGGTGCTGGGACACGACATGAGATGAGAGAGTGGGAATGGGCAGAAGCAAATTGATTTCAGAATCCCACACACACACACACACACACACACACACACACACACATATATAACAATAAAGTGCTCCAGGAGCATAGTCTAGTTGTGCAAATGAAAGGAGTGATATTATCTCATGCCTTACTGGCAGTCGTAGTGTGGAGGTTGGATTTCTGAGACATGAAATTTGACTCATCGTAGGCGCAGTGTATATGCAACTCCTGTTCTCTGGCCTGCTGGTCACATCCCGTGATTTACCTTTTTCACAAAGTTCTAGGAGAGAGGCGGTGGGGGCCCTCAAGGTTGATGTTCAATTTTTGTTTTTTTTTTTTATAAAACAAGAAAGTTACTTGTACAAAGTTGAATTACAAAAGTGGAGTTACAAAGTGTGTTGACAAAATTCAGGCTATTGATTTCAAATGATTTAAAAATTTGTTTTTGAAATGATTGGTGTAGATGTGATTTTGTCATCCACCTTTGTCAACTCCCTTTGTAAGTGTAGCATAACTCTATATAAAATCACATGTCACCAAATTGATTTTGATTTTGATATACGTTATAGAAGATTATGTTTATAAAAAAATATTACTATCACTGGACTTTGAAAAATTAAATTTAGATTTCGTGCTAGTAGTGTGTCATGAAAAGAGAAAAAAGAGGAGAGATAATAAAAGTTAATAGATTTAAGTATATTTTATTAAGAACCAAAATTCTATATTTATAGCGAAAAATCAGAGATACAACAATAATAATTTTTAAGATGATAGGAGTACAAACATTCTTGTTATTGTATTCTGCATTGTTTTCTTGTGTTAATGTGTACATTATTTCAATATTTTAATTGAGGTGATTTAGTATTTTTTACATTCTTTGACATATTTATTCATCAATTTGGTCGTGCAATTAGAAAAGCATAACACTCGGATTTCTTTCCTTTCATTGAATTTGTCCGGATCCATCTTTTCTTCCCCCTATACATATAGATACAAATGGTTCAATATGAGCCAAAAAAATTTCAGGAACGTTTGGAATATTTCATTTCCTTAAATTATAGTACATAAATAAATACATCAATAATACAAATTTTATAGAAAATAGAAAAAATAAAAAAGAAGCGATCGTCATGATGAAATGAAAATAAATTGCGGTTCGAAGAACACTCACATTTCGATTGTCAATGAGCTCAACCAATTTCAAGATAAGAAAAATCCTCTTCAGTTTCCCAGGTACACTTCTTTCATCAATCGATTCTCTATCAGCTATTATTTTATGGTATACAATGCCTATAATTAGGGTTTTTACACATATATTTGCACCTAATTTCATTTCTGTATGGATACTTTTAAATTTTTTACAAGAAATTGTCGTACTGTTTTTTACATTTCAATATTCTATCAATAATGTCTAAAATCCATGTTCTATTTCCTATAAGCTTTCTATTTTTTTTTTCGTAAGTTTCAAGAGTGCAATTTGGAAAACTCTATTTTTCTTTCCTTATGGTAATCAAAATTTGGAGTTCATTTTTTTTTATGTAATATTCAAAATGGTGTTCTTGGCTTTGAATAATTTTTTGAATTACCTTGTCATTAATTATCATTGGTGACCTCACAGAACGAGTTGTGATTAATGTATAAAGTTGATCTTTTCTGTAATATTTTAAAGGAGGATTTTCTATTCCTCAACTCTTAGGACTTCTTCCATTTCCCCTGATACAAATTGAAGGTGAGAGGGAAACTGTGCACTTTTTCTGTGGAATTGTTTACTTCTTCCACTATTGATATTATTATTGAATAATCATTACGGAAAATTGCGGTTATCAACCTATAGTTCTGGTAGCGAGTTGGTACCAACCATTAGGCCTCCATTTGGCAATATTTATAAATCATTAGCCTCGTTTCAACCTCAGATACCAATGATCCATAAGTAGTATCGATTTATCCATCACTTCTATGTATCCCTATATCAAACCATTTATAATTCTTCCCAAATGGTGGCTAAACGAGACTTTTGTTTATAAGATGATATCCGTCTCAAAATCCATTGAAAAGTCAATCTTATACTAAAAACACGGTGATGCTGTTCTTTCTAATTAAAATAACTAAGAGAAGACAAATAAAAGGAAAGCAAGAAAAGCAAAAAGAAAACAGAAAGAAAGAACAAACATCATTCGTACCTAAGAGATTCTGGGTTGCATCTTTAGGTATTTGAATTTGCATCTGTACCTTTAAGCAGTGAACCAGATTATAGAAGATTAAAAGTCCCTGACTTCTGATGGGAAACTGGAAAAAGTAATGTAATTGAAGTCAAGCTCCCTTCTGCCTTTGCACTCGAGGGCCTTGAGGGTCCGACATTAAGCCTCTCATACCTACTTGGAATTTGCGATCCCGTGTAAGATCGGTTTGGCTTCATGCAGGCGAGTTGCAGCCTGCAATCCGAACTAAGGACAGGTTTTTGGGATGGGCCGGGGGTTTATTATTTGTAATGATTCCATTATTCACGATAAATAATAAATAAAAAGAAAAAGCCATTCCAAAGACACGGATAATTACATTACCCTCAGAAGCAAGATCACGTCCTTCATGACGAGCTTTTACACATGCTTCCATTTTTGGAACACTTCTAACAGAGGGACAAATAGTCAATTTTGAAAGAACTTATTGTCAACTTCTATCCAATATTTCGAAAAAATTCCACCGATTACCCATAGCCAGGTTCTTTACGCAAAGAAGTCAGGCTTTCTTCCAGGTAGAAGCCCATTCCTTTTACTTTGGCTGGATTATTCGTAACTGCATATTTATATCAGTTGGTGTCTGTTTAGATTTAAATGTAGAATAACCTGTTTAAAGCCAGAACAAATCCCTACATTCTACCACTGGAAACCCCTTTTTCTCTGGTGGCTGATGACAGTATTAAACTAAAACTGTTTTATGTCTTGGTGGGGAAGGGTGGGTGGTTCTTGGAAAGTTGTGTAACTGAAATTTTTAATGAACTTGGGATTGAAACCGTCTGTTGGGATTATTTGTGCAACAGCAGTGAAAGACTGATGACAAAATCTGCTCCATCATAAAGGTGTGGACCGACTTGCTATTGGAGTTATAGGTTGGGAACCAGTGGTGCAATTTTTTGTAATCATTACCTAGTTCAATTCACTATCTACTAGGAAATCAATTTAACATTCCGTTGGTTTAATTTGACAGACATGTACTATAAATTTAGGGCTCATTTCTATTCTCCGTTAACAGTAGTTACTCATTCTAGATGAATTATGAATGGATTCAAACCTGGTTAATTGTATGATTACTGAAGAAGAGGCATTCATAACTCGGATAATGGACTTTCATTTTTGAGCTTATCATTTATGCAACACACTGTTGATGCTTCATCCCTGCTGTCTAACAAATATTATTGTCTGCAACAAGGATTGCTGGACTGGACTAACGAAGAATTTTGCCTAGCTTTCACCATGGAAATCAAGGCTTGACCATTTCTTTCCTTTCTCATTTATTTGTATCATGGAGAAAAGGGTTACTGAAAAGCCTGAGTGTGCCATTACGTTCCACAAGGTCCTGGTTTTTTGACAATTGGCGAGCTCAGCTGAAAATATAGAAATGAGTTCTGGTGAAGAAAAACCCCACTGGAATATGTATGATGATGTGAAGACCATCTCAACATCACCTGAAGTGCTTATGGCTGAGATTAATTCTGCCATTACTGCTCTTGAGTACACTCGTGCTACTGCTTTCTTACAATCTCGATCTGCTTCTGCCTCAAAGAACGTAAAGCCTAATGGAAAGTTGACTTCACAATATGATGCTCAAATGGCTGATGAAGCTTACAAGGCAGGGTTAGCTTCCATGGCTGCAGGGAAGCTTGATGAGGCTGTCAACTCACTAAATGACGCTCTTTCCAAATGCCCGCCTGATAAGACATCTGCTGTTACTAAGCTTCAGTCTCTTATTTCCCTTACATCCCAACAGCTTCGCAAGTCCCCGGTTGATTCAGTTGGTACATTCAAGACTCCTTAATGTGGTGTTCTGATGGCTATTTTCTCATACTTACCTCATTTTTCTTTTCCTCTCGAATTCTGTTTTCTTCAGAATTTTTCTGTGTCACTGTGTCTGTAGCACAACAGGTAAACTTTCTTTCACACACATTAGAAAATTCTGTCATCCCCATAATTGCAGCTTTGGTATTCTAGACTTCTTTAAGTACTGGAAAACATGAAGCTAAAATTGTCTGACTACATGACAGCAGGCAGAGAATTGTGGGGAACAATGATCTTCCAGATGTCTTTGTTCCCCAGTTTGTCCAATTTGCTTGAAAACACAACAGATGGAACATTAATTACTAGATATGAGAATTGCCTCATCTGCTCATTAAGAAGAAGTCGTTGCTTGAAAACACAACAGATGGAACATTAATTACTAGATATGAGAATTGCCTCATCTGCTCATTAAGAAGAAGTCGTCATGGTTGACTAGTGTATTCGTGTGCAAATTCCCATCTTTTTACTACTTAACAATTTAACATTTTTGAAGATACAGGTTCATCTCCTACAATGCAATTGGGAATTTGGACTAATATTGTAAAACTGCTAGCGAACCATATAATTAAGTATTATTTGTTGGAGTTTGCCAGATCAATTGAATGAGAAATATCCCAAAAGAACTGTGTTTTATTTTGCTTGCATATGTTGATCCCTAGTTGTGTCCTCTCTGTATTCTGATATACTATTTTCCTTCTCTATTTTCAAGAAGGAAGATAGAAAGAAAAATAAGACTTTCTGGGAAGTACTGTTTTAGGCAACCTTTTGATTACCGTGAACATGTGGATTTGAAGAGGATGTTTTGTCTGGTCTTGAGAACTACTCGGAGGATACTTAAAAAGAGTCCTCAAACTTCCATTTATTTGAGCTATTCCTCCTTAGAGATTGTCAGATCTTTTTCAGGTGTCAGATTTTCCTTCATTATGGGAAAAGTTCCAATATTTTCTATACCGGAAGAAAAGTTAACTCTTCTTATTTTTCCCACCAAACTCCCCGAGGTCAGGTTCTCTTTTGATGGCACTCAAGTGACTCATCTTAGCTGCCAGTGAAAGACACCTTATCCAATGTTGCTCCTCTTCACTAGCAGTGAGGCGTCTTTGTTGAGCTGTCTCTCGAATGTGAGTGTGACAGTGATGTTGGTGGCTATTGGCTCTTCTTCCTGGTTACGCTTGTTTCCGTCATAACAGTGCCTGTGTCGTAAGTTTGATAGTATCTTGCCTTTTACAGCCCTTAACTCTGCAACTGGAATGTGGGTGGAGCCACTTCCTTTTCTTCATTACTATGGACTACACATATTCACCACTTTCCAATCGTGCTACCGAGATTGCCAAATTTTGAATGGTTTGGGTCAGGGTGACCGTTATGGCTTTTCTCAGAGTCGGTGAACTGGGATTTTGGTGTTCTGAGCACTATTTTGCTAGTTCTCATGCAATTTTAGTCAGCTTCGCAAATTTGCCTTTTCAGCACACTTCTGTCAAGATCTCCTTGAAGATCATGACTTGTTGGAGTATGAAACACAAGAATGCCAAGTAGGACACTTCTCCATTAGTATTGGTATCAAGTTTACGGTCAGTGCGATGTTCACTTTTACATTTGAGTTCGAGCTTCTGTGTTCAACCTCGGGTGCCTTGAATGCTGGACTTGAGTGACCTCTCGTGCTTGGTCTTTTCATGGTGTGAGATAGGAAGTTCTACTTCACAACACTCAATATTGACAGTGTGAGGACATCATTTTAGTAGCTCTCGTCTTAGCAGGCTTAATGCTCGATGGCCATAACTTGATATTCAGCAAAAAGTTAGCTTATGACGTGAAGATGGTTGATTACACAGTAATCGAATAAGCATCAGTATAACAATATGCAAGAGATGCGTTACCTCTCCAATCTAATTACTGTCACTTTCATTGGAACAAACTGCAATTTGACGCAAGCTATTATTCTCTTACCCCACCCTATTTGTTTTTATATAGACTTGTAGCATAATTAGCAAAATACCATGTGTCAATAGTGGGTTAGGTACCATATCGCTTACAATTACTTCCGGATGATATCTGAAAAGTACAATTTTAACTATTAAGAACCAAGAATGTGACTGGAGATTATCCACGTTTGAGAAACTCTTTACTGTTTGATAGTCTAGATGAATAAAGCCCCTTGAACAACCGGTGGACAACCAGGAGGTTATGTGGCACCCCCTATTGGAGGGTTGTTCAAGTAGCGCGCCCCTACTCTAGATTGAATAGAGGTGTGCGTCCTTAAAAAAGATGTAAAAAAAATTATCGCCCAGTCGTATCTTGTTTATCAAGCATACTGAAGATTCCCATACGAGTCTCCAAGTAATTATGTAATACAAGAAAAATCTGAAGGTGGTAACAAGTCAAATGTCTGTTAATCTTTCGCATCTCTCTTGTTAACTTTATCTTCACACCAAAGTTAAAAGCGCAGAAATTGGAATAGGATGCAAGGCCACTGTCACATAAATCACTAAATACAAATATTTAGTTCATACATATTCTCCGCTCCAACAAATTCCGCCCATTTATCCAAAATTCTTTCCAAGATGAGCCTTTTTCATCATGAAGAGCCAACAAATCCCTCCAAAAGATGCAAATTCCTTGCTTCAGCCCTCAAAGATGCATTTGCCAAATGCCAATCTTTACGAGGAAGGAGTTCTACTTCATACCCCCAGCAACAACAGGAAGAAGAAGAGCCAGACAGTGATTACAATGATGAAGAAGAGGAAGTACTCACTTAACGTTGAATTCTTCTTTTAATACAACAATTTCTTCTGCTAACCCATTTTTGTATGGAACAGGTATTTGTTTCAGCAATCATAAGTAAATATAAGGAGTCCAAATGCAAACGCAAGTCAAGTGGAATAGATAGTTTCAACTGGGCGTTCTCGCCAACAGCAGGAGAATTGTTCATTACCTCGAAGTCAGTAAAAGAAACGAGCAATGAAGAAGATAGATATGAATTTCTCACTGTCGGCAGCCATCTCTCCCGGAGTTCAAGTGCTACGAGCTTTGATGCTTATATCTCTGTCAAAACTTGCTTGTCCAGGTGTTCGAGCTTAAGTAGTATCGACAGCTTAAGTAAGATTGACTACAAAGATTCTCATAGACGCTCGATTATTCAGGAGTTCTGCCAATGCGAAGGGTGGCCGTTTGGACTTTGCCGGAAGGCCTTGTTGCTGCCTCCTCTGCCCAAGTCCCCATCTGATTCTTGGTCATGGCGAAAGAGTGCTAGAATGGTAAAGATACATTGATAGCAGGATACTATTTAACACTTTATGTTTATGCAAACAAAATATGCTAAAATAAGGAACAATTACATTCAATTTGTTGTGTATACAGCTGAAAAATAAAGTGCGGTGAGCATTATGCCATTATTTTTCCCAGTGGAATGTTTGTATTCCTTTCAAATTGTTTTCCTTTTTTAATCTCTTTATCTAGATGTTTCTATCCTTCTTATTCTCTGTTCATATTATCTGTCTGTAGAGGAACGTCACTCAGTGTACTACATTCATTAATTCAAAATTCAGAAAACACATTTAATGAGAATGATAACATGCTTTGCCAATCGAATCAACAAACCATTATTACGGCATGAAACCATATAACAAGCCTGAAACCCAAGTTATAGAAAATTCAGAAGAAAGATTACAGCATCAGGGATTTTAGCTTCTTAAGTTTGCCGAAATCCTTATTATTATACCTACTTGAACAGAGTTTCAGCGTACATGCTAGCAGAAGAGGAGCACGAGAACCAAACTTGCAGCAAAAGTAAACTTGTTGGAAACTTCAATGGTTCTGAAATTCTTGCGCAAGTCAAAAACATGAAAAAATGAATAGATTTATTTAGCCGTCTAGCCAAATCTATGCTCTCTGCTCAACGTAAGAACCAGAGATTCCAGAAGTCCCAAGGACAGAAACCTGCAATAAAGCCAACTGATGATGTGGAAAATAGAAACAACAAACATTTACTTGCTAGGATTTCAATAACGGTAGTAAATGAAGATAACGCGATTGTTGAAAAATAATTTTGTTAGTTACCTCAGGCAAAAATGTAATTGAAAAAACAAAGGCAAGAAAGTCGGATGGCAATGCTTCCCACTTATAAAATCATTTTATGGATAATAGGTGTGTGATCGTTCATTAATCGTTTAGATGTGGTTAAATGGATATGCATTTACTTTTGCCATCTTCAATTGTCATAGCTAAGACATTTTGCAACAATATATGTAAATAATGTTGCAAACTTTTCCAGCATAGCTATCTATTTAGGTATGCAAATTGCCACAAAATCATTTTGCAAGAATAATCATACCTTTCCCCACTCAGAATCGAGGCCGCTGCACCTCATTTTCAAGTATATCATCTTTGTTCCCAACTCATTCTCCACTTTCTTCTTCAAATAGCTCTCCTCTGGCCCAAATGCGTCCAAATAAGCAGCATATCTATCAAAGATTGTACGCATTGCCTTTACATATTCTTCTGGCATGGGTTTCACATCCTGCCAAATTATTAATTATTGTACAAGAAGCCAAGAGAATACTAGAAATATATACAACCATTAATCACGTACAATTCATATTACCTCGCCACTCATCCCAATGGCATCATCCATTTCCATCTTCAGTGACATGAGAATACCTGTAAACTCTTCAACTGCCTCTGCTGCTCGGAAAACATTGGTCAGGGCTTCTTGAGCAGCCTTGTCATCAGTATTCTTAGACAAAGCCTTTTTTACACCATGGACAACAGCAGGTGGGAGTTCATCCCAGTTTGTGGCCATTAAGTCCTTGAATGCCCGCTCAATCTCAGGGTCTTTTATGACAGGCATATGTGCAACATCTTCGCTGAATGACCGTGTACCCCCAATGCGCATTGCTAAAGGATTCGAGTAACCTATGTGATAAGAAGTATCAAGAAGTATCAAGAGTAAAAAAGATATTGAAGAATAACAACACTACTCAAGTAGAAACTTTTTAGGTGTGGAAACATCTCATGACACACAAGGCACAAAGGTGTACTCAATGAAATAGGATGCAGGTACATCAAAAATGTTATTTCCATTGTGGAACTCATTAAGAAAAAGCAGTATCACTTAATATAATTGGTTCAAAAGGATATATGTTCTGGTTTTCCATTCATAGAAACATTTAATGAGTGAAAAGAAAAAGGAAAGGGAAACATCTATCTCACAGGCAACATGACAAAGCCTAATTTCAGATATATTTGGTGATTGGGATATGTCTTCAGAAAATGCAGAGATCCTCCATTCGTTAAAGTAATGCAATCTCAGTATGGTACATTAGAAGAAGGTACTAAAGATCTATTTTGTTTCGGATTCTTCTAATAGACACAGTAAACCAAAAAAGAGTGACAAATAGATTATATGTAGTCGATCCCAAATTTTGTAGGGAATAAGTTACAGTTTGTTGTATTAGTAAGAAAGGACTGCAATGAATTCTTTCCTAAGATTATGCTCTTACAGTAGTATTTTTCTCTTTAATGGTATATAGTAACCTAGGATGCTTAATATGGACACGGCGGTGCCAATACAACACATTCCTGTAACGGGACATGGCAATTCTTCAAAAGACTACTATACAACATAGTGAAGACAAAAGCCATCTTTGGTTTAACTAAATAAGCTTTTTAATAGATTTTGATAAAAGATGATGGTGTGTTGTTAAAAGTTGATAAAAGTTAAGGGTCCCATGTAAAATCTCGGAAATAGAATACGACATTGAATAAAATACCTGTCAAGCTCCGTAGATTTTAATAATAGTCGCTAACAGACTTATAAAGTTTTATTCCTATTGATTTTTATTAATTATTTCTCATGGATTTTTATTTTTATATTATTATTATTATTATTTTGCTACCTACATTCCAGAGTCTTCACCAGCGTAAAGAAGTGAAATATATGCATCATCCAAACTCAATATTTAAACTTCCCCGTCTTTAATAAGTTTTTGAACGAATTCACAATGTTAGATCTTGGGAACTTTGCAAAAAGCATATTGGAAACTCTTGAAAAGCATGTTAAATTATAGATAACTGAGCAAATCTAGAAACAAATAAATATAATTTCTAGTTTCATTAGCCTCAAAATTTCCTTATATCTTCTAAATCACCGATATCTTAAAGGTCTGAACTTCCAAGTCTAATCCACAAGCCTCGATAAAAAGAAAATTAGGACTAATATCAAGTTACGTTTTACTACAAATTAAACTACGAGTTCAAATGAAGTTAGGAAGATACAGTTAACAATTAGTGTTAACATTTGGCCAACCCCGCCTCCGAGATTCAGTTTCTTTAAATCAAATGTATGAAAATCAAAGTTGATAGAATCGGAATAAATAAAAAAATACGGAAAACTGAACAAGAACTCCGCTCCATCCCAAGTTTAATAGTACAGTTATAACTCCCATTTTTCTCCTTTCTCTATTTTTTATTTATTATTACTATTATTATTATTTTTGGCACACAGCAAGCTGTTAATAAAAGTAAAATAAAACGATAATTGATAATAGGTTAACAGAAGAGTCTATACCATAGGGTAGATGATCATGAAAGGAGGTGGGAAGCGCGGGAGAAGAGAAATGCAGGCGGCGGATATCGTGGTTTACGACGGACGTAGCAGCGGCGACGACGGCGGAGGTGGGGGTTAAAGCTTGAGATCTTCGGCAAATCGAGCGGCACAACGATCTCATCAATACTAATTTCTCCATTTTTCTTTTCTACTTTATGATCTTCACAGCTGAATCGAAATAGCTTGCTTTTCGATTCAGATTTCGACAGGGCTATCCCAATAATCCCAGTCTTTTCTACTTTCTGCCTACTTTTTCTGGATTATTTTCACTTGTACGCCCTTCTAATTTCCCAATGGAAAATGCAGCATTGGTCCTCAAACTATTTTTAATCCCAACTTTGAAGAAAGAGCAAGTTTTTCCTAATTCTTTTATTAGTAAACTATTTGTAGAATTAGGCTACTTGTCCAGATTCAAAAATAGGGAGGGAAGAAATAGACTGATGTATCAGAAAATGATTAGATGCTTTTGTTTTAATTTTTCAAACTGTCCAATCGTGTATTCCATCTGGACTTGAGATTGGATGCATAGCATGATTGCTATTTGTACATCATGATGTACAAATTGATACACAGAATGATGTGGTAAGAGAGAAAAGAAAAAAAAAAAGGAAGTAAAGAAAAGAAAGTTAGTTAATATAATCCACATAATCAATCTGTACACAATAATGTACAAGTAACACTATTGTTCTTTTATTATTGTTTGCAATTAGTCCCAATGATAATCTTCCATTTGAAAATTCATTAAAATGTAAAGATCGTTTATCAACTCACCTTCAACGGTTAGACCAAGAGACGAGGAATTCAACTAGTCTACTTGATTGTGCTGTCACTCACACATGTTTAAGCGGCAAAAAGAAGAGTTGCTTTATTCCTATCTCTAGGAGTGCAACAGCACAAACCACGATCTATCCAATTTAACTGATCAACAATTTCAAACAATGTATTTGTTGGAAAATATTTAATTTAAGTTTTAAATTTTCAAATTAATAATTTGTTGTTTCTATTTTAATTTCAATTTAATACAAAATTGAATTAATAAAGTGTAACATACATATTATAATTTGTGGTTATAACTTGAAAAAAGTTTCAACTTTCAAATTAAAACTTTTTAATTTTAAGTTTTGACATAAAATTAAAATACCATAATACATATTATAACTTTTGTTTTAATGGTATAAATATGGGGGGTTGAAATTTTATCTACAAA
>NC_036243.1:18494476-18499507 GCF_002742605.1 Olea europaea var. sylvestris | reverse complement strand
AGAGAGAGAGAGAGAGAGAGAAGAGTGAGACGGGATAGAGAGAAAAATTTAGGGGCTGTTCTCTTTGTCTATTTCAGACCGTTTTCTATTTTCGATTTTTCAAAACGGTGAAAACGCGTTCTCTTTCCCGTTTTCGAAAATACGTTTTCAAAAACAAGTAGAAAAATTGTGAAGAAAACTCAAAATGACAAAAATGTCGTTTTGAGTGTTTTCAAGCCAAACTCTGCCAAAAATGCCAAAACACGGGAAACACCGTTTTCAAGGAAATCACTACCAAACCATTTCCCCATCATTCTTCTGCCAACGTCCTCCAAAACCTCCAAAATCGCCACTTTCCAACCCTCTCAACTCCGGCCAACCACTTCCAAACCATCGGACTTTTATACCATTGTGAAACCCTCAATTCCCTCTTTAATTACCACACAAACAACAATGAAAACATATACCAAAATCAATGAAAAATCATCCTCAAAAACTAATATGGAGCAAACTGCTTCTGTCGAAATCTCAACCTCCGGCGACAACCAAGGTTGCGCACCACCAGTCGATTGCCCACCACAAATCGACCCCAACCATGGCCCCAATTTCCCACAAACAACGATTCATCAATCTAAATTAAATCCAGAAACTGCTGCCGTCATGAAGCCCTTCCAGCAGAACCCAATGTTGCAGATTTCGGCACCGTCCGGTTGACTGATGGTCGGGCACTACCACCGATCGATTGTCCATCCCCAAACGACTCCAACCATGGCTTCAAAACTCACGAACGGTGGTGTTAATAGGGCCGAAACTATGAGTGGTAGCACGGTTGTTGTGCCTTGTTTCTGACAGTTCTTGGTCAAATAGTCATCGGATGTTGTAGAGGGAGGTGAGGGATTCGAGTGATGTAACGATCTGGTGGTTTAGGTGGTGGGTGGTGGTCGGTTTGTAAGGTAGAAGGCGGCAGCTCATGGTGGTGGTCGGTTTGAGGTAGAAGAATGTGACCAGAGAAGAGAGAAGGAATAAGAAAAAGAGAACGCGTTTTGAATTTTGGATTTTGAGAAACATTTTTTGAGAATTACAAAAAAGAACATATTTTCAACAATTTCAAAATGCACACTCAAAACACAAAATTTAAAATGAATTCAAAATTTAAAACCAAAAACTCAAACACGAAGAGAACAGTCCCTTAGATTTTATAGTGGGGGTGGGTGGGTAAATTCAATTAATACCTAATTTTTGGTTTTAAAAAAAAATCACACCTAAATTTTGAATTAGAACATTTAAATACATGTTTTTATGTAATTTTGTCTAATTTTAATATATCGAGAAATTCAATAAAAAATGACAACTAAATATAAAAATATATATATTAAAATATGTGAAACATTTTTTAATCATATCATGCATCAAAATACTGATAAAGACTAACTTTTAACTTGCGGTAGAAATGTGACTAACTGGAATAATAATGTTACTTACAATGGAGTCCAAATCTAAAAAATAATCGAATGCTATTAAAAGTTCTAATGTCCCTAAAAATTAAAGTACTACATGACGAGATTTCGTTGGTCCAATAGCATATCCATCCACTATCGTCCAATATGCTAATTTTTATCTGAAATTTGTAGATAAGGAAGGATGTGTATAATGAATTATACTTAATGAGATGTTTGCTACTCCATATTCAAATCAAACATAAAATTAAGTTTAAATTCTCTTACCAACATAAAAAAAGAGTTGTCACACCATGACAAATGATAATTTTGGCCAGCACTGCAAAATAATAAAAAAGCTAACTAATACCCGTAGGTACGCCTTAAAATGTATCATGATTTATTCCGAAAGAGCCCTAAACTGAAGTAATTAAATTCATACATAACAATGTATTTGAAAAGATATGAAAAAATCACTAATAGCACCGAGCACCTGTCCTTTCGAAAATGAATATGGAGAACAAATTTCTAGAAAACAAGATTCTTTATTGCAAAATTCAAAGACTTAACAATATGAAGAGAAATATAGAGAGGGAGAGAGAAAATGACTACTGGGTAATTGTGGCAAACATGTGTGCATGTCGTTGGTATTTATAGGTAAACTTAGGGTAGCTTTGATTAGGATTAGGATTGTATCATAACCAATTAGTTATTATCCCGGATTATGTAAATAATGACTAATTAATTAGTTCAATTGTATTAAATATTAAATACATACAATACTCGCATGACGTGTCAAAATATAAATGGTTTTCCTAAATTAATAATATATTTATATCATAAAACTTTCAAAACATCCTAGTCAAATTGAATAACTTTAATTGAATTTGAGATAATTAATACCAACATCTTAGTCAAATTAAATAAACGTAATTGAATTTATAATAATTAATATCAATTCCCTAATCAAATTGAATAACTATCACCTCAACTGGATTTGTGATGATTAATATTATTAATTATGTTTATAGCTATTTTACTTTTCCAAAAACTATATTGATTGAAAAATCATGAGGGAAAGGAATATGTATGCTCTTTCATTTACAATTTGATCCTACAACTATTATGGAAAAATCATATAGATGCAATTTAACTATTAGACATAACAAATTGACTTGTATAAAGACTTACTAGACATGAGATTCATATTAATTGGTAAATAAACTATATGCAACACAATTAGAAAAATTCAGAATTCTACAATGACAACTCTATTTGTCACTTTTTTTTCTTTAATCGGAATCAGAATATTAATCTCATATATTAATCGGAATCAGAATATTAATCTCAATAATGCACCTCGAAGTGCAAAATGTGCATGTAAAACATTGATTTGTCTATGTCAAGCAAGAAAATCTTGAAATCGGGTATCAATTTTTATTATATGCATGTTGTTCTAGTGCTAATTTATTAGTTATCAAACTTGTAACTTTTGACTTTTTAATGAACGATTTTAATTTATTGTTGAAATAATTATTACTCATTAATTAATTAGAATTTGAAATAAATATTAAATAATAACCATCATATTAAAACAATTATAGACGAATTAAAATCAATTAATACTAACATTTATGTAAGAAACACTTTTAAAAAGTGTAAACATGGACAAAATGGGGTTAATTGAAAATTCTTATATTTGGTGTAAATGAACACTGTCTCATCTTAGCATGTACACCAATTTGTTGTACTATATGCAAAGTGAAATTGTAGTATTAGTAGTAATTGGACAATAATTCAATATCATACGATATCATGGTAATATTGGTGCAGAAAGAATTTTGATCACTAACTTTGAATTAAAAAGGATATATACACGCTTTATCACTGAATAGTTCTACTCATAATTATCAAACTTGACTCGGACATCGATCCGATCAAGAGATCGGGTCACTGGTTACTGGTCGGACCGATGAACCAATAGTCAGACCGATGGGTCATTACTTAAAATAATTTAATAATTTTTAAAGTATAATTTTTTATTTTTTTGTTTGAGACAAAATTAAAGTTTTCAAATTCTTTGTCACTAATTTTTCTATACACTAATTTTTCTATACATTTAAATTAATGATTTTTTGAACTCATTTATAAGTGATAAGGGTTAAATTTTGATTTTATAATTTTGTATATTATATTAAAAAATATATTTTTCCATTTTTGTGATTTACATATTATTTATTAGTTATTGACAAAAAATTTGTGTATTATCTATTCAATTTATCTTAGTTAAAATTAATTTTTTCAAACAAAATAAGTATATAAAATAATTTTTTGAAATTACAAAGTGAGTGTAAATGTTGGACTAATTTATTCAAAAAAGTTTCTAGAAGTAGCAAATTATTCATAGGTTAGATATAATTTATTAAACAAAAAACGATAAAGTATTGCTTGCACTAGCGATAAAGTTGTGTTCCACGTATAGGTCAAGGGTTCAAATCTTTGATACCCACAATTTCAATGCAAAAGAGTTTTGAAATTTGGTTTAAAAAATAATTGGGGTCAAACCGGCCCGAAAATTATTCAAAAACCGCATATTGGCCAGGTCAAATCCGAATTTTGACCAGACCACTTGCATCTATATAAAATCAGCTGACCCGGCCCGATCAAAGGCCCGGGGTCACTGGACCGACAGTCTGGATTGGGCCGGTTTTAATAACTATGGTTCTACTTCCTTGGTCACAAAACTTTCGTTTTAAGCAGTAAGCACTCTTTTGAAGTGATCTAACTACCCATTTTAGGGATAATATATACATAAGGCCTTGAATTTTGATAGCCACTTAAGACATGAAACCGTTAAATATTCAACAGAAGAAGATAAAGTATAGTTAGACGACAATTAGTACTAAATAAATACACGCCTTGGTAGCTACTCAAGCCTTCTAGATGTTGTTACCACGTGGTTCATTTATTAAAAAGACACCCCTCTGGAATAAATTATCCAAAATAGAATAGGTACAGCAGATTTTAACGGATGTGAAAGGAAAACTCTCCGAGTACATTTTTTTTTTAAAATTTTATTAATAGAATTGATAAAGAAAGATAGCTGTCTTTCTTTGATTTATCGTTGTCAAAAACTGTATAATATCCGTAAAAAAGAATCTTTACTCATAACATTGTAAGATGTGAGATAAGGAACACCCACTTTCGTGTATGGCCAACCACATCCCATTGTTACACTTTATTTTATAAAATATCTTTGATTAGACGTAAGAGCTGGCGTAAGATAAATAAAGTAAAATTAGCCTGTTTGATGCGCATTAAAGAGAGTTTTTATTTTTATTATTTTTTATAAAAAAAATTTGAAATAATAATTTTTTGGAAAATGTATGATTATAATGTAAAAAAAAAATTAAATTTAGATACAAAATATTTTATTATTAGAATGTATAAATAAAAATAAATTTTTTTTTAAAAAAATTATTAGAAAATAATAGAAAAACATGAGCTTAATTTCATCTTTAGATGAAAGCTTGCAAATTTATCTTAGAATTGTTAAAAATAGGAATAATATTATTTGTACATTGATTTGTTGACAATATAGATGACATTTAACGAT
>NC_036243.1:18464491-18489197 GCF_002742605.1 Olea europaea var. sylvestris | reverse complement strand
TTGTGTTTGTTTTCAGATTCTCTTTTTTACCAATTTTAAGAATTATACTGTGCAGGCATCTACCAGTTGTGTCAGCACATAATAATATTATTATCAAGCATATTCTATATCACCCTTTCCTTTCGCTGTTGTTAATTTACACCACATGCATCTCAAATTGGTTTAAGTTCCTCATAAAAGGAGCAAAATATATATCCTACATGAAACTGCCAATTATAATATGACAGAAGTTCATTTTCAAACCAAAACTTTCATCGAATGGCTTTATACATTGACACAAGTTTTGTTGCCAAGAAGTTTTTACTAGCATATAAATCCATTTTTACCGACAGTTGTTTCGTTACAAGAACTATCAAAACAACTAGATCCTTAACATAGATCAAAATAGTTTTAGTTTACCCCTTCCTCTTTCGACGAGCTTGCATTTTTATTTTGTAGAAGAACTTTTTGTAATAATTACTTCAGGCTAACTTCCTCTAAAATCATTTTTAATCAGACAAAGTACTTTCATAAAATTACCCAAATAAGTTTAAAAGTAGCTTTTTAATTTTATAAATAACAATTGACATTTTAAAATCCCTACCCACTAGCCCATGATGAACTAAAATATTTTAAAATGGAGGTATGACCAGAAATGATTGTTAGTTGGAGCATCATGCCAATGAAAAGTCAACTGCTAAACACCTAGATTAAAGATAAATGTTGTGTCCCCTCTTCTGGACCTTACCAATGGCTGCATGAATGGGATAAAACCAATAATTTGAGCATAGAAAGGAGCCTTATGTCCTTGAATTAGGATTCTATAGAGACAAATATCATGATGACATAACATAGCAAAACGAGATCATGTCAAAGATAGTTGCTTCCTCAGAGTAAAGAAAAGACACTTTTTCACATCAAGAGAAAGCAAACCAAACCGGTCAACATTTTAGTTTAACTACCACAAGAAACATAATGCTGACTCTAAAAGACAACAGTGTCCAACATAGTTGCCAAAGTCTGAATAATGTTTGAAGACATCAAGTTCTAGACATGCTCCTCGATATGCTTCTTTGCGTCTTGCCTTTCCTCATTAGCAACAGTTAGCATTTCTGGCGGCAACTCATCTTCTTCCTGAATTGCTGTTATATTTGATTAGTAAAGTAAGCATCTCCTGCACAAGTGATGCCAAAAATTTCGACTTGCTTCAATTAGAACAGAGAGGAAAAGAAATCATGTTATGTTCAAAGTTTTATTTGGTCATAACATGGGAACCTCCCAAAAATATCATCTTTAGAAAAAAAAAACAAACAGCTGTCGCGGAAATACGTTAACTAATATAATATATACAGTTCGTGACGACATAATCCCTGATAAATATTAAGGATCCTCGATGTCCAATCAACATCTTCAGTAGCTACTTCACAACAAAGAAGCTACATTTATGCGACAAGTAAATGCGCTCAGAAAGATATCTGAATATTTATCGAAGTAGAATATAAGAAGTGCTAAAGTTAATCAAACGCCATTATTTTCCAAATCTCATCTCTCAAGAGTAACCAAAAATGTAACAACATAAAGCTAATCATAGTCTCATAACAAATTGTGAAGGCTTGTTTTTTTAACTAAGAATACAAGCCTCTGGAAGGTCCATAGTCCATACTGGTAATAGAATGAAACCTCAAAGCATCGCCATTGCATTTCAGAATCCACCATCCTCACATGGTGGATCTGCAATATAACAAAGTCTGGAATTTCAGGAAAAAATGTCCCAGTAAAACTTGTGCACTAGAAAGAGCCGGACTGCAATTCGAATTATATCAACAAATTTCCCACTGTGCTAGAAGAAAAACACAATTTCAGTACAAATACCCAAAGGACGCAGAAAACAATAGCTAATGCATTTGCTTTAGAGGGAAGCCATAATCGTAATAACACTTCTTCCACCTGACCATTTATTAATGACTGATGTAGGAGCTAACCAGTTTCTAAAAGTTCAATCACTTATTAATACATATAAAATTCTCAGTATATTTTATATAAAGGGGACTTTAGAAAAGTATTTTATATTCATAGTTAGTTAAAGAATTAATGTATATAGTCCAAGCAGGTTATTATAAAATGTTCACATGTGAATATCATATCAAAAAAATTTATTTTTAACTTAAACTATGGGAATATTTTAATGTCAGCCATATTCCATTCAAGCCTTTGGCAACAGCTAAACACTTATACACGGTCCATGTTTGCCATTAAGCACAGGTAGCTCAGGGGAATATGCCACAGGTTGAACCTCAAAGCATGGCATGAAAACAGGAAGTCAAATTATTTACAAAAATTCTGTTGGGTCAAGGCCAGCAATGTTGGGGGGAACCATCAAACCTGACAACAGAAATTATTTCTTTTTTTCATACGTCCATGGCAACCAGCTAGAACATAGTCCCAGCAGCAACCACAAAACGTCAGACCCGGGCAAATCCCAATATACCTGAACTGTCAGCTCATTTGTTTTGGTATGGGCGTCAAACTGCCGAAGAGTCCATCTGTCTGTTCATTTCTTCTTGTGAAGATTAAAGAGCATCTTCTCCTCAAGTTCATTCTTCCTGTAGTCTATGTTAAGACTTGGGGTTCCATCTAAAAAGGTCAATCTTGTTAAGAGGAGTATCCCAAAACCGTATAAGTTGGCCTATATTTTCATCTTTTATCGAAGTGAAATTTTTATCCTTTAACATGCCTCCACAAGATAGTGACTCATTTGATTAGACCAATCTTGAAATTCGTACGATCATTTATTGAGATTTAATTGGATCAAATCGAGTATTAGAGTTTAATGAACTCTGATACCATGTTTCAATGATAAGCAGATTTCTTTTATTCCACCTTGTGTAATTACATTGAATAAGTTACATATAAATAGGAGGACTATACAACCAAATTTAAGCTATACAAAATTGGTGCCAAGAATTGTGGTTGACCCCTTGATTAGGGGAATTTACGCTGAGTTTCCTATTTTAATTTATAACAGCTCATGCCAACAGTTTATGGCTATAATAATGCCGGTTCAAACAATGAATCAAAGCCTGTGCAGCTGCCTTCGCAGCTGCAATAAGCATCTTATTGTGTGTCCTAAGTGGGTAACATTAAAGAAACCGAAGTTGGGGATATTGAGTTCAGTTTTGGATCGGTTATCTTGAGGCGTGTGATTGTTGGATTTCATACTGAGCCCTAAAAATACCATTGGTGATCAAGTCTTCCGCTACACATACAATATGAAATGGCAACTGAGGACGCTAGAGATACACAGATCTAAATAAAAATTGACTGAACAGTGAACAATTGATAGTGGGAAAATTAAGTAGCAGACTTTCCAACTGTCTGTGTATGTCATAAATTCATTTCTCCAGCCAAACTGAGTAGTGTCAACAAAAGTGTGAGGATAAAACCCTAATATTTACTTTTTCCAACAACTTACCCTACCTTGTGGCTATTGGCCAATATCAAACGCCGCTCCGGTCACCAGCCACAATAGAAGACAGTAATATATAAAAAAATAAAAAAATGTGTACATCAGAAGCACATGGTTTCTTGGAATACCTAACTAGATAATACCATTAGAAATAAAAGATACCAATAATGGTTATATGGCAGAACACATATGACGTCTTCTATCAAGTTGCCTTATGATTTACTTAACAATGCTCTCAACCTCACATGGTATCATTTTTAACAAGAAAAAGCAGAGAAAAATATATGAAATGCTCAACCACAAAAAGATGGATATAACCCAAAAACAAAAATGTACAAGAATATACCTTCTTAAGCACAAGGTTATAAAATTAAAATTTGGTTGACAATAGAAAACCAAAATTTCACAAAATCTCAGTCTCCTTCTCTTATTAGTTGTACCTCATGATTTTTTACATACTTAACATTCTGGTCTAACAGACCAAAGGTAAAATAGATAACAATAAGACAAATTTTTGAATTTGTAATTACTTGTTACCTTCATTTAACAGCATCACTCGGTTCTTTTCTGGTTTAATAGAATCATGGAATTATTGATAATCAATCCCATGGTGCAATATTGTCAATTCCAAAAAAATGATCAAAGGTAAATAACCAGGTTCAGTAAATAGTGGCTAAGGGTAGAATGGAAATGACTTCTTGAAAGAATATAATAAACAAAATAAAAAGGCTGCGAAAATTTGTACAATATTTTTTCACGAAAAGCAGACATGAGATATGAAATCCATCCTTTGACTAAGATTTCAAATAGCGGTTGCGAATTCAAGTTGTATCATTGAAGATGTAAAAAATTCCAAGTGCAAGAACAGGTAACTATAGATTGAATATTCAATGATACAGAAAGTAACATCACAAGTTGGAGCAGTGCAGAATTAATGACGATGGAGTACCAACCTGCTGAGTATTGATGTCAGTGCCAAAAAGCCAACACCCAAANATCAAAGAGAACATAATGAAAGCGGAAGCGTACCTTGATCCATAAATTGTAATTGATTTTGTTCGGGTTATGATCTTCCAACTATAACGTGATTTCCTTTGAAATTCTTGAAAAACTCTCTGTTGATGGGGATCCAGAGAATCTAGAAAATTTCATGTGCAGTTGGGGACCATGACCCCATGATAAATAACTGCAGGTAGTTATCATTTTTTATTTGTTTTAAATTGACCCCTCATCAATTTAAAACAACCAATCGGTCTCTACACTTTAATCACATAACACTTAATACCAATAAGTCCAAAATTAAACCCGATGGATCACTTTAATGGATTAAAAACTTTAAGATAGCAACACACATTTTAATTTATGTGGCCCCTTATATGTTGGAATTTTCCAACAATCTCCCATTGGGCCATACATGTAATCTTTTAAATGTGCATAACCTTATGAGCTCAAAATTTGCTATCATTATTAAGGGTATTTCCAAAAAATCTCGTCCATTAGTCATATTGATGTAGGATCAAAGCGATTGTCGTCACATTTAGCGTGACTAAATCCATCGATGGTCATTTACACCCATACAACCAAACGACATAGATCAATCATGGGAGCGTAGTATGGAAATTACATGTTATGTGATCCAAACATGTCTATTTCCAACTGGTCCAACCTTATTTCTTAAGTGAGATCAATACTGAATATAATAACAGAGTGAAATGAACTGAATACTTTATTTCTATATAGAAAAATATCCAAATACACAAATGTGTCCAATTAAATATAAAGCAATAAGAATACAAACTCCCACTAAAACACGATATCCTCAATAAATTTGACACCCATACGAGTAGTGTGCTCATGAAAGACCTTGGGTGACAATCCCTTAGTAAGCGAATCCGCAATCATGGAGTTCGTCCCAATGTGCTCTATGAAAATTTGTCCACTCTGTACTCTTTCCTTCACGATCAGGAATTTAATGTCAATGTGTTTTGACTTAAATGTGCTTCTATTGTTGTTGGAATACAGAATTGTCAAGTTATTGTCACAATATAACTTTAGTGGTCTTTCTATGCCATTCAGAATGCGCAGCCCAGTGAAAAAGTTTCGCAGCCATATTCCTTGGTTAGATGTCTCATAGCATGCTACAAACTTTGCAGCCATGGTAGAAGAAGCTATGAGTGTCAGCTTAGCACTCTTCCAGGAAATAGCTCCTCCAACTAGTAGATAGATATAGCCTGATGTGGATCTTCTACTGTCTTGGCATCCAGCAAAATCAGAGTCGAAGTACCCTATGATCTCCAACTAATCCGATCCGTTATATGTGAGCATGTAATCCTTTGTTCTCTTTAAATACCTCATAATCCTTTTAGCTGCTTTCCAATGATCCATTTCAGGGTTGCTTAAATATCTACCTAGCATTCCAACAATAAATGTTATGTCTGGACGTGTACAAACTTAAGCATACATTAAACTCCCAATAGCTGATGCATAGGAAATCTTTTGCATTTTCTTAACTTCAAGGTCATTTTGCGGGCATTGTTTGAGACTAAATTTGTCTCCCTTAGCGACAGGGGTGTCACCTGGTTTGCAGTCTTGCATACCAAACCTCTTAAGTACTTTATCGATATAGTTCTTTTGTGACAATCCAAGAATACCTCGAGAACGATCTCGACGTATCTGAATCCCTAATACAAAAGAGGCGTAACCAAGATCTTTCATCTCGAAATTCCTTGATAGAAATCCCTTGGTTTCGTGCAACATGTCTATATCATTAGCGGTAAGCAGTATGTCATCAACATATAAAACCAGGAAAATATGCTTACTCCCATTGAACTTGTGATACACACAATCATCAACAGCATTCATCTCAAAACCAAATGAGATAATTACTTGATGAAATTTGTGGTACCATTGACAGGAAGCTTGCTTGAGCCCATAGATGGATTTCTTTAATTTGCAAACCATATTCTTCGGTCTCCAGACACAAAGTTTTCTGGTTACACCATATAGATCGTCTCGTCAATGTCGTCATTGAGAAACGCCATCTTAACATTCATCTGATGTAACTCAAGATAAAATGCGCAACAAGTGTCATAATTATCCTGAAAGAGTCTTTCGTTGAAACTGGAGAGAAAGTCTCTTTGAAGTTGATGCCTTCCTTTTGGGTAAAGCCTTTAGCCACAAGACAAGCCCTATATCTTTCCACATTTCCTTTCGAATCCCTTTTGGTTTTAAAAATCCATTTGCAACCGATGGGCTTCGCACCTTCTGGTAACGGGACAAGATCCCAAACTTTATTGTCTTGCATAGATTTATACTCCTCATTCATGGCATCAATCCACTGTCGAGAGTTAGAACCCTGCATGGCCTGATGGAAATTGATTGGATCATCTTCCATCATTCCATCATTTTCCTCATGTTCTTGGAGAAATACTATAAAATCATCCGCAATAGCATTTTTCCTTTCTCTCGTGGATCTCCTTAATGACATTGGTTCTTGGGTTGTACTTCTGAAATAATTACCTCATTTTGGTTGGGAAGTTCTTCAACATTGTCTTGTTGAGGTTTTGGATATACTTCTTGACCAATGACACGTATAGAAACCTGTACATTGTCAAAAGCAGTAGTAGGAATCAAAATCGATCCTTCCTCAACTTCTTTCTCAAAGATAATGTCTCTAACCTTATTTCTCCTCCCAAACTCAATATCCTAAAAAAATGTTGCAGTTCCCATTTCAAAAATTGACTTAAGTGTGGGATCATAAAATTTGTAGCCCTTAGATCGCTCAGAATAGCCAATAAAATAGCTGTTTACTGTTTTGGAGTCCAATTTCTTTTCATGTGACCTATAAGGCCTAGCCTCAGCTGGACATCCCCAAATGTGAAAATGCTTTAGACTAGGGTTTCTACCTGTCCAAAGCTCATAAGATGGTTTAGCAGCAGCCTTAGTTGGTACTCTGTTCAGAATATAAGCTGCAGTCTTTAATGCCTCTTCCCAGAGTGATTTTGGTAAGTTTGAATGACTAATCATACTCTTTACTATATCCTTAAGAGTTCTGTTTCGTCTTTCAACTACACCATTCATGCTTGGCCATCCTGGCATGGTGTATTGTGGGACGACTTCACATTCCTTTAGGTATTTGGCAACTGATCCCGAACATTGTTCACCTAATCCGTCATATCTGTCGTAGTACTCACCACCACATCAGATATAACGCTCTTTATCCTTTTGTTGAGTTGATTTTCAACCTCACTTTTAAAAATTTTGAACATGTCTAGTGACTCAGTCTTTTCATGAATAAGATATAGGTACCCATAACGTGAGTAATCGTCTATGAATGATATAAAATATTGTTGACCATTCCAATAAGTCGTAGGGAACGGTCCACAAATATCTGTGTGTATCAATTGTAAGACATCCGAAATTTTGTTAGCACCTAATCTCTTTATTTTGGTCTATTTTCCCTCGATACAATCAATACATACATCAAAATTCGTAAAATCAAGGGAATCCAAAATACCATCGAACACAAGTCGTTCAACTCTAACTTTTGATATGTGACCTAAGTGCTTGTGTCATAATTTTGTTGAATTTTATTTATTTAATATGCGTTTAGTACCACATGATTCCACATACAAGGTTTCATTATATGATGCAATAATATCAAGCAAATATAGGTTATAATATGTAGATAACGAACCAGTACCAATAACATTTGAATTTAACAAAAGACTAAACTGATTATTTCCAAATGAACAACAATATCCAAATTTGTCCAACGAAGAAACAAAAATTAAATTCCGTCTAAAAGACGGTACAACGAAAGTGTCTTTCAAATTCAAATAATAACCAGTTCTTAATAACAACCTAAAAGTGCCAATTACATCAACTTCCATTGATTTGCCATCACCCACATAGATGTATCTTTCACCATCATTTGGCTTTCGCTAGTTCAGGCAGCCCTACATTGAAACACTTATATGAGTAGTAGCACAAGAATCTATCCATCAAGTGTTTCTAGGTACCGAAGCTAAATTATCCTCAGAATAGACCAAAGCAAGAATTGTACCTTTCTTTGCACGCCAATCGCGATATTTGGCACAATCCTTCTTCACATGTCTAGTTTTGTTGCAAAAGAAACAAGTTTCTTTGTCTTCCTTTTTTTTCTTTTGTGCTTGGTCCCTTATGAGCAGCTTCATATTCCTTCTCTTTTTCTTGCACTTATCCTTAGAAGTGCTTGCCAACTGAGCACTAACAGTTTCTTGCTTCAACCTTTCTCTCTTGTATACAATATGAAATGAGCTCATTTAGAGATCATTTCTCCTTCTGACAGTTATAACTGACCTTAAATTGACTGAATTGTGCATGAAGCGAGATAAATACCAAATGGACGAGCAAGTCATCAGACAACTCTAGCTTTAGTCCTTTAAGTTTTGAAGCAATGTGAGATATCTTCATGGTGTACTCTCTTATGTTCCCCTTGCCTATATACTTCATTGAAATCAAGCTCTGCAAAAGAGTGCTTGTTTCAACCTTATCGTTTTTCGCAAAACGCTTCTCAATTTCAGCAAGGAACTCCTTGGCATTAGATACCTCTTCGGTATCTGCACCTCTAAAGGCCTCCGGAATGCCGCGCTTAATGATTATTAGACTCATGCGATTTGAGCGATTCCACTTCTCAAAGTTCCTCTTTTCATCAGGTGAGCTTTCTTCCGTAAGAGGAGTGGGTTGCTCGATCCGAAGAGCAAAGTCTAGATCTATGCAGCCAAGAACAATCAATATGTTCTCTTTCCAATCCTTGAAGTTTGTCCCATTAAGTATGGGAATAGAATTAATATTGGCAGATATAGTAGCAAATGAGCTAGCTGTAGAGAGAACAAAATTAAAAAAAAAAGATTAATTATGCTCGATTTAATAGCCACATTTAATAATTGATAAATTCAAATAATGGTAAATTCCATCTCAAGATACCTAGTGCAACATTAATATCAAGTCTTTGGACAGTAATATTAATTGCAAGTGGTACTCTCAGTGTAGTGATCAAATTTTGACAATAACTCCTGTCAAATAATAAATCCATCTTTGGATTAATTTATTATTCACATGGAAACCTTGTAATTGTCACACATTCATCACCACAAGTGTTTATGTAATTCGGCCAGCTATTAACCTTCCTTTGGGTCGGCTAATTTCCGCATGAAAAGACACACACACAACATCCAAGCATTCTAAACAAACCAATCTACACAAAAGAGGTCACTTCGGTGACATATTGTTTCAATTAGTTTACTTAAAATGCTAGACAACCATAATTTATCATAAATGATTACCAAAATTTTGAATTAGATTGTCCCAAATAATTAAACCTTAATTAATACCTCTTAAAGAAGTATTAGTACCAAAATTTGAGAAAGAGAAACTCCAATTTGCATCAATAAATACCTATGGAAACTTTAGGGACCTAAGGGTTAATAATTCAATACTTTAGGAGTTAAAATTTTGAAAAATTTAAAACTTTAGGGCCAATTTTAATTAATTATGAACATTGAGGGCTTTAATTGCAAAATTCAGAAGTTAAATGACCCAAATTAAATAATTTTCAAACTTAGGGGGCTGAATTATTAAACCCAGAACTTAAAAGGCCCAATTGGATGAATTCTAAACTACAAGGGCTGAAACTTAAATCTTAACCTAAATGATAATTGCAAGTTGGTCCCTAAAATAGCCCAAATTGCACCCCAAGCCCCCTTCTCCAAAATAATCACCCAAACCGTTTTATGCCTTTTTTTTTTTAATTAACACACAGCAGATTCATCATTTATCACAAATGTTTTCATAATATTCGAAAATCTGGGAAGTGGGTCTCCTTTTGATCCATAGAAGATATACATAATCTTATATACACAGAAATTGAGTTTTCTTCTTGAGGAATTTTGAGTCACATATATATAAAACAGAAGGAAGCGTATGCCCAAAAATTCCAAATATTTACATGAAAGATAAATAACCCAAAATTTCAGAATTCTTAAAACCTAATATTCTCAAAGATTCAACAATGGAGAGGCTCTGATACCACATATAAGATTTTAATCCAGTTTTGAAAGGAACTAATAATTCAAAATACAATCCTTTCACATAATTGATCCATGTTGAAATCAAAGAGAACATAATGAAAGGGAAAGCGTACCTTGATCCATAAATTGTAATTGATTTTGTTCGGGTTATGATCTTCCAACTGTTACGTGATTTCCTTTGAAATTCTTGAAAAACTCTCTGTTGATGGGAAGAGAATCTAGAAAATTTCACGTGCAGTTGGGGACCATGACCCCATGATAAATAACTGCAGGTAGTTAACATCTTTTATTTGTTTTAAATTGACCCCTCATCAATTTAAAACAATCAATCGGTCTCTACACTTTAATACCATAACTCTTAATACCAATAACTCCAAAATTAAACCCGATGGATCACTTTAATGGATTAAAAACTTTAAGATAGCAACACACATTTTAATTTATATACATGTGTGGTCCCATATATGTTGGAATCTTCCAACAAAAAACTCTTATTGTTTACCTTACATTTTCTATAATGTGCTTATGCAAGCTCTTGTTCAAAAAAAAAAAAAAAAAAAAAAAAAAAAAAAAAAAAAAAAAAAAACGGGAAAAAAAACAAAGAAA
Organism: Olea europaea var. sylvestris; assembly: GCF_002742605.1. NCBI lineage: Eukaryota > Viridiplantae > Streptophyta > Magnoliopsida > Lamiales > Oleaceae > Olea > Olea europaea. Next base: position 18,478,076 of record NC_036243.1, on the reverse strand, counting down.
AAAAAAGAAAAAGAAAAATAAGACACGGATAGAACACTGAAGAAGCATGATTTCTTCCAATTTCCAGTTATTTGTTCTATTTTGTCTTTTTCTACTCATTTTTCTTAGGCAGGATTGGGGATTTTCTAGTCTAGGATTTCAAAGAAAACACAAAAATTGGAAACTTTATTCTAATTTTTAATGGTTTAAGAACTAATTATATCATTGCCTTATCATCACATTCTTATCTGAAGAAAAATATAATTCCAAAACCATTCAATTTCCTTCAACTTCTTCAAAAGAATCAAAACGCACAAAATGTGCGCCACCCATCTTCAGCAAGAAAGCCCCAAAATTTTCAAAAAGAAGAGAAATTAAAATTTACCTGCCAATTTGCTTTAGCATGTCAAGCATATTGGTCTGGAAGAAATGATCCACAGCCTCCACGCTAACTCCTGTCCAACTCTGTAGCATCGCGAAAACATTCACCACTCGAACTGTATATTCATCCACAAATTCCCCTAGCATAAGTCCCATCACTTCCATTGGCTCCCCTACCCTTCCTATCATAATAATTATATATATACATAACAGAGCCTGCTGCATCAACTGCATCAATTAGCTGGAGCCACTTGAGCTGAGTTGGAATTAGAGCTAAATTAGTTTGACTGTTAGTTAATTCCATGTGTCCACATTGTATTAGTTTGTACAGCTTAGTGTTAGTTAGTTAGTTTTGTTAGAATCCTTTCTTCTATTTATAGCACATTGGAATGTATTGAAAATACAACTTTGATCACTACAGTTCAGTACATTTTCCTATTTTCTTTCTTCATTCAGTTCATTCAATATAGTGTCAGAGCAATTTTTGCTTCATTCATCCGCAATTTTTCACTTCAATTGAGTATCTAATTCCTCAATCTTTCAATTGTGCTACTAATTCATCATGGCATCTACAGAAGATGTGGAAAACCAGACTAATTTACCTTCATCAATGAGTAATTCCACTATTGATGATGGATCTAGCCCATACTTTCCTCACCATTTTGATAGCCCAGATGTCAAGGACCACAGCTTTACTTAGCCCCTTGACACTATCGCAGCCATAGTTTGCTCAACTTCGACCGTACATTGTAAATATTATTTTAAGTTTGAGTTGTAATTTTCTTTTCATTGTAATAGTTATTTCAGTTGTAAAATACCTCTGATATTAGTAAACGTTTAGTATGATTCCTCGTCTTTTAAACGTCTACTCCTGTCACTTAGATTTTTGTTCCGAATGCTATTATAACGGGTATTAGTCATTCAAAAATCTTTCAAGCTCACAGGTGTCCGCTCCCTACACCAGCAATTGTAATTTTTTACTTTCGTCAATTGTAATGTTCAGTTTTCATCAATCAATGTTCAATTTACTTTCAATGTATTCAAATTCTCTGTTGTAAACTTTCTACAAAATTGTAATCAAATTTTCTTTCTTCTCGACGCGATCGAGAAAAGGTGGAAGGTAGTCTAGTGGAGCAGACTACTGCCGCACAGTGTCCTTTTCTGTGCCAAGAAGAAAGGCACCCCGTGAAAGTTGGTATCAGAGCTGCGGCTCACGACCCTCGATAAGAAAGTTATGGATTCAATTACATCCCACACCACAGAAGTGGGAGAGCCTCAAAAGAAAAGTACTACTAAACAACGCGTGGATACGCTTGATGCTAGGTTGTGCTATGCCTTGGACGGTCTCGAGGAAAAAGTCGAGATGGTAGAATTTGAGATTCATGGATTACACATCCAACTAGATGAAAGCCAAAGGGCTTGCGCAGCAATGACTGAAGCTGTTGCAATCATTCCTGATCTACAGGATGAAATGGAAGCGTTGAGAGCTCAACTACGAGTACTCCAACGTGCAATGGGCAATGGGCAAGCTCCCGTACCTGAGTGTGCTCCTAGACTCAAAATTCCTGAACCGTGTACCTAAGGAGGGGCACGTGATGCAAAAGAAGTTGAAAACTTCTTGTTCGACATGGAACAATACTTTCTTGCAGTTTCGATCGAAGACGAAGCTAGAAAGGTAACCACAACTACGATGTATCTGGGTGGAGATGCAAAACTATGGTGGCGAACCAAATATGCTGATATTTAGGCCAACAGGGTCCGAATAGATTCTTGGGATCTTATCAAGGAAGCGATTAGATCGCAATTTTTCCCAGAAAATGTCGAATATCATGCTCGACGGGCACTTCGAGACTTGAAACACACAAGCTCTATCGGGAGTATGTGAAATCATTTTCAGTGCATATGCTGAATATTTGAGATATGTCGAAAAAGGATAAGCTCTTCACCTTTATGGAAGGGTTGAAATCGTGGACACGCACGAAACTTTAAAGATAGAAAGTTACTGGTTTGAGCACGGCCATGGGAGCCGCCGAATGCTTGAGCGACTGCCAAACGAAATCTAGAAAAGATCGACCTTCGAGGAGTAATCAAGCAATTGGAGGTGGTAACAGACGTTACAGACCCAACTCGAACACAAATGGGGGAGAGCGTTACTCTCAGAATAAAGGAGGAGCCTATCAAAGCACCCGTGACTTTCAGGGAAATTATCATAATAGCCGTCAAGGAAATTTTAACGGTAGCAACAGTAGCAACTGGAACAAAGGAAAAGCAACGAAGGGCCGAACTGATGTCACTCCCAAATTGATGTGCTTTTATGCGAAGGACCTCATCGAGTGTTGGAGTGTCCGCAGAAGCAGATGGTGAATGCATATTGTCAGTTAGCAAGTGGCGAGTCAAGTTCAAAGCAAGAGGCCACACAGGCTAATTGTCATAGTGAGATCGACTTCGAAGAGGATGAGGACGTAGTTGGGGCATTTTCACATCAGTGCAACACACTGTCCTATTGAAAGAGGCAAAGATGGAAGAAGCGAAGACTCGAATTTGTAGGGCCAAAGGCTTAATGTACATTGATGTAAAAATCAACGGGAAGCCAATCAGGGTTATGGTGGATACTGGTGCTACCCACAACTATCTTGCATGTACCGAAGTAGAACGACTAGGACTTGTTCTGGAAAAGGGTAGTGGAAAAGTCAAAGCAATCAACTCCTCTGCTCAACCAATAGCTGGAGTAGCGAAATCGGTGTTGATCAAAGCAGGTCCTTTCAAGGGAAGGACAAATTTATCTGCAGTTCAAATGGATGATTTCAAGCTTATTCTGGGATTGGAATTTTTTCGGGATACTAAGACAGCAGTGTTGTCATATTCCGATTCGTTAATGATGATGGATAATAAGCCGTGTATCATCCCTACACAAGTTGGGAGGATGGGCGAGAAGAGTATCTCAGCCATGCAATTTAGTAAGGGTTTTAAGAGAAACGAACATTCTTTTTTGTGCACTCTTCGATTAGAGGAGATCGAAGAGGCGAATGGTCCTATCCCAAAACCCGTTAAAAGGCTTATTCAGGAATTTGAGGACATCATGTCGGACGAATTACCAAAGAAATTACCACCAAGAAGGACGATTGATCATGAGATTGAACTTATTCCAGGTGCCAAACCTCCCGCCAGGGCACCATACCGTATGTCTCAGCCCGAGCTTAAAGAGCTTAGGAAACAATTGAGAGAAATGTTGGTGAGTGGAATCATTGTGCCTGCGAAGTTGCCATACGGAGCTCCTGTATTGTTTCAGAAAAAAGGATGATGGTTCTCTTAGAATGTGCTATGATTATCGACCTTGAACAAGATTACTATAAAGAATAGCTATCCTATCCCATTGGTTGCGAATTGCTTAGATCGACTGAATCGGGTGAAGTATTACATAAAAATTGATCTTAGGTCCGGATACTGGCCAGTTCGGATCAAGGAGGGAGATGAAGCAAAGATTACGGTGGTAACTAGATATGGGGCCTTTGAATTTAAAGTGATGCCTTTTGGTTTGACAAACGCTCCAGCAACGTTTTGTACTATGATGAATCAGGTATTTCACGGGTTCTTAGATGATTTTATCGTGGTGTACTTGGACGACATAGTAATCTACAGCGAAACATTGGAGGAGCATGTCCAACATGTGAGGCAAGTTTTTAATCGGCTATGGGAGAATGAACTCTATGCCAAACCATCTAAATGCTCATTTGCTCAGACATCTATCAGTTCTTGGGTCACATCATTGAACAAGATAAAATTCGCATGGATTCGAAGAAGGTTACAGCCATCAAAGATTGGCAACCATCAAAAATCGTACTTGATGTACGTTCATTTCTTGGGTTATGCAATTACTATCGAAGATTTGTGAAAGACTACTCAGAAATTGCATTGCCACTTATCGAATTGACAAAAAAGGATAAGGATTGGAATTGACCATTCCAATGTCAAACTGCTTTTGAAAGGTTGAAGAAATCCTTGTGGACGAACCCAATTTTAGCCTTACCGAATATGACTAAACCATTTGAAGTTTATATAGATGCTTCAGATTTTGCACTTGGTGGAGTCTTCATGCAAGAAGGACATCCGGTAGCATATGAGAGCCGGAAGTTAAACCAAACAGAATGTCGTTACTCGGCGCATGAAAATGAATTGTTGGCAGTAGTCCATTGTCTCATAGGATGACGTCACTATTTTCTTGGGTCTCCATTTATTGTGACGACAGATAACACTGCAGTCAGTCACTTCATGTCCCAACCAAAACTATCAAGCAAGCAGGCTCGTTGGCAGGAATTTCTTTCAGAGTTCAATTTTATGCTAGAGTATCATCCTGGATCTAGTAATCATGCTGCTGATACTCTTAATCGACGGCCGATTTGGCTGCCATTTGAGCGCCGTCTCTACGAACACAAGAGACCAAATTCGGGCACTTATGGAGAAAGACCCGACTACTCAATATTTGGTCGACCTCATTAAAACTCAACAGTTCTGGCTCGATGGGGAACTAGTGAATACAAAGGGAAACTACCTATATGTTCCTAAGGGCGGAGATTTGGAGAAATCACTAATTACAGAATGTCATGACAAGATTTGGGCAGGGCATCCCCGGAGAGAAACGCACTTGTGTACTACTACAACGTGCATACTACTGGCCTCAAATGCGGGACGACATTGCAACCTATGTAAAAACCTGTCTTATTTGTTAGCAAGATAAGGCAGATCATCAGAAAAAGACGGGCTTTCTGGAGCCCCTTTCCGTCCCAACCCGGCCATTTGAAAGTGTATCGATGGACTACATTATTGGGTTGCCAAAAGTTGAGAATTTTGGCACTATCATCGTCGTGATGGACCGTCTATCAAAATACACAACTTTCATTGCAGTGCCTAAGTATGTATCCATGGAAGAGTCAGCTCAACTCTTCTTCAGACCTATTGTCAAATACTGGGACTGCCTAAGGACACTGTCAGTGATCGAGATCCTCGTTTCACTGGCATATTTTGGACTGAGTTGTTCAAACTTCTTGGTTCAACTTTGAGCATGAGTTCTAGTTTTCACCCACAATCTGATGGACAAACGGAGCGCTTCAATTCTATGCTAGAAGAATATCTTCGGCACTTTATCTCCACTTTGCAGAAAAACTGGGTAAAACTTTTGGATACGGCTCAGATTTGCTTCAATGCCCAAAAGAGCTCTTCCACCAATAAGATTCCTTTTGAGATTGTTACTGGCCAGTAACCGCTATTCCCTCATACAGTGGATATCGAACGAAGTACCAAGTCCCCTCAAGCAAAGAACTTTTCTCAAGAGTGGAAACGAAATATTGAAATTGCTCGGAGTTATCTTGAGAAAGCTCAAAAACGGTATAAAAAGGTTGCAGATCTAAAGCGTTGTTTCATTGAATTCAATGTTGGAGATCTGGTAATGGTTGAGCTTCCCAACAGAAATGTTTATAAACCAACAAGAGGGAAGGACTCAAGACTGACGCCAAAATACATTGGACCATTACCCATCGTGAAGAGGATTGGAAGAGTTGCATACAGAGTTGAACTCTCTTCATGGTGTAAAATCTACAAGGTCCTTCATGTTAGTGTGCTGAAGCTATACTTTGCAGATAAGGAGGACGCATCCAGAAATGAGCCAAAGCGACTTGTGTTTGAACTGAAGAAAGCTTGAAAGAAAGTTGCTGAAGCTATTCTTGACCATTGAATCACTCGAGCTTCTAGAAAAGATCATTAGGAGTACTTGGTCAAATGGATTGGATGCAACAGCAAGGAGAATACTTGGGAAAGAGAAAAAGATCTTGGAGCCTTCAAACCATTAATTGAAGCATATTATGCATTGATGGCACCGAGGACGTCACCAAAATAAATGGGGAAGAATGTCGAGGACCGCAACTTTACTTAGCCCCTGACACTATCGAAGCCGTAGTTTGCCCAACTTCGGCCGTACATTGTAAATATTACTTTAAGTTTGAGTTGTAATTTTCTTTTCATTGTAATAGTTATTTCAATTGTAAAATACATGTGATACTTGGGGACCTTATCATATTCCCACACACTCTGGCTATAGATATTTTCTAACATTGATGGATGCTTGTACACATTTTACTTGGGTTTATCTCATGATACATAAGTCAGATGTCAAATGTCTCATTCCCAGGTTCTTCAAAATGATTGAAACTTAGTTCCAAATGCCCATTAAGAAGTTTAGATCAGACAGTGCACCAGAATTACAATTTGTTGAATTCTTCAATTCAAAGGGAGTTATCCACCAATTCTATTGTGTGGAGAGGCCTGGACAAAATTCTATTGTTGAAAGAAAATATCAACACCTCCTCAATGTAGCTACAGCTTTATACTTTCAAACTCAATTTCCTATTCAATTTTGGGGGAATGCATTCTTACTGCCACATTCCTGATTAATAGAACACCAGCATCAATTTTAAAAAACAAATCCCCTTTCTCTATGCTGTAAAATTTCCCCTCCACTCTACCCTTTCAATGATCAAAATTCCATCCCGGAGCAAAGGCATGTATCTTTGTTGGTCATCCCAGAGAAATAAAAGGTTATAGGCTTTATGATATTATATCTAAAACCTTTCTAATTTCTAGGGATGTTATATTTCACGAACAAGTCTTCCCTTTTCATTCCATTCTCCATAAATCAGATAGCATTGATCCATTTCCTAACATTGTTTTACCAAAGTTTCCCTCTGGCGCTTTCACTTATCCTTCACCTGATATATCACGTACTGCAATGATAAATGATACTGCAAATGATCCATAAGAATTGTAGCCTAATATTTCTCACATTAGCAACCGTTCCTTGAAATCTATTGGTGTTAAAAGATCCTCTAGGATCAATAACCTTCTCCATCATATCTTAGAGATTACTACTGTAATCTCTTAACAAATTCAAAACAAACTTATGACAACTCTCCTTACCTTATTTCTAAATACATCTCCTACGAATCATTTTTACCTATACACAAACATTAACTTTTCTCTGTTTCTTCAAACTTTGAGCATCAATTTTATCACCAAGCTATGAAGTTTGGGCATTAGAGAGATGCTATGGCATCTGAACTAGAGGCATTGAATTGAACAAAACTTGATTCATTACAACTTTGCCCAAAGGTAAGCATTCTATAGGCTGCAAGTGCGTTTACAAGATCAAATATAAATCAGATGGCAGTATAGATCTATACAAGGCTCAATTTGTGGCAAAGGAGTATACTCAACAAGAAGGATTGGACTTCATTGAGACATTCTCTCTTGTTGCTAAACTGGTGACTGTCAAAGTTCTATTAGCCATTGCTGTAGCCAATAAACGTTACATTACCCAGCTAGATGTTAACAATGCATTTCTCAATGGTGATCTCTTCAAAGAAATTTACATGGACCTACCACTGGGATATAATAAGCAGGCTGATCTTGGTAAACAAAGGGAGCAATTGGTGTACAGGCCTCACAAATCAATATACGATTTGAAGCAAGTCTCAAGGCAATGGTTTTTCGAGTTCTCAAATGCTCTTATTCTTCATGGTTTTCACCAATCGAAGTCTGCAAAAAGGCTTGGCAACTCCTTTGTGCTATACTTGTCTACTTGGATGACATTATCATCATTGGATGTGATCGCACGCAATTGAAACTCTGAAGACATTCTTGCATAGTTAATTCAAATTAAAGGATCTTAGACAGTCAAAATACCTTTTAGGATTGGAGATTACTAGATCACATAAAGCCATTTTCCTATCCCAGCGTTATTATACTCTTCAGCTACTTAAGGACACAGGTTTTCTAGCCGTAAACCTGTTGCACTGCCTATGGATCCCAGTGTTTGTCTCGGCTCCTTTTAAGGAGAGCCTCTTGTTGATGCACCATTATATAGATGGCTTGTTGGTCGTCTGTTATACTTAACATAGATTGTTGATTGCTTCCACTTGGCCTACTAGAAACGTCAATTATGGATTATTGGTCTTTCAATGCCTTATATCATGTTTGCAGTCCACAAGCTAAGTCAGTTTGTATCTCAACATAGACAGTCATACTTAGATGCAATTCACCATCTCTTGCAGTATGTCAAGTTCACCCCAGGTCAAAGACTTTTGTTTTCTGCACAACGCTCTTTCCAGTTAAGAGCTTTTGCATATGCGGAACGGGGATCTTGCCTTGATTCTAGAAAATCTGTTGTGGGATTTTGTGTATTCATTGGAGATTCTTTGATTTCATGGAAAGCTAAGAAGCAAACCAATTTATTCAGATTTTCAGCCGAGGCAGAGTACCGTGCATTGGCTTCTATAGCTAGTGAACTGGTTTGGCTTAGTCAATCGTTTCATGATTTCCAGATTTCAAAACTTGCTCCTCCTTAGATTTTTTGTGATAACTAGGTGGCTATTCATATTGTATCTAACCCAATTTTCCATGAATGTACCAAGCACATAGAAATTAATTGTCATTTTGATCAAGATAAGGTCACTGATGGTTTTATCAAGCTCCTACATATTCGAACCTAGCATCAACTAGTTGATGTCTTTACAAAGGCATTACCGATGTCTCTTTTATTTCCCCACTTGTCCAAGACGGCTGTCATCAACCTCCGTTAACCATCTTGAGAGGTTAACCATCTTGAGAGGGAGTAACAGAACATGCTGTATCAATTAGCTGAAGCCACTTGAGCTGAGCTAGAATTGGAGCTGAATTAGTTTGACAGTTTGTTAGTTTATTCCACGTGTCCACATTTTATTAGTTTGTACAACTTAGTGTTTGTTAGTTTTGTTAGAATCTTTGCTTCTATTTGCAGCACATTGGAATGTATTGTAAATAAAACTTTGATCAATAAAGATTATTAGATTTTCCTCTCTTCTTTCTTCATTCAGTTCATTCAATAATACATCAAATAAACCTTAATTCTATCAATACACGCAATGAAACTTCACATAAATGTACAAAAAGTTGAAAAATACTTCATTTCAACAGACACAGATGCATTTGCACGTAATAAAACACTCAGACAATGTTGATCCCAAAGGCGATGTAAGGATTGAGATTAATGACGTTGTATGAAATATGTAACAAGATCACAAAGATGAAACAAGATTTAAAATAAAGAAATCAAAGAGAGTTTAGCAGAGGAAACTACGTTTTATTATAACGATGATATGGAGAGAAAATTACAACACAACAATTCTGGTTTGAACTAAATTAAAAGAAGAGGCCACTATTTATAGGTACATACTATTACGGAAGCTCTCTTCAAAGATCTTCAAATCGATGATTTTCGGGCTCAGTCCAATGTACCTTTCTCTACCAACAACCAAATCAATCGGTTGCTATTCAATCTTACCGACGAAGAACAATAAACGGTGATGATTTGTAGCCACAAAGGTTAGGAGAAAACACCACAAAGATAGGCTATGAAGGAACCACCAATTACACAAAGTAAACAAGTATTTTGGACACTTCTAGGGGCCATTTTCCACACACCAACAGAGGCAGCCGGGATTCTCATATTTTTTTCACAAAACCACACAAATCATCATAGAAAGTGGCTAGGGTTATTGTCTTATGTGTAGTCTAAGGTTAGGCTTTAAGTTGGACTAAGGGACTTAAACGAGCCAAGATTCAAACCATCCAAGAAGGAATACAATTGGGCTGGGTGGAGCTCATGGACTTGGTTGTTGGACTTATTTCATTCATCGATTTATGCCTATAAAATAATTAACCCACACTAACATCAGGGTCCAGAATTTATTGAGTATCAAAACCCAACATATACCATACCATAAATATGGAAACAATGCGAAATAAGGAAATAGTATGTTCCAACAAAATCACATGAAAATAAGGAAACAATTTTTTTCCTATTTTGGGTCATAAACCCAACAATCTCTACCTTGACCCAAATTCCGGTGCAACGAACGAAATTCCAAAATTTCTCCACCTGGAAAAATATGTCCAATTGCATCAAAGTAACTGAACTCTTCAAAACAGTAACCAAAACCTTGATCACAAAAAAAAAATAAAAAAATCTTCCTTTGCCTAAAGTCTACAAGTGACCCTCGAACCTAACTTCCGGATTCCCAAAATTCCACTAAGGAATTACTGCTGACCAAATAGGGTCGAAGCAGACCCTGTAGCAAAAACAACACCAAATGTCTGATCAAAAGGCCCCTTACTAGAACTGTCACCTTCAACGATCTTGAAAGCATTACAGACATCACTGACACCACTGTACCTACTCTCCATGAGTCCAACCCTAGCAACTGAAAACAGTGTATCTGCTAAAATTGGTGGCAAAGGGAAATCACAATACTCCCCCGAGAAATTTCTGAACTGACCTAGAGCTCTTCATAAGAGGTACTATACCAAACTGAATATCCACCACGGTACTGAACTTGTCCAGATATCTCTTGACTAGTTCTACGCTTTCCTGCAAGATGTATAACTGACACTTCTTTCGTCCCTCCAGTACAACCCAGACACCCATTCGGACCTTCAAGACTCCACTTTCATCTCCACCAGAGAAATTATACCCTTTTGCATCCAGGGGTACTCAGTGAGATGAAATTCTTTTTTAGGCCTAGAACATGTCGAACTTGATCAATTGTTCTGACCGTCCCATCCTGCAATCTTAATCTGACTCAACCTATTCCAGCAACACGGCAAGACTGGTTGTTTCCAATCACAACTCCACCTTACTTGACAGCCTCATATGTCTGAAAGAAATTCTGATTGGAACACATATGACGCGAACATGTCGAATTGAGAATCCACTCCTCGTTAGGTTTAGACTCCATGTCAGATACCATGGTCAACATCACATTACTGCCATCCGAAAAATCCTCGATAACATTTGTCTCGTCCCAATTGCATGATTGTCCCCTATGATTTGCAGCCAAATTACCTTTAGCCTACAACTTATCACAATCTTTCTTAACGTGTCCTTTCTTCCTGCAGTAGAAGCAATACAAATTATTAAAGTTCATCCTCAATCTATCCCTCCGTCAATCACCATGAGATACCAGAGCTTCCTCATCCCTCGATGTAACTCCAACCAAATGCTTCATCTTCTCATTTGAGAATAAAGTATCGTAGATATTCTCAATGGTCAAAGTATCATAATTGTACAGGATGGTATCCTGAAATGACGGATAAGAGGCAAGCAGTGAATACAATAGGATCAATGCAGGCCCTTCTCATCTTATTTAACCTCCAATGTCTCTAAATCTGCAACTATTTCACTGAACACAACAATGTGGTCTTCCATTGACCCTCCTTTCGCCATGAGATGGGAATATAGTCTTTGCTTTAAAGCCAGTTTTCTAGTGAAACTTTTAGTCATGCATAATTACTCCAGTTTCAACCACAAAGTAGTCGCTGTTTTTTCCTTCAAGACGTACTGCAAAATATTATTGGATAAATGAATATGAATCTACAATAAAGCCTTCCGATCCCTCCATTGTTTCTCCTTTGTTGTCTAATTAACTGGCATCTTCTCAAAATCCAGCAATGCATCGTCCAAATCTAATTAGGCCAAAATAGCCCTCATCTTTACTTGCCACAGAGAAATCTTGTATTGCAATCCAACAATGAAATATCATATTTCAACTTATCCATCTCTAAAAAATCTCAATCAAATCACGAAGAACCTGCAGCCTAGTTCTGTACCACTTGTTGATTCCAAAGGCAACACAATGATTGAGATTAATGATGTTGTATGAAATATGTAACAAGATCACAAAGATGAAACAAAATTTAAAAGTAAAGAAATCAGAGAGAGTTAAACAGAGGAAACGATGTTTTATTATAACTATATGGAGAGAAAATTACAACACAACAATTTTGGCTTGAGCTAAACTGAAAGAATGAGCCACTATTTATAGGTACATACCATACCATAAAAATGGAAATAATGTAAAAAAAGGAAATAATATGTCCCAATAAAATCACGTGAAAATAAAGTAGAAAAATTTTCCACGTGAAAATAAGGAAACAATTTTTTTCCTAATTTGGGTCATAAACCCAACAGACAATACTTTACATCGACTCGTACAAATGAGTTTGCATATGTAATTCTAGAACTTTAGATTTACCATGTTTGAGCATTTCAAGGAGGATAGGAGAAGATATGTAAACTTGTTCAGAAGAATCAAGAGTTGGAGAGTCCAGTGGTGGGTGTCTAAGGGAACTGCCGGCTCCAACGAACATTCTTTGTAGTCTTTCCATGTTGGACATTTTCTTTTTTACTTGGGTCTTTCTCTGTATTCTTGAGATTTTGTTTAGGCAGATTAAAGGGGTGTCGATTGCAAAGGATTTTAAAAGTCATTCTAAATTTACGTGTCTGCAATTGAGATTTTATTAGATTAATGAAATTCATTAAAATTTAATGTCCCCAATTGAAATTTTAACAAAATCCTTTAAAATTTAGGCATCCTCAATAATTAGTGGATTTATAAAGATTTTATTAATAGAAGGATTTTAAAAGATTTGGATAGATTTCAAACTTACAAATACATATAAGTAAATTTTTTTTGAAATTTAACCATATTTGATAATATTTTTATGGAATTTGTAAGAATCTATTCAAATCCACAAAATTCACTAGAATTTATAATCCTTTAAAATTCATTAAAATCTTAGTTAAGAACACCCCAATAAATAAGTTCAAGAGTTGGATTTCTAGGCGTTCCATGCTCATTTACAACAATTGCACATTGTCGAAAAAAACATTTTTAATAGTTTATCCCCCAATTTTAACAAATCAAAATCTCAATTGAGCTAATAAACTATAAATTATCTCGTCTAAGTTGCTAAATTTCAATTTTATTTCAATTGAGTCACTAAACCTCCTTTGGTTTCAAATTTACAACTTCATCATCTATGGTCTTCCAAATTATGGGATGGACCTGAGAGGGATGGGCATTATCATTCTCGTCTTGTAAGGAATTTTTGGGCTGCAAGACACAGACAATACGGAATTAAAAAATCTCTCAATTATTTATTTATTACATACTATTATCTTTGTATATACAATTTAAACTGAAAATGTAAAAAATAAAATAAAAAAGATTTTAGACGGGTTCAAGAAATTCAGGACAAGATCTTGTTCCTTATTCCCACCTCGTTTACCATTCGAACGGGAGATGAGAAATTTTACCATCTCTACTCAATTTTTTTAATAAACAATCATATCACAACAAAT
>NC_036243.1:18461285-18463257 GCF_002742605.1 Olea europaea var. sylvestris | reverse complement strand
AGTTATTTCAAATAAGACACGCATACACAAATGGATAGGGGTTTTTTGCGGCGTGGCCGGGAATCCTCTTTCTCCTCCATTCTGATACATCGAAATCAGTTTTGGAAGACATACAAAAGTCCATCTTTATGTTTTCTTGAACTTATAGACTCGATTTTATGTAAGAATTATCTAATTTATCTTGATATAGATTGTTCTCGAGGTGCCAAAGTGGACAAGAGTTAAAATTGGACCGTAGGCTGGCCTGGTATGTGGCAAGTCTTGCTAGCCTTCACCTCCAGACCTGGTGGTCTGCAAGGCAGAAATTGAGTTTAGACCCCGTACAAAAAGGCCTTGAGTAGCTGGAGAACATAAAAAAAATCTTTAGTTTCGCAACATTCTAAAATGAAGAAAGTTATAAAGGTCAATGGAGAAGAGGTACTGCAAACTATAAAATAATTTAAGTTGGAGATCTAGTAGTAGCACGGGCGACCTGATTAGGTATTTGCTAAAATGTGCAAAGGCACATGGCCAACTGGAGGCTACATAGACGTACGTTGTGTATATTAATGACCCGTCTAGTCAGGGGTCTAATTTGTACGAACATAAACGAAAAGGGCTGGCCATGAACAAAGCAGCAGGAGAGCAACCTTTCAGCATTGCAGAAATTTTCCTTTCTAAAACTTGAGCTAGGCCTTGATCTCCGTTGGTATGATTGCTTTACACAACACGACCCTAATAAATTTTCTCAATTTGTCAAATAGAATAATGTCTTTTATTCAGCACTATAGGAGGCATATGGTTGCCAAGCATATGTTATATATGTCAACAAAAAATTAGGAAAATAGTGTTGAGAATAAATTCAGTTACCTTTTCACATTCTATGTAAATTGGGTCGCCATACTTCTAAATATGTGAAATACATGTTGGACAACCCAAGCACCCAACGATGGATCCAGGAATTTAGGTAGGAGGGCAAAAAAAATTTGGGAGAAGAAATGTATATGTATTGTGTATATATTAAAAGTATTCAAAATTTCGATCCCCCTTCCCACTACCTCTGCAAGCACCCCAAAGAAATGTCTTCTTTTATAGTCGAGTTAGCATTACAAATAGTACGAAGATTTTTCGTGTATATCTTGCCAGATCATGAACCAACAAAGGCCTACAACTGCTTCACATCACACATAAATATGGTTGAACACAATGTGGTGAGAGACATGTTCTATCCATGGCTGCTTTTATTATTAAATAATATTCCTATTTTATACCTTATAGATTACAATTTGCAGAACACACAAAAGCAAAAAGAGAGAGAGAAAGCAAAAGTGCTCACTAAGTAATGCACTATTTGTTCACAACAACATGCCCACCATTCATATTCTATATTCCATGACTCAATAATAGAAATTGAAAAGAAGGTGCTCAATTTGCCTTAATCATCAGTTCATTTTTTCTTTGTTGCGTGTTCAGCATGCTGAACTGGATACAATTATACAAAATAAGGAAGAAAGATATTCAAGATATTTGTCTACTGTATTGTCATTTCCTGCAAAGTGCATATTTTATCCTGTGATGGATACTAAATATGAAGGTAATTGGGTTTAATGGTTGGCACATGCTTCCCAAGCTAACCTATTACAGGCCCGTTTGGATATGTTTGAGTTATTCAAAGTACTTCTTTCAACTTTTCGGGTTCTTGGAGGATTTATCTGTTGATCCCAAAGGCAACGCAAAGATTAGGATTAATAACGTTGTATGGAATATGTAACAAGATCACAAAGATGAAACAAGATTTAAAGTAAATAAATCAATGAGAGTTAAGCAGAGGAAACAATGCTTTATTATAACGACAATATGGAGAGAAAGTTACAACATCGCAATTTTGTCTTGAATTAAACTGAAAGAAAATGCTATTATTTATAGGTACATATCATACCATAAAGATGTAAATAATGTGAAATAAGGAAATAATATATTTCCAATAAAATCA
>NC_036243.1:18447586-18454458 GCF_002742605.1 Olea europaea var. sylvestris | reverse complement strand
ATGCTGGATAAAGGCCAAAAGTCCATTGCTCCATACGTGCCCGGAGGCCTGTTGGGTCAGGAAATTGCTTGCTTTCCACCAACTGATACCACTGATACAAAGTATGATACCCTGAGATGACACCTTAGATCACTTAGGAAAACATCTAATTTAGCCCCCGTTTGGCTCCCATTTTTTCAAATTAAAATGGGTAGAATATTATTTTTTCAAAAATGAGTGATTGAAAAAAAAAGAAATTTTTTTGATTTACGTGTAATATTATTTTATGGAAGATTGTGATTAAAAATATGAGAGAAAAAAATAAATTTTAATTTAATGGGGGCTAAACGGGGCTTAGTCAATGACGATGAATAGGAGAAACATGGTCTAGACTATGATAGTAATAAGTCAAAACCACAAAGCTTCACAAAATCAGAAGAGATAGAAAGGAAATAAAACCCAGAACCTTTTTTTATTTCTTTTTCTTTTTTTATAGGTAATCAAATATTTTATTATCAAAAGATAATATACAGGAAGTGTATTATTGATTTAAACAAGAAAAACAACACGAAATTGGACAACCAGTTTTTATGACTCTTAGCTGCAGCATTAAACCAAATATACAATGTCAAATAAAATAATTCTCTAATCTGCTCTATTGTCTGTGCTTGATCATCAAAACACCAAATGTTTCTCTCTCTCTCCCCACACACCATACGATGCAACCCGGAATAAGATTCCAAACAATCTTGCTATCATTATCGCGAATTTTTTTCCTCCATGCCTTTTTCACATCTTCTATTCACCTCGACATCACCCAATCCATGTGTTGAGCGGCCAGAATCTTGTTCCACAACAAACGGGTAGCATCACAATGAAAGAATAAATGATCAATTGTTTCCCCACCCCTCCTACACATATAGCACCATTTAGTAACATAAAGGCCCCTTATTCGAAAATTGTTTACAGTTAACACCTATCCCGTGACAACCGTCCATAATAAGAATGTCACCCGTGGAGACAATTTACATTGTCATACCATCTTCCAAGGACATGAACTTTCCACACGTCCTAATAAGGATCTAATATAAGTACCAACAAAAAAACATACGCCTCCTTGTCAACCCCCGGTCTAAGACCTCATTCACCATAGCAATGGCTCCAAAGCAATATGATGCAAGGAAGGAAATACCATCCTTAACTGTTGATCTCCACACCAACAATCATCCCAAAAACTGATAGTATTACCATTCTCTACCACAAAAGTCACTTATCCTAAAAATCACTCTATCCTCATTGAATATAGCGCCACAAGCTCACTCCATAAGAACCAAGACCCTTGACTTAGCATCATCCCCCTCTATAATACCATATTTCGCCTCTATAATTTCTTTCCAAAAACTCTCCCTCTCCAATCCAAATCGCCACAGCCACTTACCTAGCAAAGCCTTACAAAATAATACAAGGCTCCTCAATCCGAGACCCTCGACCTTTTAGGAGAACAAACTATTCCCCAATTGATCAAATGAAATTTCCTTTTCTCCCTTAATCCTTTCCAAAGAAACTTCATTTGAATTCTCTCTAATCTTTTTGCCACCGCAATAGGAATCAGGAACAATGACAAGAAATAAAAAGGGAGATTCGATAGAGTAGACTTAATGAGAGTGAGATGACCTCCCTTTGATAGATACATACACTTCTAACCCGCTAACCCCCTCTCTACCCATTCCACAATACTGCTCCAAATATATATACTTTTAAACCGTGCTCATAAAGGGAGCTCAAAATATGTCGTAGGCAATTAAACAACCATACAACCTAATATAGCAGTCAATTCTTCCACGTTATCGACCTCTCTAACTGTGATAACCTCAAATTTTACCAGATTTATCTTCAATCCAAATACAGCTTCAAAGCACAAAAGCAAACGGAGCAAGTTCTCGAATTGCTCAACGTTTGCATCACAGAAGATCAGTGTATCATCTGCAAATAACAAGTGTGATACCTGTAGTTGATCAATCATAAAGCCTTTTAACAAACTCTCTCCACAGCCTTCTCCAACATCATACTGAAAGCCTCCATTACAATAACAAACAAAAATGGCGACAAAGGATCCTCTTGCCTCAAACCTCTACTACTTTGAAAATAAATAACCCTTGAGAGTGCCATTCACCAGAATTGAGAAAGAAACCTTAGAGATACTGTGGAAAATAATTAGTTTCTTTTTTAGTTGTAAATTATTGTAAATCTTGGGATACTAATTCCTGATTCTGTGGGAATTATTAGAGCATAATTAGGGATTTTGTAGGAATATTTTATATGTTTCCTTTTGTTAGTTAACCTAGATTTTTACTAGCCTATAAAGGCATTTGTTCTGTGACTGGATAATACACAAAAATTAATCTCATTTTACCACATGGTATTAGAGCTTTAGGCTTGAATTTTTTGGGATTAGAATCACCTTTTTTCGGCTTTCATTGCCGAACCAGCATAACATCTTTTGCTGAATTTATTTGTTTCTCTACATCAAAATCTCAGCCTTAATTGCTGGTTTTTTTCTGGCCTTTATTGCCATTCTTTTTTTCATTCAACTTTCACAATTTTCTAATCCTACTCTTTCTTCTTTACCTTACCATGTCTGAGATAACTATGACAACCTAATCTGAAGAAGTGACTTCCAAGTATTCTAATGTAGAATTGCAAAACCTTCCTGTTGCTTACAAACTTGATGGAAAGAATTATCTGAAGTGGTCACAAGTTGTTAAAACCTTTCTGAAAGGAAAAGAAAGGTTGAATCATCTTCTCAAAGCTAGTCCAAATCCTGGAGATTCAAAGTTTGATGCATGGGACGAAGAAGACTATGATTATCTCATGGCTGTGGAATTCAATGTCACCAGAAATCAGCAACAATTGCATGTTTTTGCCTACTGCAAATGACATATGGGAAGCCGGTCAACAAACATATTCAAAGGTTAAAGATGCTGCCCAAGTTTAGGAGAATAAGATTAAGACTGTTGGCACCAAACTGGGGAACAAATCTGTTACTGAATACGCTAATATCCTGAAGAATCTTTGGCCAAAGTTGGATCACTACAGGTGCATTCAGATAAAATTAGTGAGGATTCAGCAATGTTGAAGCAGTTTATAGAGATGGATCGAGTATATGATTTCCTGGCAGGTCTTAATGGGGAATTGATCAAGTGAGGTTGCAAATTTTATGATTTCCTGCTAAATAGATGGTTTGAGCAGAATAAAAGAAGTGTCATGCTCGAACCTCAAGCTTTGGATGGGTCAGCAATGGCAACCATTGGTGCAAACAATAGGCATTGGGGACCAAGTACAAATCAGAAAAAAGCTAATCAAAGACAATTAGCAACTGAAGAGGGCAGGGAAAATTCTTTTAGATCTCAAAATCGTGACGACAAGGACAATCTATGGTGTAGCTATTGTAAAAAATCGAGGACAATCAAGCGATGAAGGACAAGCTTACCTGACTAGTACACAACTAAACTCAGAAGCAAAATCAGAGCTGGGAGAATTCAATAAGGAAGAGGTTGAGAAGCTAAGAAGCTTGTTGGGGACCCTGGAGAAAGCGTCAAGTACTTGTTCTTTGGTGCACTCAGGTATGTTGCTCACTTCTCATGGATTAAATATCTCGAATACACCTTTTTCCAACTTGTGGATCATTGACTTAGGAGCCACTGATCACATGACCAACCTATCACAAAACTTTAACACCTACACTCCTTGTCCTAGTAATAGAAAATTTGCAACAGCCGATGGTTCATTAACCACTGTAGCCAGTTTAGGAGACATACAACTTAACTCCTTTCTTACCTTCAAAAACGTCTTACATGTTCCAAAATTCTCAGCCAACCTTTTATCCGTAACTAAACTCACTCAAGATATATGAAGTGTAATGTTGTGTTTTATCCCACTTATTGTATATTTCAGGATTGGAATGCGGGGAAGACGATTGGACATGCTAAGAAGGCAGGATTCTATTATCTTTATACACAAGGCAGCTCAAGTATTATTAAGAATAGTGTACCTTTGTCCTTCCATTCTGAAACTCTTTCGAGGAACAAAACCAAGATTTGGCTTCACCATCTCTATTTAGAACACCGTTCTTTTCAAGTTTTAAAATTGATGTTTCCTTCTTCGTTTCAAGGACTAGTCATTGATAACTGTGATGTATGCGAACTTGCAAAACAGAAACGTGTCCTTTCCAATAAGCAATAAAAGAAGTTCTATTCCTTTTTTTTTTTTTTTGGATAGGTAATTAGAGAATTTTATTTCTTAAAAGAGAGTACACAGGAAGTATACAATCATTTTAAGCATGAAAGGAACAACATAAAATTAGGCAATCCTACAATAAGATTTTTAGCCACTGCATTAAACCAAGTATACAAAGTCAATTAAAATAATTCTCTTATCTACTCTGTTGTCTTTGTTTGGTCTTCGAAATATCGATCGTTCCGTTCTCTCCATATGCACCATACAATGCATCCCGGAATAAGATTTCAAAGAAGTTTGCTATCCTTATCGCGAAGTTTTCTCCTCCACGCCCGCACCACGTCTTCTATACGCCTAGGTAGCATCCAATCCATTGATTGAGAAGTCAGAATAATGTTCCAAAGCCAACGTATACCATCACAATGAATGAATAAATGATCAATCGTCTCTCCATCTTTCTTGCACATATAGCACCACTCGGTTACATAAAATCCTTTTCGTCGAAGATTATCCACCATTGACACCTGCCCCCTCATAACTGTCCACAATAGAAATACTACCCGTGAAGGCAATTTGCTTTGCCACACTATCTTCCAAGGTAATGAACTCTCCACAAATCCTAAAAGGGATTGAAAGCATGAGCGGACTGAAAAAATACCATCTCGAGCCAACCTCCACCTGCTACAATCACCCTCTCCTACCCGAATTTGTATCTCATGCAGGGCGGTTAAAAACAACGAATAATCTTCCAATTTCCAATCCTGTAAACCCCTCGCAAAAGTAATATTCTAACTATAGCCCCCATTATGAATGTCTAATACATCACCCACCATAGCAGCAGGCTCTAACGCAATGCTATATAATGAAGGAAATCCCTCCTTTAAAGGCTGATCGCCACACCAACTATCATCCCAAAATCTACTATCAGTGCCATTTCCCACCACAAAATTCAGTTTGTCGCTAAAATCACTCCATCCCCGTCGGATATACCTCCACAAGCTCACCCCATAGGAGCCACGACCCTCAACCGTACACCAACCCCACTCCATCACACCATACTTTGCCCCAATAATTTCTCTCCAAAATCTCTCCCTCTCCACTCCAAATTGCCACAACCACTTGCCCAATAAAACCTTATTAAACAAAACAAGGCTCCTCACTCCAAGCCCCACATCCTCATAGGCAAACAAACAGTACCCCAATTAATCAAATGCATTTTCCTCTCCTTCCCTAACCCTGCCCACAAGAATTCTCTTTGAAGTCTCTCTAATCTATTTGCCACTGCAACCAGAATAGGAAACAATGACAAAAAGTAAGTGCAGAAATTTGAGAGAGTGGATTTAATAAGAGTAAGTCGGCCTCCCTTAGAAAGATACATACGCTTCCACCCTGCCAATATCCTCTCCATTCTTTCCATAATACCATTCCAAATATGTGTACTTTTAAACCGTACCCCTAGCGGGAACCCTAAATATGACATGGGCAATTGTGCAACCCTACATCCCAATATGCCAGCCAACTCCTCCACATTAGTGACCTCCCCTACTGGAATAACCTCATATTTCCCCAAATTGATTTTTAATCCAGACACTGCTTCAAAACATAGGAGCAAACGACGTAGGTTCCTGAATTGGTCATCATCCGCATCGCATAAGATCAACGTGTCATCTGCAAATAACAAATGAGACACCTGCAATTGGCCAACCATAAAGCCGCTTACCAAACCTTCTCCCACAACTCTTTCAAACATCCTATTGAAAGCCTCCATCACAATAACAAATAGCAATGGAGATAGTGGATCTCCTTGCCGCAATCCTCTACTACTCCGAAAATAACCCTCCGGCGTTCCGTTGACTATAACTGAGAACGAAACAATAGAAATACAGAACTGAATCCATTTACACCCCTTATCCCGAAGCCGCACTTCCTAAGCATATACAAAAGGAACCCCCAGTTCACATAATCATATGCCTTCTGAATATCGAGCTTACATAGCATCCCGGGAATTCCCAAACGCAATCTTGAATCAATGCATTCATTCGCTATAAGCACAGAGTCCAAAATCTGGCGACCTTTTACGAAAGCATTCTGAAATTTGGACACTACTTTCCCAAGAACCTCCTTTAATCTGTTCGCCAGGACTTTCGCAATAATCTTATACACCCCACAGACTAGGCTAATAGGGCGAAAGTCCTTAATGTTGGTCGCTCCCGGTTTCTTAGGGATCAGCACAACAAATGTAGCATTAGAACTTTTTTGGAACCTGTCACGTTTAAAAAAATATGTAAACACATCCAAGATTTCCAATCACACCACCTCCCAACAAGCCTTGTAAAATGAGAATGAGAAACCGTCCAGTCCAGGGGTCTTATCCTCGTTCATGCTAAACACTACCTCCTTGATTTCATCCTCCTCAAAAGGTTGCTCTAACCAATCGGCATCATCCTCCATTGTTGTACATGTGGCTCATATAGAGTGGAACACAGGCCTTGGCTCAAATGGGCCGATGCCGGCGCGGAGTGGAGTGAGAGGAGCGGAGCGCATCGAACGGAACGGAGCGGAGCGACGGCATCGGCCTTGCGCGGGTTTAATTCACTGTCTGGTTGTTAGGGACGCTGAATGGGTTGGGGGTGCGGGGGCGGTACGGTACAGGGGTA
>NC_036243.1:18432094-18442885 GCF_002742605.1 Olea europaea var. sylvestris | reverse complement strand
AATGTACCTCATGAATGTCTGAAGCCCATCAAACCAATCTGTAAAGCAGCAAAGATCAATTGGAATGCCAAAAAAGTAACATGAAGTAACGCAATAAAATAGGAAAAGTTAAACATAAGACAACTGAGCCATTGACAATGAACCAAAACCAACCAACCATGATTTCCAGGAATGACAAAACACTGAGGCCCTTCATACTGCTTCAGATCTGTAACACCACTAGGTAATTCTGGCTTGTTTACAGCTATATGATCCTCCTTGTACCAGAATGGAGGCTGAAGAGCATATTCAAAAGGACGAAAAAAGCGCCTCTCATATGTAAATGCTGATGGATTAGGATAGCTATTAAAGAAATAAATAAGAATCAATATACAAGGTAAGATCTGACCAATTCAGGAATTGAGCAGCTCTGATTCTGTTCTTCATATTTCTAAGCTATAAATTTTCAAATGTTCAACTACAACTAGAATATGTGTCCTTTAAATTAACGCTCGCAGATGTGAGGAATAGCATGTACCTTCTCTTTAAAAAAAGAGAGAGAGAGAGAGAGAGAGACGCCGACTATGCAAAAATACTTCACTTCTATTAAAGCTTTTAACATACAACTCAAACATATACATTTCTCATTCATAACACCTCACAGTTGTGATGGAAAAAACCATGTTACCATGACATTATTATGCAAAAAACATCATATACATAAGTTCTAATGGCCTAACATAAGTTCACATAATTTTTTTAAATTAAAAAATTACACAATAAAATCAACTAGTCCTGCATGATGTCAATACATCAGAAAACTGAAGATTTATCTGCCTGATAGAACAATATACCAAAATCAAAAGTTCGAATACACACATATCCATATTTAAACATGAAAAATATATTATATTTCACAAATACATCTACAAATAAATCCATATAAAATCTACGAACTTAAGAGGGTAATGGAGGAAATTATTTAATACATTAACCAAAAGATGAAGTTTAGAACAATTGAACCCATAATAGGTTCTGCGTCACCTTTGAGAAGGGGGGAAAATGAAAATTTAAAATAAAGCTATTGCATTGTAAGAGCTTCAGCTAAAGGAAGCAAGAACCTGATGAAATTCAAAGGTGACAAAGGTGAATGCTGGAACAGATAGGAGAGACAGAGATAAAGAGAAATGGAAAATGCTTTATGCAAACAAGTTTTACTAAAATAGTCTTTCAAATAATGCAATAGTTTATATTGATTGTGCGGCAGTTTTGTCCCCTCAAAATTTAAAAATGTGATAAGATCCCTGCTAAATGACAAGATCACAGTACTAAAGAAAACTTGCAGTGAACAAACAAAAAGGAAGAACGACTTCTTGATATTAAACTGATTAAGAACAACAAAAACAACTGTAGAATACCCCAAGAAGAAATGAAAGAAAAAAAAAAAAAAAAAGATAATTGGACTTTTGAGAGGTGCGAGCTCTCCTACTGGATTTTCCTACTTCTTTCCTGCCTCTTTTCCCATTTCTTCTCACTTATATACTTGGGGATCTGTAACAGCTTACTCAACCGAATTTGTTGTGCCCATGTGCATGAAACTTCCTTTTTTTTGCCCTTCCTTTTCTGCCCCTAACCTCTTCTCGCGCCTTGAATACTGAATTTGGATCTGTGGCTTATCAAAATGTTAACCATCATCTGGCACCTAAGCATTAGGAGATGTTTTTGGTAGATTTCTTTGGTATTTATAAAATCATCGCAAAAACGTTTTCTTATGTACTAATTACATGCAAGATTCAAGAACAATGAAATAACATCATTTATAACAGATTTCATAAATGATGTATATTTCCTTCAGAATGCTAAAAAAATATCCCAAAAGGCCCCAAACCTCAAATTTAACAGGTCATCTACCAAACCAATCACATTGCATCCTGTAAGTTGCATCCTCTTGAAAGTATTAATATGCCCCCGTTTGATCCACATTTTTTCCCCAGAATGCATTTTTCTGTCACATCACAGTGGGACCCAAAGCACATGACTGACTTGCTGCCAATTAAGCTTTCAAACAATGCTAATTTCCATTTGTGCCCCTGTTGTCCTTTTCTTGTGGTTTGAACGAAGGGCAAATGTGGAAGAATGGTGTAAATATGTAGCACATGGTACAGCTAAGTCAGGGAGTTGTCAGGAGAGATACTGTTTGCAAAGGTAGGATTTCTCATTTTATAGGACAAAAAATATGGCTCAAACAGCCCCTATATAAGCCTTATAAATACAAGCAGCAACAAAAAGGTTTAGAGCTTACGCAAGATCTCCCCCAATAAGGAGCAGGTTACCACGTGGCAGTGTAAGCAGAGAATTATTACTCTGGACCCTAATTGAAGGCTGAGCAAGAAGCCGTGCCACACTATAAGAAGAATTTCCACCATCACCAGTATCAGCCATAAAGTCGAACCACAGTTCATCTTTCTCACTGAACTGGTCATACAACAGATCATCCTGGTCAGCACCATCTTCAACCTTGCTCATTGCTGCCTGATAATCAGAAAACAGGCATAATCAAAGATAAGTAATGTATTAAAATTTAATGATGATCAAAACAATATTCGAAGAAAAATATATTAGATTTTTTTTTTTCCATACAAAAATAAAGATAAAGCAAGCATGTAACATCCGGTATCCACCATGTAGCTTGAAAATACAAGCAAAGGTTCCAGCCAAATTTGGTTACATGAAATCACAACAAGGTGTCAAAAAGGAGATTTTGCCACTATTCAAGGTAAAAAAGTTAAATCACAGTACGGTCAAGTGAATAAGTTGAAACAGTAAAACAAACCTGCATCATACGCATGTCAAAACGCCCAACAAACACAGTTACTGATACCAGTAGGTCAAAAACTGTCTTGAACAGATCCGTAGATGTCCTGCATCAAATCATTGGGAACATTAAAATCATTGAAGCTGAAACCATTCACTTTTCCATCTGACTGAGAAAGAGATTGATCGACATACCCTGAGTACCAAGGAACCATATCCAAAAAATCAGGATTCATTTGCTTTTTCTTTAACTTGTCAAATTCTTTTTGTGATACAGGGTGAGTAAGTGCCCATCTGTTGATTGTTGCACATTAACAAACAAAGCAAGTTAATCAATAATATATTTAAAAAAAAAAAAAGGAAAAAAAAGAAAAGAACAAGAGGCCTGGTAAATAAGAGGAACGGGAGAACTGCATTGAATAAGTACCAGACTCGTCAATATTCAGGGACTACATGTTATCACAATTTTATGAGGATAACACAAGGAAGAATATAAACATACATACAGCCCGATATAGATTCGAAAGACAGATGCTAATGTCAAGGTTGGGTTATGAAATAGACTGATCTTTCTCTCATTACTATAGTAAGGAAGTAGGCATCTCAAAAAAAGAAAAAAAAATGTTTCACAACGATAAAATAAATCCAGAGGCTCAATTCACATATTCAGGGTATGGACCTCTGAGAGAAAATAAACTTAAAACATGGCATCAGTCAACTCTCACCCTGTTGATCTTTCCACGATATAATGGGCAATGTAGAGGCCAATAAATGTGGCCCATAATGAATATATAGGTGAAATTTCATTTGGTGATTCTGCACACGAGCCACTACATGTCAACTGAAAGATGAATTGGAAAGAGAAATACGTCAGCAGCTCTATAAAGCCATTCATAATGTGAATCAGGAAAATGACAGAAAAAATCTTACCTCTCCATAAATGACCCATTTGGACAAGAATGGATAATCACTAGCAGACCCAACTGGAGCAAACCAAGATGAGCAAACTTGATCCTTGAACTGATTCATGCGGACAAATTTTGCAAGCCATGAATTCCTTTCTTCTTTTTTCCAGAATGTAAACCAGCCAGAGTTCCTCCTTTCAAATGTCTTTGCTCTCAAAATAGCACGGTTGCCACAATGGCTATAAAAGACACAACAGGCTATACCTATCACCTACACACCAACAATGCCAAAGAAATAAGAACTGGGAAATTTTTGTTTCACTTGATATGTGTGCTAAGGACTCACAGCACAATTTTGGAGAATTGTCAGAATTGCAGGTCTCTTTCCAGCCACACGAGCAACAAGGCCAACATACCAGAGGCCAAGGAATATAACATGGAAAACAAGAAGAAACAAAATAGATGACACAAATATTGTCAAAAACAAAGATAGGTTCATCCTCATATCCACTCCCATTGATTGAAAACTAGGAAGATGATACAGCGCAGCTATTAATATCCAGGCTATATACCTGCAAAGTCAAACACCCAAATTATCAAAATTCATTAGCTTGATCTTACTAGTCCTTGCATAAACAATTAACTATGAATATTCTATCACAACATAAATTTAAAGACGAGTAATATTCATTGGGAAGAAAGGAAATGGAAACCTACCAACGACTGAAATTAGAATAACTTGGTTTGATTGTTTTCCCGATAAAGGGAGAAGAAAAGAAATAAAAGAAGCCTAGCAAACAGGCATACATCGACCACCATTTAATGTTGCTGTCTAACTTCTGAACAAGAGTATACATATTATCCGATGATATGAAAAATAGGCAACCCACAGCAACAGCAATGACAGCATGCCGTGAATGCTCATGTGGATAGGGATATGTGTGCATGAAAATAGTTCTAACTGTATCCATATTTAGAGTATCCAATAAACCAACAGGCTGTTTGTCAGACCCCATTGCACAATCTCAAAATTTCTGTCATTTCACTTGATTTACGATTTTGTAGTCTCCACTTCTCAAGAAACAACCATACAACGGAAATCAGCCCCTGAATCCTGCATAGACACGTGAATGAAAACCTAAACAACCATGTATTGAATGTTCAAGAACAATAAAGAATGACTCAATAAGCTGCAATTCGCTATGCTCGGTTGAAGAATTAAATCACAAATTTAACAATTCATCAACAACTTTAATAGCAAGGAACTAACTGAAAAGTAGACAGATAACAATGAATCCAGTAAAGCACTCGTATGACTTAACAGATCGCCAACTTGTCAAGTCAAACCCACAGACTACGAAACCCAAAATCCAATTAACCCAAAATAGGGGATGCAGAACGGAAATTTGACCCAAACAAACAAAAATAAAAACTTGTTTTTCCTTATTTTAGCATCATTATTCAAAATTAACCAGCATCACAATCCATCAATAGGTCAAGCCCTCAATAATAATCCTCAAAAATCACAATTTTACGTGCAAAACAATTTAAACTTCATCCATAATTGGAGGGAAAGGCGTACCTGCACGAAGAAAAGGATTAAGAATCGAAATGTGGTTTTGCTTAAGCGCGTGTAATTTAGTAAACAAAGAAATATGAAATGTGCGTGATTAAGTAACCAATCTCATCAAGCAACCACTTCTTCGTTGAATAGCATATTCCTTAGACCAGCAGCCCTTTGCCGCCACTCCTTACCCCTCTGCGTGACTTTCTAGTGAGAGGAAAAAAAGTATGCCACGTGGTCAGATTATAAACTGATGTAAGATTTGCCTATATATCTGTTAACAACTTGTGAAGAATTGAGCGATTTTTCTCTCTCGCAAACCCGCGATGAGGTTTTTGGTTGTTTTCTCGGGTTTTCGTTTAGTACCATGAAACGTGGGGTTTTCACCTCCTGACCGTTGAATTCGATCACACGCGGTCGTTTAACTGCACACGACAAACGTGGGCCGCAAGTTTTTGCTTTGAAAATTAGTCCAACATTTGAATGCTCTTATCAATATGGTCTTATCAAGAAAATAATTAAGCCCCGTTTAGTGCATATTATTTGGAAAAATAATACATTTTTTCATTAAATCAGCCTACAATATTTGACTTCAACACTCTAAGGTAAGAACCATGATGTGATGTTTAAAATGCATTTTTGTTGGAAAAATGTGGAACAAACGGCCTCTAAGCATTTAGAAAAGATTTAGGGCATGTTCGTGCTGATTATGAGAATTAATTTTTTGATCGTTAGAGAGAAAAATGAGAGCCACCTATGAGTGAATAAGTCAAAAATGATGGTTGAAATAGTGAAATAACGATCTACAAATCATTTTTTGGGTGAAAAATTACCACCAGACGGGGGCTTAGCCTTGTTTAGTGGCCTTAAAATTTTAAAAACATAATTTTGAATATTATTTTTTGAAAAACGTGAGATTAAAAAGTAAGGAGAAGTTTTGAATTTACGTGTAGAATTTTTTATTGTATTAATTACTGGTTCAAAAGTAAGAAAACTATATATCTACGTGCAAAATTATTCTATTGAGTAATTGAAAATGAATTATAAAAAAAAAAATTAACTTCAAAGAATTTCTCCCAATCAGTGCTCAATTTTGAAGTTTTTATCTCGAGTTCAATACTAAACTCGGAGTTAGTTGATTAATAGATCATCAAAGTTCGAGTCCATAAGTAGTGACAATTGCCTATAAAGACTTGCTTTCATTACAGCACCAAAAAATTCCCCTAATCAAGACATTGATAGCTCATTCTTTCAAAGGCAAGCGGTCATAGATCAGCTTCTCTCACTACTTGGGAACCTACTATTTCATGTTTTGTTTCACTCTCCGATTGGGGTTCTTTTCACCATTCTCCTGCTGTTTTCTATCGCTATTGGTTACTATAAAGCGATATTAAGTATACTTATTTTCAACTTCTCGAAACATTTCATCAATTACCACACTTTTCATCACTCTGGGGGCCTAAGTATTCATTGTAAAACCATCTCTATTGGGATATGGATTGCACAAGAAAGTGTGTTTACTTGGCAAGGAAAAAGAGAAGCATGTTTAACACCCAATTCACGAGTGGAGTAGACATCCTCCACATAATTTTTTACAATTTATCCCCCGTTTGAGCCCCATTATTTTTCGTTACATTAAATTAAAATTCTCTTTCATACTTTTAACCACACAATTTTAATTAAATAATATTACACATAAATCAAAAAAATTTTAAACATTCATTTTTAAAAAAAAAAAAATACTGTTCATCTCATTATAATGTCAAATAATGGGGCTCAAACACACCATAATATCTTCATCTAAAAATTTGGTAAACCATTTTTCCATTTAATTTTTTTGATTTATCTCAACTCCTTTACTACATTTTTTCTCTTGTACATGTTGTCCACAATTTTCGCAATCGACAACCTTATTGGAGATGCTTTTATTCTGTCCCCGTTTTGCTTCCCGCGTTACAATAGTGCACACCGTTGCATTGGAGATGCTAAGTATTTTCCCACTTCAACCTCGCCTTTATAATGCTATACTATTCTAAAAGGGTACTAAAATAATATGATCTTCTCAACGTACATGAATTATAAACCACATATTGAATCATCATTCAAACTTATTTATCCATAAATAAACATACTTATTGCTAAATAATTTAAGCTTTAGTCAAAATACACTTATTTAGAGATGCCAACTTACAAGTTTGATCTATATGCTATTAATTCTTGAATGACTATCTACCTAAATTCACAGAGATGGACCACTGATGGGGCCAAAATTCGAATGCAAGGAAATGTGGTTACTAATATAGCCAGAAAGGATAGGATATCATTGCGAGCTTTTGTAGTTGCACCTTAAATAATATTTTTAAGAGCATCTAGAAAAGACTCTTCATTTTTAAATATCATATTCTATCATTTAGAGAGCATATATAAATTTAGAGAGTTAAAATTTTAAAATATTCTAACAATCTCTTTATATTTAACATTTCATTTTACTACGGTCAAAAAATATTTATTATTTTTCTCTATCTTTTATTTTAACTAACTTTTCTTTAGATTGTTTTATGATTTCCTTACATTGAAAATTGAAACACTTTGAATGCATTTTACTATAAAGATTGAGTTTGGCCAAACCCACTCTCTAAATTAAAAAAAATTTTAGAGCATAATTTTAAATGTTGACTCTTTAATATAGAGAGCATATCATGTTTAAAAAATTTCTTGAAGATGCTCTAAACGTTGACTTGTTACCTTGCGAAACACTAATAAACTCAATTTTCAATTTTTATGAGTAATATTAATGTAAAAATTTGACATGTACCAATGGATGTGTCTTTCTATAGTATATGACAACTAATTTTTTGCTTTCTCCATGATGGGAAAAAAATATATAGCCTTTGTATTGTATAATCCAATAATTGTATTGGAGATGATTTTTTCATATATGATTTATTTTTATTTATAATTTTTTTTTTAACAATCTACATTATTAATGGAGATACTAAGGATGTTAATTTCAAAAGAATAGGCTTCGGGTTCGTTACATTCTGTAAAAGAGTTTTTTAGAAAGACTACCTTAATTTTTGTTTGAAAACTAATTTTTTTTAAAAACTTCTTCTTTCTGAAATACTTTTAGAGGAAGTCACATTAAATTAACTTTCTCAAAAAATTCTTTTAACTAGAACAACACTTTTATAAAATTGGTCAAAATGATCCAAAAACAACTTCTGTCGCCCCATGGCCCTGGCCATGAAGCACGATTCTTTTAAAAATCATGCTAAATGGACCCTTCCTATCATCAAGTTATAGTGTTTTACACATTGCATACTATTCAGCTACTAGATTCGTCCCAGTTTTCCTGCTTATCCTTTTCAAAAGAGGCATTTAAGCCTGGCTAAACATGCTTTTCCTTTCGAAGAACTGTTGAACTGGCCATGGTCCAATCCATTGAATATATATTAAGCAATTGGGATTTGATCCCTCTAAAATCGTCATAATGGAAAGGACAAACAATTGTGAAAAATTTGAAGTCACACATTTTCTATTCGAAAGAATTAGAAAATACTTTCATAATATCAATATAATATATGTGAAAAATTAGAAGAGCCAATGTGATCGACCTCAAATCATTTAACATTTCTACTTTATTTTTAAAAAAAATAAAAGAACATGTCGACGATTTAAGGAGTTCATTTAGAATTTAAAAAATTTAATGCATTAGCATCGACCCAGGAATTCAATTAGTGATCCATAGGTTCAACACGAAATGATGACTCAAAAACTTAGCTAGTTCAATGATTAAACGAATAGAATAACTATAGTTATACATATGATATTATTTACATAATATCTCATTTTTTATTTTTTCATCAAACTGTTGCACTTTATTAGCGCTTGTATGTGAACTCTTTTTTACCAAATTATAATCAGAAATTCAATCGTTAGACAACTATCATAATTGACTGAGGCTGCAGATAATATATTACCAAAAAAAAAAAAATTGTACTATGGTGTGGAGTTTAGGTGGTATTTTTATGAAGGATATTAAATTAATAAATCGTGCGTAAATTAGAGAGAGGAAGTCAATTCATGTCAAAAATTCAAGATCAGGACACTATATAACGGATATATTATTGCGTAAAATTTTATAACTATTGCTCCCAAGTAGGGTCTCGATAACAAAACATAAGATGATGCAAGATAAAATATACTTTATAAATTAACCTTAAGAATTGGCAAATTTTGTAGCTACAATTTCTTTTCTATTATCAAATGCTTCAAATAAAGCAAATCCTAAAAAGTAAAACAAATCCATGGATGAAAACAGCTGAAATCCCTACAGAGACCCCTAAGGGGAAAGCTACCCCTAAAAGAGGAATCTTCAGGCAGGCATAATAAAAAGAAATTGAAAATGAAAGGAAAACTGGCGGCCAAATCCAGCAGTTGTATTTAGTATTTATACCCACATCATGCATGTCATCAACGGTCCAGATCGCAAACCTGCTGTTCAATCCAACGGCACGCGTCATCTCAGGGCTTCCCATGAAAACCTCAAATCCTCTCTTTCAGCCTCCACAGACTCCTTGTCTCTCAAGAACTCAGATTCACGTCTCCATACACACACATATAGCTATATTTCTACACACATAGTGATACAGATAATAAATAGAGGTTCTTGTACTTGTGGGCCTGTTCAAGAATCAAGATGCAAGCTAATAACGGTTCTGAATCTAATAATGACAATAATGAGAGTAATGATAAGGGCGGTGGACAGCCAGTGGAGGCGGTGCCAGGACAGCAGTGGTTGGCGATGCAGTACCTGGCGGCGATGGTAATGCAGCATGGAATGATGCCAGCGTCGCATTATCCTCCGCCGCACTATGTGCCGTATCTCCACCACCATCACCACCCAACAACGCCACCTCCGCAACAGCATAGAAATAGTGATGGAGGATCCAACGGTGAGAACCGCACGATCTGGGTGGGTGACCTCCACAATTGGATGGACGAGGATTATCTACGCAGCTGCTTCGCTTCCACCGGAGAGGTATAATATTGTAGCTCTTCGAGTAAATGGGTGGGTTTTAATTGTGTTCATTGAATTAATTTGTGATGTTTGTTATAGATTAACATGTCAGTAGAAATTTGGGAGAAATTTGCACCTATAATCGAATAAGTAGATGGTTTAACTTCAATAATGACTAAATATGATGCCTGGCTATACAAGATTATTTAGCTGACCACTTCTTTTGCTCTGATAAATACATTTTGTTAGTAATTTTAATGTACTAATATTTTGATGTGCATTCTTATTGGTTTCTACATTTTGTCAGTAATATTCAATGTGCTAATACTTTTATGTGCTTTTTTATTGGTTTGATAATCCAAAACACGGAAAAATGTTGAATTTAAATTGCTTTGATGTCAATAGGATAAGTCACTATTCAAACCATCAAGTTTATACGGTCTAGCATAAACATGTTCATTTCTTTTGGAATCTTCATACATCGAATGCAGAGACTTAATATTTGTGCG
>NC_036243.1:18419897-18425131 GCF_002742605.1 Olea europaea var. sylvestris | reverse complement strand
ACTCATTAAGCTTTACACTTCTACTATATGAATTAGGCTAAACACATTGAGAATGAATTGATAGAATATAGGGAAAATTTCATAAGTAAGAATTTAAGTATCACACATTTCAAAATTAAGAAAATAAGTTTCAAACTTTAAAAATCAGATTTTTATCAAAATTTATTTATGATTTAATTAGTTAATTAATTATTTTATTAATTAAATATATTTAGGTCACAAATCTATACAATTTGATCACAAATTAACAATTTAATTAATTACTTATTATTTTTTGATCACAAATCAAAAATTTTATGTCACAAATTTTTCAACGATCACAATTCAAAAATTTTGTAAGTCACAGTTTGTTCATCAGTCACAAATCAAAAACATAATTAGTCACAGATTAATTTTTAGTCACAACTTATCACATTATTGGTCATAACTTATTTTTCAATCACAAATTAAAAATTTTATAGGTCACATATTATTTTTCAGTCACGAATCAAAAATTTTATAGGTCACAAATTAATTTTTCGATCACAACTTAATAAATTATAATTCACAAACAATTTTTAGGTCATGTATTATTTATTTATCATAAAATTTTTATTGATCACAATTCATTTATCAGTTACAAATTTTCAAAATAATTAGTGACAATTAATTTTACAGTCACTAACTCAATAAATTATGAGTTACAATTACATTTTTTAGGTCCCATATTATTCATTGGATACAAATTAACCAATTTATTTGGTCACAAACAACCAAATAATTGGTCACAAACACCTCCACGTCCCGTCCCATCCCATCCCATCCCGCCCACCTACCCCAACCACCTCCCGCTACGACCACCGTCGTCTCAACAGACTGCAAAAATACCACCACACACCACATCAACCCAAAATCACCGTCACAATAACCAAACCACCCCACGTCAATGCAAAATCACCGTCACGGTAACAACACCACCACTACCCACACAAACTCCGAAACCAACAACCTACACTGTCACCACTAACACACTAACAACACCCAAATCAACCACATAGAAAGCAGAAGCAACAAAAAGATCAGATTCAATAGCAATCACACTCGTCCTCAGCCCACGGCGGCAATGAGAGATGGCAGATCTGCAGCGGTGGTGTCGTCGGAGATGTGGCACACACTGATGCACGACTTCTTCACAAAGCGAGTCGCTAGAGTGGTGGATCAGCTCCACGGTGTCATTTCACCGTTGTAAATCATGGTGATTGGCCGGAGATGTGGGACGCCGCGCTCCGTTATGCGATGCTACCTACATGGTGGCCGGCGCGGTGTCATCATTTGAAGTGGCATGGGTAGGTCTCCGGCGATGGCGAGCAGATGGAAAGGAAGAGAGGGAAAAGATGGAGAGTGATGGTAGATGACTCACTGGAAGAGAGGGAGAGTGACGATGAGACTGGGGGAGTGAAATTAATTTTATTAGGGTTTGGGATTTTGGTTAATAAAAATATTGATTAAAAAAAAATTCTGATTTTTTAATTATTAAACTTGCCATCTGATTTTAGAATGTTGTATTTTTCATGTATGGTTTTGTGTAATTTCCACTAGAATATATGGCTTTTTAAAAGTAAAGAGGTGTTCAATTCAATCCTTTGCTTCCCTTGTGGAAAGGTATTTAGAACGCTTCTCACAAAGTGGGAAGTCTTGATTCAATTGACCTACAAATATAATCCTGGTGAGAACTTTCATCATGCCCAACGAATTTGAAGGCCTTTACCTCAATAATCCATTTTAGAATCAATTTTGTTCGTAGTGTAAAATCCGAAAAGTCAAATAACAATCAATAATCTTGAAAATTTGATAAAAGTCATCGATCCCATGAAATATATAGTTAAAATTGAAATTTGACAAGTTGAAAAATTGATAAAAATTTAGTAAAGTTCGACCAAGTGAGCACTTATTTTTTTTGCACGAGACAAATGTGTACATACCTTTTGATGATTTGCAGTACTAAAAAGAAAAGAAATGGAACTGAAATTTGAGCAAGAAGATTAATGGTATCAAATCAATGGCTTTATTGGAAAAAGTACAATAATTGGAGGATTCATTTACATTGAGAAATTCTTTGGTACTAAAATAGTTGCTAATTTTTTACTTGCTGAATGATTTTTCTTTTGCCTAATGATACAGCTTTCCACAAGATAATGAAATGACAAATCTCGAATTTAGGTGAATTATTTTCATTAAAAGGAACATGTACCTTCCTACTATTAATGATTCCCTTGGTCTCATTCATGATTTCAATTAACAACTATTTACGTTAGAGACAAGCTTGTCCTTGTCAAGAACAAACAATCTAAATGTCAAAATTTATACTTATATAGGAAGCGTGCCAATGAGTTCGTTGAAGTTTTGTTTCTTCAATCTTGTCAAATTTATCGTGTTTGGAATCATTCGTTGAAGAATAACACAATACTGCATCGATCTTGTCAAATTTCATAATTGGTGCATAATACAAAGAAGCTAGAGCTTCAAGCTCTTTCTATTCCATCCCATTCCATTCTAGTCTTAGGCTAGGCGACTAATAATAATTTTAAAAGTAATCGTCATCGAACCAATCAGCTCAGATATCAGGCCACATGTTATTTGGGGGGCCATAATGTCCATTATTTTACAGTAAAAAAAGTATGTGGGACTTAAATTAAAAGGAAAAAAAAAAAGAAAAAAAAGACAGCTTGTTGATGTTTGAAATGGGCTCCAATCCAAAGCAATGAATTGAAACACATGCTGGGTCCTGATGTCTTCTTTTCTTTATTGAGAAGCTTTAGCCTTTAGGTAAAATGTCTTTGCACCACTTTCGCAAAAGTCAATACGTTCCTATCTTTCTCAATCATATTATTTTGTATTATCAAAATGTTGTATAGTTATTTCCTTTTAATTACGAGAGAAATCGAATAATAGAGATCGATATAAATTAATAGAGTAAAAACACTTGAGTCAATATGTTTGATTCGTATAAAAATTAATGTTCGTTTATTGGTTTATTTAGTCACATACCAATCAAATTTCAATTTGTTGTGTCGGATTTGTGTTTAAAAATTTCACAAGAAAGTTTTGTATTTATCATATTATAGGCATTGTACTCGTACTAAAGACTGAGTATTCCAGTTTTCAAACCTGCTATACCTTTCTCGCTCTTTGAGAAGAGGGAACCAAAGCTGCTCACTTGATCAAAGGATTCCTAAGTAAATTTAAATGCAAGATTTCCAACTTTGTTGGATTAATGTAATTTGGAGTTCAACATTTTTTAAAATTCAAACGTTGTTTTTGGAATTAAGAAATTATTTTAGAACATATTTCAATAATTTTTTAAAAATGTTTTATGTGATTAAAAGAGTTTTTAGAGAAATTTTGCATATCAATACTATTAGAAATAGACGCAAAAGCAGAAGCTATTCGACCCAAAATTATCAATCAAATTACAAAATTTTGTCTGATATGGGAATCAATTTTAACTCCTATATCAAAAGAATGGGTTGTGAACAGGTTCACATCGCCCTGTTCAAGAAGAATTATTCATAAACAATTGAATTATTTATTGACTAACTTATAAGTAGTAAAAATTAGTGATTTAATTAAGTTTGTTGAGATCGATATTTCGTCTGCCAATTAAGAGAAGGATACTCGAAGCATCACTGTCGGGAAA
Organism: Olea europaea var. sylvestris; assembly: GCF_002742605.1. NCBI lineage: Eukaryota > Viridiplantae > Streptophyta > Magnoliopsida > Lamiales > Oleaceae > Olea > Olea europaea. Next base: position 18,421,455 of record NC_036243.1, on the reverse strand, counting down.
AATCTGTCCCTCGTCGATCCCAACACGCTTTTAAATTTTATTACATATTGGTCAAACTTAATTATTAAAACATGCAAAAGGATAATATTTTGTGACAAATGACAAAAATTATGTATATTGTCTGTACATACTATATACATATAAAAATATACATAAACATAGAGAGGAAGAGATTCCTATGTAACTTATCAAAAATACATTAAATTTAATCATAAAAAATTTAGATTACAAATAAGTACCCATTAAAACATTTGACTGGTAATGGAATATTAATTAAATCCTATGATTCCTCAACATGTTCAGCCAAGAGAGATCGATGATGCTGCTTATTGTTTAATTTGGTTGGGGACCTCGACGCATGCATGTATGGTATTTTACACTTACTGGGGACCTCGACAAATGCATGTATGGTATTTTACACTTACATTTTCGTGACGAGTGTAGTTAAAAAATCGAAAATCGATTAGCACATGTGTGGTTAAGTTTCAAAAATTATCATATATTTAGCAAGTAAAAGTATTCAATTTATGGGTCAAAGTTGAAATAAATAATTTTTCTTGCTTATAAATAAGAAACATAAACTATATAATCATATTTAGAATTAAAATTTAGTTAAGACAAAATTAATCACCACAAGCAATTTTCCGCTTTATTATTTGATGATAATATAAATATTTAAAATTTTATATTATATTTTTTCATTTATTTGTTGAGTTTTAAATTAAGAAACATAGTTCCACAACACTCTTATAAATGAAATAAAAAAAATTGAATGTGTGCTACGATTTTGGAGAGACAATTTCCAAACTTCTCCTCGTGCCCCGAAAATCTCATATACGACTATGTTATGCACTAAGTTTATTTGTCAAATTCATTAATATTATTTAATTTTCAACCTAACTTGGGAAGGCTGAGAAAACATAATCCAACCTGAAAACTTTTATTTCCTAAATTATGAGCTAATAGGTGGCGTAAGAACTAATTGTGCGACAAAGAAGACAAAAAAATAAATAAATAAATGATACATTATTACGTGTTTAATTAATTTATTAATTTCTTAACCTATGCTTGTCGTATAGGGTGTTGTTCAATGGCACAATATTCAAAGATTGAACTGAGTGAGAGATCAATTAATTAATCAATTATTATTATTATTATTAAAAGATTGAACCCCAACTTTGAGGGTCCCCCACCGCCCCTGTCCTGGAACATCGTGAGGGAGGTAAATCGCAGGTTATGCTTCCAAGGGTACATGGTGGAATGCTGCTTGTACACTTGCACTTATTCAAGAGTCAAATTCATATTTCAGGATTCGAACCCTTGACGAAGCAGCGTTAAGCAAAGCTGAATTTCTCCACCCACCCTTTTTACCATTTGGAGATGTGCTTTGGGGGCCAATTATTATTATTATTATTACTATAGTTCTGCTTTGCTTATGTCCCTAAAAGTAAATAATCGTTGTTTAGCTGTAAACCTTTCCGTGCACGGAGATGGTGACGTGATGCCTTTATTTAATTTTTAATTGTATGAACATAAATGGGTCACACACGATGTTAAA
>NC_036243.1:18416713-18419797 GCF_002742605.1 Olea europaea var. sylvestris | reverse complement strand
CAACTCCCTTTATATCCCCTTACATTTCTTTAAAAACAACACATAGAAAAAATAGAAAGCTTGCATAGGAATGGTCACGCATTAAATTGCCTTGAATTCCCTGAACCCACCCTCGAACATTTTTACTTTATTTTTTTCTTATATTTTCCAATTTAAACCATATTTATAAACAAAAATTAACACACAAAATAAGTATATAATTAAACAAGACGATAAATGGATATATTTTAATCTCGCCTTGGCATGCCTTCCAAAAATTTCCAATGGAGTGGAGACATGGATGGCTATCTCGTCCCATTGTCATTCTAAGCATGTTCTTGTTAAGGGATAAAATTTAATATCGAATAAAGATGAAAATATAGACGAAATTATAAGTATTTAGGTTACTCCTCTTAGTAAGCTTGATATTTTAAGAGTGAACCCCAAGTCTAATATGATATCAGATGCTATTAAACTCCAATAAAAAATTCGATCCGATTAAAAATTAAAAAAATGATCACGCAAATTTCAAGATTGGTATACTCAAAATGAGAAACCATCTTGTAGGAGCATGTTAAGGGATAAAATCTCATCTCGAATAAAGCTAAAATCATAGATCAATTTATAAGGATTTGAGTTATCCATATTAACAAAGTTGACCTTTTAAAATAGAACCTCAGATCTTAATAGTCCCCACCATCCTTACAACTAGGAGGCCCTTCCGAATCTACCTCCAACTTCGAACTTAGATTGGACAAACTCAAACAAAGAACAAAATTCAGATAAGACCCAAAATAGTTCGGGGCTTGTGGGAGTTGGAGTGGATTGGTGGTGAAGATGAATGTACTTTTTTACTTTTTACTTTTTACTTTTTTTTTTGTATTTTTTTCATTTTTTATATTTTTATATTTTTTAATTTAGATAAAGGGTACCATGATTAAAACAATGATGGTTTAAGGTGCACACATAATTAACGCTGGGATGGATGAAATTTCTAAAAAATGATATTTTGTGCACAAAACCAACAGATTGGGGATGTAATGCCAAGTTTGGAAGAATAGTGACTGAACATGCAGAGGGCCTATGCATTAGGAACCGTTTGTGCCAATTTCCCTTCTAGAAATGCAAATTACAAATTAACTTTAGAATTTAGGGTGTTTTTGATTGCAAGCATGAAATTGCATAGAAATCGTCAATTAAATGCGTTTGATTAATTTAATTTCCAATCTAGAAAATATTATACTTGCACATTTTTATTGGTGAGTATATGAGAGAGAGAAAGAGAGAGCGAATTCCTGGAAAAAAATATCTTACTCCCCCTAGATAAAATATTTTCCTTGATTTTGAGGAAAATATGATCACGTGACCAAAAGTATGAAAATATTTTCTACGGAAAAAAAATCAATTAAACAACAAAAAAGTAGAAATTTGGATGGTAAAAGCACATTTTCAAGAAAAATATTGGCAATCAAACACATTTTCAGTAATTTTCCATTTATACGTTAACCTAAAATATACTTTATATAGACCATGTTTAGTTAGACAAAAATTAGATTTTTAGTAGAATTTCATAAAATTAATTGATAAAATGTATGATTGAAAAGTAGATAAAATTCTTTCCCATGAAATGTGTGGTTGAGAATTAGTTTGAAAAAAATGAGTTTTAAAAATGAAGGCAAAGCAAATAGTATCCAATTTATTCGAGTTAATTGTTTCAATAATCATCCAACTTATATTTAGTTGCGGTTTATTCACTAACTTCAAAGTGCTTCATAGTACTCGCTGAATTTTACCCATTAGCACTCCATTCATCACCCAAAAAAATCTATTACCTTATTCTCTAAAATGGTTGATGAAAATCTCACTCGTCAAGTTACAATCTTTAAAAAAATTAAACTTTAAAATGCTTCATGATGGTTACTCATCTTTGAGATGTTGCACGCTATCCACTATCTACAATATTTCATTCCCTTTGTTACTAATGTATCGTACAAAACTCCCACATGACAAGTTGCAATCGTTAAAAAAATTACAACTCAACCAAACTATCAACTCACCAAAATCACCATATGTGAAACGCGACTTCCACAGCCCATAAATTTCATTAAAACCCAATAAAGTGTCCCCAATTTCTGCCTTAAAAATCCTATCCCTTAATTCACGTATCTCACCCACGTACATCTAAATGTTCTAAATTATGTAATAGGACATAGCCAATTGTTAAAAAGGATTCAAAAAACTACTACTTATAAAGCCCTCTGTTGCAATTATGCTATATGTTCGACATCTTTCTCATCTCAATCTTCCATTTTGTAAGCGCGTATCCCGCTATTTGAGGAAGGAAATGTCATCGAACTCCGATAATTGGTTTACGGTTAGAATACCTTCTGGGCTATGTTCATGCATGTCTATTGTTTTTTCCTTCCTCAAATAGATGGATGCACACTTGCAAAAATGGAAGATTGGGATTATAGAAACATTGAGCAAATGGTACAATAGAGGATAGGGCTTTATAGTTTTTCCCATCATTCTCAACAATCGGCTCTATCTTATACCCAAATTTTCTATACATTGGAGCTAGGGTTTTTTAGAGTTGAAAATGGGGTCATGTATTGGATTTTAAAGAAGTTTATGGGACTGTGGAAGAGGTGTACCATATATGATGATTTTGGTGAGTTGATGGATTGACTGTGTTGTAATTTTTTATCGACTTGTGCGATACATTAGCAACAAAGGGAATGAAATATGGTGAATGATCGATGGAGTGCAACATCTCAAAGATGAGTGACCATTGGGAAGTATTTTGACGTTTGATGAGTAAATCGTGATCAAGTGTAAGTTGGATGAGTCATGAGACAATGGTTTTGCTGAGTTGTAATTTTTTGAACGATCGTAACTTATCACATGAGATTTTCATTAGTCAATCAACGAATAAGGTAACGAGTTTTAAAGGTGATGAATGAAGTGCAAATGGACAAAATTCAGTGAGCACTATGAACACTTTGAAATTTAATACATAACCCGTGATCATGTTATAAGTTGGGTGATTATTGAAAGAATTACCTCAATTTTATTCAATCGAGAAATAGTATCTTGTTTTCCAAG
>NC_036243.1:18407851-18408733 GCF_002742605.1 Olea europaea var. sylvestris | reverse complement strand
AAGAAAATAAATACAATACAATAAAGTGTGTTGAGCTATTAGTCGCAAACTTATGAGCATTATTTCTGCCCTTCTAGCCTTGGATGATTACTTGTGCATTTGCACTTCTAGTGACGGTACCTATTTAGGTGAAACTTGGAGATTGAGACACTCAAATTAATTTAAGGAGAATCAACATAAATTGAGGTAGTAAATAGCAGTGGTGCAATCCAAACCAAACCTGAGTGGGATATGAATGAGTGAGAGAATTTAACCTTTAGAAGTTAAACCCTGGGAGAGAAAAGAAAGAACAAGTTTGAGGGTGTACATCTTATGAGAGAAGTCAGAAAATGTTTGACCATTTAGGGTCGGAAAATAACCATCTTTGAAGTTTATCATGATTGAATTGACTATGCACTCACAAACATCATTCTAAAATAAATTAATCTTGGTGACAATACATGGAGGTAGTTTATGAAATTACTTAAGTGATTTCAATACTTGAGAAAATCGGATAAACAATTGGACTATATTATTTGTTTTATATATGTTAAAAATTAATTTTGTTCGGGACAAAAAAATGTTTAAGTCTGGAGGTATTTGATAAGTGCAATTTTTACACCTATTTTGACCATCAGAAGAGAATATTTTGGAACCTAAATGAGCCCTTGTTTTATAGAGATTAAAATTAGATTATTTTTTTATTTTAATTAATTAATTAAATTTCTTTTTACAGATTTTGATAAAAGTTGACGAAATGCGTGGATGAAAAGTTGTGGATCCCATGAAATATGTGGTTAAAATTAATTGTTTACTTTGACTTTGATAAAATTAATCTAGATTTTAATTTCTATCAAACTAGGGCCAAATAAAATACTACTCAATTAATTTAAATATCGATTT
>NC_036243.1:18395234-18399690 GCF_002742605.1 Olea europaea var. sylvestris | reverse complement strand
TTCCTGTAAATTTGATGAAAGCATAAAAAGAAGAATATGATGAACCTGCTTACATTTCAATTATTTTATACCTATCTAACACTGGTTTGAGAAAAGTTGGAAAAATTGATTCTACAAAAGAATTTTGGTAAAAGTTTGAATTCCTGTATTTGCTTTAAGTCTACTCCTAATAAGTTATATTTGCTTAAAAGATTTTTCAATTCAAAAATGGACCCTTCAAGGGAGCTTGGTGACAATTTTGATATTTTCAACAATTGTTTAGGACATTGTTAACTGTGATGAAAAGGTCTTTGAACCACATAAGGGCCATTATTTTATTTTATTCTATGCCTGATTCATATAGAAAGATTAAGAATGCAATTAAGTATGGTAGAGACACTTTAACACTCGAGATTGTCATAGATTCCCTTAAAAGTAAGGAAATTGAGATTAAGGCTGAAAATGAAGATAAGAGGAGAGGTGAGTTACATATGATGAAGAAGGAATAGAATGAAGTTTAAGAACACGAATTTGGGTAGAATTCAAGACAGTAGTAATTCGAGTAATGATAAGGATAGTAAGAAGAAGGGTAAGTGACACGACCCGTCCCGAATCAACCTAATAGACTTGACATGTGTCGTGCGCCGATGGTAGATACCAGCTAAAACCTTATATAGACATTGAAACCAAAAATTTTGAGAACCACCAGTTCCACCAATACCACCACAACTAAAACAAAATATAACTGAACTCGACTAAGTACATCTACTACAAAACATTATATCTACATGCAATCATTTCATTAATTATAAAACCTTCTACGAAGTGCACATCAAACAAAATATTAGACAAAATGTTTAATAAACACGAGTCCCCAACTATACATTATATACTATGATACGGTTAAGATCATGCATTAAATAACAGGTGACCAGGCTCTTGAATTCAACAGGCTTTCCCAGGTATCTCAAATTAGCGGTCTCCTGATACGAAAAAACATGGCATAATATACGAGCTTGTAACTCAGTGAGTGGATAGTTTGCAAATAAGTATACTTTTCCCGTTTATACATATTTTCTAAAAAAAATTGCACTATTAAAACTTCTAGAAATTTTGAAATCTGGTAACACTTTTAAAACCAAACATGAATGCATCGTAAAATTATTTGTTTTTCATTCTAGATAACCAACTATAAGGTTTAATGAATATAATAAATTTGAATACAGTAAATATACCCCCCGTTTGACCTCCATTCTCAGTCTTTTTCTATCTCTCTTATTTTCAACAACACAATCTTTCATAAAATAATATTACACGTAAATAAAAAACTTTTTATTTTTTTCAACCACACATTATTCAAAAAAATATTATTCCCACCATTAAAATTTGACAAGAATGGGGGCCAAACAGGGGCATAAATGAAAATATCCTGTCACAATACTATAAGCTGGAAGCATTACTCTAAAACTAAATAAGCTAAATTATGTAGTCTGAAATTTGATAAACTGTATAATACTGAAAATCATACCACAAAGGTACCCAATGAATAGCCTTACTCGTGTATAGAATAATCTCAATGTACAAGGCGAAGACATTTAAATATGATAATTTGGTCATACGTACGCAGAGCTGTCTCAAAGGCTAATCACTCTAGTATACGGTCCAAAGCCTATGTGTGTACAAGAGTAGGTCTCAAAGACCTCTGATAATCTGGTCATACACTATGAAAACACATTGACAATAGTGTAGAGCGAGTAAAATAACCATAATTAGTTATACACGGTGGAAACACATTCACACCAGTGCAGACTAGGGTAAAATCACCTGGATACTTTTGGTGGTTTTAAAAATTACCTTAAATGTGCTTAAATATATTAATATAACATGCTAATCAAATGATTTTATGGAACTGAATTTTACTTTTAACAATAACTGATTATAAATCCACTTTATTCCAAAAATCATGATGTCAAATCAATTGTATGAAATAATAAATTTTCTAATCTAAGATAAATTTAATAATTAATTAATTTCTAAAAAATGAGTTTTATATCCACTCACAAAGTACGAGCTACAAGCTACACTGCCTGATAAACCTTTCTAATCTCCTCATCACCACCTGAAATACGTTACAAAATAACTAAATTGTTTATCTCTAATGATAGTACTTAAATTAAATTTCTTGATACTTGAATAAATTTTTCAAATTTTTCTTTGATCAATTGGAGATAATTCTACTTTCAATACCTTCACAAATATATACTACATCCAAATTTACCTTTACCTAGCATAAATTTAAAAAATAAATAATTTCTGAAAAATGAGTTTTATATCCACTCACAAAGTACGAGCTACAAGCTATACTGCCTGATAAACGTTTTCAATCTCCTCGTCACCACTTGAAATACGTTACAAAATAACTAAACTGTTTATCTCTAATGATAGTACTTAAATTAAATTTCACGACACCTGAATAAATTTTCCAAATTTTCCTTTGATCAATTGGAGCTAATTCTACTTTCTAATACCTTCACAAATATATACTACATCCAAATTTACCTTCATCTAGCATAAATTTAATAAATAATTAATTTCTGAAAAATGAGTTTTATATCCACTCACAAAATACGAGCTACAAGCTACACTGCCTGATAAATGTTTCCAATCTCCTCGTCATCATCTGAAATACGTTACAAAATAACTAAACTGTTTATCTCTAATGACAGTACTTAAATTAAATTTCTCGATACTTGAATGAATTTTCCAAATTTTCCTTTGATCAATTGGAGCTAATTCTACTTTCTAATACTTTCACAAATATATACTACATCCAAATTTACCGTCATCCCACTCATAAAAATAATTATTCTTTCCAATCTAATGAAAACTAGTAATCATAATTCCACCCATTTAAACTTTCATCTCGTTTCTCAAATTCATGCTTTCATGTGAGTATTCCATCAATATAATCATTCTCACTAACAATACTTAATCAAAAATCCCAAATAGAAATCTAGAGTTTGCCAAAAATTTTATTGCTTACCTTGATTAAACATTTTTTTTAGTTTAACCAATCAAGCAATTTAAACAAGGATTCATACTTCTTTCACTAAATCTGCAAATTAGACCCACAAATTTAACCAACTAATTAAACCCTAGAAATTTAACATCATAATACCATAAAACGTTTACTTCTTAATCTCGTGAATAAATGAAGTAAATGAACCCAAACATGAAGAATCAACACTTACTTCCCCATTCTTCCTTCCTTTTTCTTCTTTTCTTTTTTCTTTCTTATATTTTTTTCCTTTCTCTTTCTTGGCCTTTTTGCTTCTCTGTCTAGTTTTTATAGTGTGTGTGTGTGTGTGTGTGTGTGTGTGTGTGTTTTGAGAGGAAAAAAAGGGGTCAAAGGTTGTAATATAAATGCCCACTTAATAAAAATTGCACGGGAAATCCCTCAACTCCATTTTAATATAACATTTAATCCTTCTAACTTCCCTTAATATAAACTAAATTCTCAACTTTAAATTGTATCCAATTTAACCCTCATATATTGTCAATTATATTTTCCCAATAAAATATTTAATATCATTTTAGTTCTTAATTGAGTTTGACTTTGACTAGTCAATTTTTGATTTTTGAGTAAGAAAAATTGAATTTAACAATTTTACAGCACGCATCTTATCCTTATTCTCCCATGTAGTCTCTTCTACTGTCTGATTCTGCCAAAGTACCTTAACAAGTAAAATTGTCTTGTTTCGTTGAATCTGCACATTTTTGTTTAAAATTCTCACTAGCTCTTCTATATAAGTCAAATTCTCCTTCAATTGCATTGGCTGAGACTCCAGAACACGAGAAGGGTCTACAATGTATTTGCAAAGCATGAAAACATGAAAAAATCATTAATCCAGGATAATTCATCTGACAGATCTAATCAGTATGCAACTGGGCCAATCCACTCAGTAATCTCATAGGATCCAATATATCGTGGACTGAACTTCCCTTGCTTGCCAAATCTCCACATCCCTTTCTAAGGAGACAATTTAAAAAATAAAAATAAAAACTTTATCTCCTACTGCAAATTCAAGATCTTTCTTGCACCTATCAGCATAACTTTTCTGTCTATCATGAGCTGTTTCCAACTTTTCTTTGATCAATTTCACATTTTCGGATGTCACTTAAACCAATTCAAGGCCTACTAACTTCCTCTTACCAGTTTCATCCAACAAACTGGTGTTCTGCACTTTTGACCATATAATGTATCAAAATAATTCATTTCTATACTGGAGTGGTAGCTGTTATTGTAAGCAAATTCCATCAATAACAAGTGAGTATCCCAGCTACCTTTGAGCTCTAAAACACAAGCAAATCCTCAATAGTTTGTATGGTCCTCTCTGAGTGGACATATGTCTGAGGATGAAAAGTTGTACTGAAATGTAGTTGAGTACCCATGGCTTCCTGCAACTGGGCCAAAATT
>NC_036243.1:18387085-18392315 GCF_002742605.1 Olea europaea var. sylvestris | reverse complement strand
GTGAGTGGATAGTTTGCAAATAAGTAAACTTTTCCCGTTTATACATATTTTCTAAAAAATTTTGCACTACTAAAACTTCTATAAATTCTGAAATCTGGTAACACTTTTAAAACCAAACATGAATTCTTTGTTCTTCATTCTAGATGAGCAACTATAAGGTATAATGAATATAATTAATCTGAATACAGTAAATATAAGTGAAAATATCCTGTCACAATACTATAAGCTAAAAGCATTACTCTAAAAACTGAATAAGCTAAATTCTAGTCCGAAATCTGATAAGCTGTTTAATACTCTATAATCACACCACAAAGGTACCCAATATAGCCTCACTCGTATACAGAGTAATCTCGATGTACAAGGCAAGACCATTCAAATCTGATAATATGATCATACGTACGCAAAGCTGCCCCAAAGGCTAGTCACGCTAGTGGTGATCCAAAGCCTATGTGTGTATAAGAGTGGGTTCCAAAGATCTCTGATAATCTGGTCATACACTATGAAAACACATTCACAATAATGCACAGCGGGTGAAATAACCATAACGATTATACATCGTGGAAACGCATACACACCAATGCAGATTAGGATAAAATCACCTGGATACTTCTAGTGTCTTTAAAAATAACCTTAAATATGTTGAAATATTTATATTCATATAACATGCTAATCAAATGATTTAATTGAACTGAATTTAACTTTTAAAAATAATTGATTACAAATCCACTCTACTCTAAAAACTTCCTGTCAAATCAACTGTATGAAATAATAAATTTTCTAATCTAACATAAATTTAATAATTAATTAATTTCTAGAAAATGAGTTTTATGAATACTCACAAAGTACGAGCTACAAGCTAAACTGCCTGATAAATATTTTCAATCTCCTCGCTACTACCTGAAATATGTTACAAAATAACTAATTTAACCACTGCCAAAATAAGAAGCTGTTTATCTACTTAAATTAAATTTCTCGATACTTGAATAAATTTTTCAAATTTTCCTTTGATCAATTGAGCGAATCTACTTTCTATTAACCTTCACAAATATGCTGCATCAAAATTTACCTTCATCCAACTCATAAAAATAGTTATACTTTCCAATCTAATTGAAAACTAGTAACCATAATTCCACCCATTTAAACTTTCATCTTGTTTCTCAAATTCATGCTTTCATGTACGTCCATCAATATAATCATTCCCACTAACAAATAGAAATCTAGGGTTTGCCAAAAATTATATTTTAATTTGCTAAAAATAGAAATCAAGCAATTTAAACAAGGATTCATACTCCTTTCACTAAATTTGCAAATTAAACCAACTAATTAAACCCTAGAAATTTAACATCATAATACCATAAAATATTTGCTTCTTAATCTCGTGAAGTAAATGAACCCAAACATGAAGAAATCAATATTTACTTTCCCCTTCTTCTTCTTTTTTCTTTCTTCTTTTGTCTTTTTCCTTTCTCTTTCTCGGCCTTTCTGTTTCTCTGCCTGTTTTTATAGTGTGTGTGTGTGTGTGTTGAGAGAAAAAAAATGGGTCAAAGGTTGTAATATAAAAGCCCACTTAATAAAAATTGCACGAAAAATCCCTCAACTCCTTTTTAATATAACATTTAATCCTTCTAATTTCCCTTAATATAAAAGTGAATTTGGTACAATTTAACCATCATATATGGCAATTATAAAATAAACCCCAATAAAATATTTAATTTCATTTTAGTCCTTAATTAACTTTGACCTTGACTAGTCAATTTTTTATTTTTGACTAAGAAAAATTGAATTGTAATAGTAAGGACAAATCTGGTGGTATCGGTGTTACAATTATGGTAAGGTTCTACACTTTAAGGACTCCCAAGAAGAATGATAAGCAAAAGAGCTTATTGATCGGGTGGAGTGTGACAGAGGCATTTCTATCACTTCTGTTAGGTGGAGACCATTATCCACTTTGGCTGGGGAGAGTGTTGTTGTGATAGAAGATTATCCCAATGACTGAGGATCTATTGTAACTTACCTATTAAATAAGTGATCAATCTATTGAGCATGATGGGCGATGAAAGGAGATATATGCATCTCGAGGTTTGAGCAACACAAAATGGGATAGGATAAGTGTGGCGAAATCTTTTCATTGGGTCATTTATGTATTTGTTGCATTTGTGTTGGTCGTTTGATTGATAAATTTGACATTAGTCTGTTGTTCTATGTGAACATGGTTGAAAAGATTTGTGTGTTATCCTACATTATATTGTCATTGCATATTTATTTGTTCTTGATGCTATACTGTGAATATGTACTTCTACTTGGGGGTGTTCTTGACCCTTGGGACCATATGAAACATGTATAGTATGTGTTTCGGGTATGAAACATGAGGTATGGTCTGTGATCCTAATTTTATTGGTTTCCTTAATTATGGGTGTGTGATTGAGAAGAACTGAAGTGAATATATTGGTTGAGAGTTCCAATCATTGGCTGATTGGTAGAGACAATTGGTATTAGAGCGTCACGATGGCGGATTTGGCTTGACGGAATTGTTCCTCGTACGTTCGGGATTCGATCGTGGTTGATTAGTTGCTGTAATTACCAAAGACTTTAGAATGAATAGTGGAATTTGGACATGACAGATTTGTTCTTCACATATTCGGGATTCGATCGTGGTTGCTACAGTTGCTAGAGACTTTAGGACAAATAGTGGTCCTAAAGTGATAAATTCGCATCTTTCAATATTTATGGACTCGGATTGGTCCGCTAATAATATATTGGCTCATCCCAGCTTAACTTTCAACATTAGCACTTCATCGTGTGGAAAATTTAGGAATTACTTGCTCTATTTCAATTTGATTTAATTGCATTGCTTCTTTGTCTAATTGAGGTATCACGTAAGAATTTTCATTTTTTTTTGTTAATCTATATTGCATTGATAGTGTTAGAACATCTGGTGTTGACCCGTTTGAAATCTTTGATCTACGATCGTGAATCTTACAAAACCATCGAAATTTAGAACGTACTATGGCCTAGATTGCACAACATATTTTCGAATTTAGAATTTTCAATGGGAATGGAGATTTTTTAATTTGGTGACAAAAAGATAAAGAGGATTTGATTTTAGTTCAATAAAAAATTTCAAAAGTCATAGATGGCAAATTTCAATTATTTTACATCTATCTGGCAAAAAATTGATCCAGCAAAAGAATTTTGGCAAAAGTTAGAGCTTAAAGTCTACTTCTAATAAGTTGTTCCTACTTGAAAGATTTTTCAGTTTTAAAATGGATCATTCAAAGGACGTTGATGACAATTTGGATGTTTTCAACAAACTTGTTCATGACTTAACTGTGATTAAAAGGTGTCTAAAATGTATAAGGTCATTATTTTACTTAATTCTATGCCTAATTCATATAAAGATGTTAAGAATACAATTAAATATGGTAAGGAAACTGAATACCTGAGATTGTCATAGATTCCCTTAAAAGTAAAGAAATGAAGATTAAGGCCTAAAAAGAAGATAAGAGGAGTGTTAAGTTAGATATGATGAAGAAGGAATAGAATAAAGATTAAGAAAATGAATTTGGGTAAAATTCAAGACAGTAGTGATTCAAGTGATGAAGATTGGGACAAATTTGGTGGTAAGCGGTGTTACGGTTATGGTAAGGCTGGACATTTTAGGGACTATCTCTTAAGGACTTATAAGCAGAAGAGCTTATCAACAAAACCTGATCGGGTGGAGTGGGATAGCGACATTTTTATCACTTCTGTTAGTGGAGACCATTATCCACTTTGGTTAGGATGAATGATGAAGTGATAGAGGATTATTCTGAAAACTTAAAATCTATTGTAACTTACTAGTTAGAAATAAATGTGATGAACATGGTGGGCGATAAGAAGAGATATGTGTTCTCGAGGTGTGAGCAACACGAAATGGTAGGATAAGTAGGTGAGATTTTTTCATAGGGTCATTTATGCATTTGTTATATATGTGTTGACCGTTTGATTGATTAACTTGGTGTTAGACTGTGATCACATATTTATTTGTTCTTGATTGACACACATGCTTCTCTACTTGGGTATTCTTGACCTTAGAGCCCTTATTGGGTTTTTGACACCCAAATAAATCTAGGTCGATGAAATGTATATTTCATATGGCTAGGTCGATGAATAAAATAAGTACCAACAACTAAGTCTATCATAGGCTCTACACCGTCCAATTGTATTCCTTCTTGGATGGCTTGAATCTTGGCCCGTTAGCTTTCTTATTGATCCAACTAAAAGAATTTGTGTTTGTAAAGAAAAGAATTTGGCTGCCCCTTTTGAAGAGAGAAACCAGCCTCCTTTATAGTGCCAAAATTGGTAGATTTTGGTCTCTTCCTTACGCACTTGTGTAGTATTTTTCTTCTTGCCTTCATAGTTACAAATCATCACCATTATCTTGTCCTTTGTGGGTGTGATTGAAAAGCAATCGAGATGAATATATTGGTTGTGGATCAGAGCCAGTCGAATTGGTTGTTTAGTAGAGAAATGTAATTAGAGCTTCAAGGTGGTTTAGGTTTGTGAAACTTACCACAAAACGTCCAGGAGATGCCTAATTAGATCGAAAAGCTATATAAAAAACTGCTTAAAATTAGCCTCTATTTTCGTGATTTTCAGCTAATCCAGAAAGAGTTTGATGAAATAGGGTCTTCAGGCAGTTTGTTCCTAACGTCATTTTTGACATTTTGGTGTTGTTAGTTTTCTGTTTCAGGTAGGACAATGAAATCTAGACAAAGTTGTTCTTCGCACGTTCGGGACTCGGTTTGGTTGGTCGATGCAGTTGCTAGAGACTTTAGGATTCATTGGTGATCCTAAAGTGATATAAATTCGCATCTCTCATAATAGATTGGTCCACTCTAGTGTATTGGTTTATCCTAGTTTAAATTTCAACATTAGGATTGGGGTTACGAAGGTAAACCAAAAAAATTCAAATTCTCACACAATTCCCTTGATTAGAACATCTTGACTTGACCCGCTTGAACATTTCCTTGATCTAAAGATCGTAAATCTCACGAAACCCTGGAAATCTAGAACTGTGTATTAGCCTTAGGATTACTTTGTGTGACTGTCTGTGCATTTGGTTGTTCTATTTCTTCAAAATGTCTTTGCATTTCAAAGTTGGAAAAGGGATTTTTCAATTATTTTACACCTATTTGACATTGTTTTGAGAAAAATTGGAAAACTTGATTTTACAAAAGAATTTTGGCAA
>NC_036243.1:18380757-18383482 GCF_002742605.1 Olea europaea var. sylvestris | reverse complement strand
CATAGAGATTATTGACAAAGAAGAGGTCGAGGGAACTAGTAGGATACAGACCAAAACCATAAAAACTAAGATAATCTTCCATGCACGTTGAGCGTTGACTTTGGACTTCTCATTATCATTCGGATCAGAAATATGAAAATTCGGGTGTTGCTGTGTGAGTGATGCTGAAATATCAGAAACCAAACTAGGAAAATACCCTTAGTGCCAATGACACTTGAAGCTAAAATCATCAACAAAGATCCTATTAGATTCATCCCAACAAAGAACGTAAAATCATAAACATGAAATTATAGACCCAAAAAAAAAAAGTTACATATATCTAATGGTCGAAGCTCACTCAATCAAAGCCCAACCAAAATCACAAACCAACATCAAAATTACAGAGAGAACTAATATCAAATTTATAGGAACAAAGAGAACATTCTCACTCAAAGAACATAATTTTCTAAAATTTATACATAAAATGAAAAAGGGACCACAAACCAAACACTAAAGGCACAAATTACATTAAAATTCAACGCAGAATAAGACAAATCTAGTGAAACTCAAGATTGACCATCCAGAGAACAAGACAGACAAAGATCCTTCAATATTTATCCAAATGTACAAAAAAGAAAATATTCGTAAATACACAGGAATTACATGCATGAAAAGAACATTATCTCACTAAGAAACATAATTGTTGAACTAAGTGTAATAAAATAAAAAGAAAACCCCTTCTTATCAATTATCCTTATTCAATCCAAACAGAAAAAGCACAAATTCTATTAAAGATTCAATGAAATCCACGGAGAATTCAGATAAATAAATCTTGCAAACCAAAATTGAACCTAGGAAAAATCCTTCAAGATTCAAGCCAATGCACCAAAACAGAATGTATGTGTAAAGATAAAAAATTAAAGATAACAGAGAACACGATACACTCAAAATACAATCGCCGAAGTAACCAATTGCCTAAGTAACCATACATAAAATGAAAAGGGAACCCAAAACTTTTCAATAATCAAACCAAACACAAATTCCATTAATGAATTCTAGCCATATAAAATTCACAGAACAAATGTAAATACAGTAAAGGAAAAATCCTTCAAGATCCATTCAAATGCACCATAGAACGCAATTGCCAACAACAAAGAACATTATCATCTCAGGTACACAATTGCTAAAATAGCCATAAATTGAATAAAAGGAAACACCAAACACAACCATTAAAAATCCTGCAAAAACCTAAAGAGATTTCACAGAAATAATTATAGTGTGACCTTAAAATGGTCATCAATTCAACCCAGAAAATATCTTACAAGTTAGAAGATTCAACAAAATGAACCAACAAAGAACATTATTGAAAAGATAAAGAAATTAGAGAAACAAGATACAAAATTGCTGAATCCTAGAAGTGAGAGATTTAATGAAAACTCTCAGAGAATTCAAAAAAATAAAAAAAAAATAGTTCTACAGAAACCTGTTTTATCATCATATAACTAAAGAAATTATCGTGAAAATATGACATGCTTTTTTGTCAAGAATCTTATTATTAACTTACTTCTCAATTCTCTAGAGTAGAACTCGAATTCATCTTCATGATGAACCGACAAAGAACATTATTGAAAAGATAAAGAAATTATAGAAACAAGATACAAAATTGCTTAATCCCAGAAGTGAGAGATTCAATGAAAACCCTCAGAGAATTCAAAAAAAAAATAGTTCTACAAAAACTTGTTTTATCATCATATAACTAAAGAAACTATTGTGAAAATATGACTGACCTGCTTTTTTGTCAAGAATCTTATTATTAACTTACTTCTCGATTCTTTGGAGTAGAACTCGAATTCATCTTCATAATCCTTCTCTAGTTCTTCTTCATGGAAAAACCATGAGGCAATTGTCAAAATTTCAAAAAGAACCGTATATAAAATGAAAACCCTCAGAAAATTCTCCAAAAAAATCCAGTGAAAACCAAACTGATCATCAGTTTGACCAAATAACAAAACCATGAATTGAAACTATCCACCAATATTCATTCTATATTTGAATAAAGAACATGATAATCATATAGCTGAAGAAATTATAGAAATTATCGTAAAAAAATGACTCCCTGTTGTTCTGTTAATTTTCTAATTCTTAAAGCACTTGCATCCGTCTTCAAAAATACTTGCCTAGTTCTTCTTGAAAAACCCCATAACTCATTGATCTCTTTGAAGAATAAGGGGGTTAAAAATAGGTCCTGCACAACGGTCATTTTTTCAATTTCATCAAGGTCACATTCCTCCATTGGATTAAGCATAAATAAACGGTTAAGACTTTAGGAGGATGTCAGTTGTGAATTAAGCCCACTGCAAAATTTTACCGTTGGGTTAAGTTCTATTGTTTTGAAAATACAAAATTTAGTTTTTTTTTTTTTTTTGTCATTATGTATACATCCAAAAATATTAATTTGTGGAAATATTTTGATGAATATAATATATATTTTTTAATTTATTTTATTTTATTTCTTTATAATTTTGTTGTTGAATTTCTTTTTATTTTGTCCTGTCCTTAAAAATATGTTAGGTTATTAAAAATTGACTTTTAATTGTAATTATTGATCGAAATTTCATTCACATCAATAAAATAAAAATGCTCATGACATCAATTGTCATAATAAAAATTAATGTCAAGCTTATTACCTTAACATAAAATGTATAAAGTAACATAGTCAAACACAAATATAATAATTCAAAAAATT
>NC_036243.1:18370843-18374434 GCF_002742605.1 Olea europaea var. sylvestris | reverse complement strand
GAAAATAATAAGAAAGAGCACAAGGGATGCAGTGGAAGTTAGATAAACTCGAAAAGTAGCTTGTCAGACAATCATATTCTTTATCGTTTTTGACGAGAAACTCAATGGTTATAGAAATCTAAAGTAAATATTCTTTACCTAGTATAAATGAGAGACTTCTCAAGCATTGACATGTTTGATATGTGGAAATTATTTTATCTTCAGATTGTTTTTCAATCCCATCAGCATTGTTTCCACCCTTTTGTTTACTGTAATTACTCAAAGGATGCTTAAAAAATACATGCATGATGACAATTTTATTTACATCAGTTTCAAGTAGCATTTGACACTCTACAGATAAAATAGGCCCCAAAATCAGATTTTTAGTATGTTATGATGAAAGTCAATGGAATGTATAGTTGAAAAGTTGTAAGTCCTATGAATTGTATGATTAAAATTAGTTGTTAACTTTGACTTAAATTTTAATCAGCCTTTTGAGCTGAATCAACATGAGCTAAATTTAAGAATTCTGAACTGAACTGAATTGACGACAAAATAAGGGTAGTCCACGTCAAATGTTCCTCGAGTCCTTGTCTGTGAGATTGAAGCGCCTGTCTTGTGTGTTTTTCCTCGATTCTTTTGTCGTGCCAATTAGGCCAGGCCGGTGGAAGAGAGGCCTGGGATGGCCAGGTTAGCTTTTATATCTGGTCACTGGCTTTTCATGAGCAGTTCGCTAATATCTGAAGCATCAATTTCAGCACGCATGGTGATTTTCATCCTTGAGTAGAATGGGACTAGTTAATATACATTTTACAACGGTTGGTTTCAAATCCTTCATTTGATACAAGTTCAATTCTAATAATAGGCATGAAAACAACAATAAAAAGGTCACTATATCTTGGCAAGTTTAATAAGAGAATACAAAGAAAGTCAATCCCACAATAGATAATGGCAGTCATTGTGCAAGAGCTATTTCTTGCTACAACTGCATCATCTTCTTCTTTTCTCATTTAGCATGATCAAGATTCAGAAGCACTGCTAGCTATATTTGTCTAGATTTTGCTGCTAGACAAAACCAACGTACGACTCTTTCAATGCCATTAAATAACGAGAGACATTCTGATAGTTTATACCTGTAAAGGAAATTGAAAATTCGACTAGTAGAAGCCATCAACAGATAAGCTGCATTTTATGGTCTCTTCCTGATGGAATGAGGTTAAATCACCCATTTTTTGTTTCCATGCATTGGTTCTGTAGAATTCGGCCAGAGTTTGAGTGTCCATTTGCATCGACCAATTCGACTGCTTCACCTAAGCTAAAACAAGTGGTTGGGAACAATCAGATTTGTACAGAGGACAAGATTCAAAATCGAAATTCAAGCCACAAAAAAATTTAGGCGTACGTCTGGATCCACATATCATTTATGAATACATCCATTAAGGAAGGGAGTCGCTACTTCGGATTCTTCAAAGGATGTGGTCAATGTCTCCGATTTTTGAGAAGAAGAAGCACGCCCATGTTCTTTGGATTTCACTGTTGAAATTTTTTAAGCACTTTTCGGCTGTTCTACGACAGGATGGAACTTTTTTGTTGTCCTAACTTTCCAATGAGCACATCAATGCATATAAGCTTGGACCTTCTTAATATGCGTCATTTGACGACTCAGATAAAAGAGAAGAAGTGAAGAGTAATGCAGAGATTCATGAAGAAGTATTGCACTAGACCGGTGGAAAGAAACAGGAGAGAAGGAGTCTTTTTGGATAGTATTTCCCAAGATCCCTAGCCAATTCGAAATGTCACGAAATCCCCTGCTAACCTTTCTTGATTGTACCGGACGGGGTCTTGGCTCGATTCTCGTTTGGTAGCATAAAGGTCCAACTAATGAATGCTCTTATTTTTTCCTCTTCTCCATAGAGATTTAAAGCCTCTGCCCGATCCCGAATTCGGACGGGATTCAATTGTGGTCGATAATACAGTCGAAAAGACTAGCCTCGGTCGAATAAGAATCATTGATTCCCTCTACTGACAAATTCTTATTCATTCATGGAGCTCCTTTCAGTAATCCATATATGATATGGAAGACACCGCCTTTGACTGCTTGATCTGGATTGGATCTACTAGAAGGGGAATGCAAAAAATACTGTGAATATAATGCCAGAAGAATCAGAATTACCGAGCCACGTAATTTTTGTACTTTTTACTTTTTAGTAACTGAAACATAAAATTGCTAAAGACGCGCCACATTAATTGTATCTTCATAACTTTATGCTAAATTGAAAAATTATCATCCGTTATTTTTCTGAAAATAAAATGAAGTTAAAAGCAAATATAGCTAATTTTTTTAACTGCGTCATTTTTTTAATTGCATCTCCAGATGTATTTATTCAAGGCATATTGTAAATCAAACCATTCCCACTGTCATTGAAATTTGAGATTTCAATCTCAATGATTAATGCTCAAGATACAAATATGATGAGTTATTCAAAAAATAAAGAACTTAAATAGCAACATTTAATCATCAATTACTTGGTCGATATCCATCGGAATTAATCATGTCGAGCCTTGTTCAAAGTGATATAACTAATTAGAAACACATGGTTTTGTAATACAATCATATTAA
Source organism: Olea europaea var. sylvestris (assembly GCF_002742605.1). NCBI lineage: Eukaryota > Viridiplantae > Streptophyta > Magnoliopsida > Lamiales > Oleaceae > Olea > Olea europaea. The sequence continues at coordinate 18,371,835 of NC_036243.1, read as the reverse complement.
TGCAAGATCGTCTATCAGTTAAACATATTACAGTCAAAAATAAAAATAAAAAACTTTCTAGTATATCGCAGAATTTGGGAGGCTCTAGATTATGCAAACAATGGAATTATTGTCACTTATAAATTTATCAACATATTAAATAAATATGCATCTTACAAAAGCAATTTCGTTTTGAAACCAATCATCCATTTCAAATAAACGATTAACATCATTGTGAAACTAATTAATCACAATGCTTCTTGGAGATATGATATATAAAGGAAAATTTTTCATAAAGATAGATTGGAATAAATAAAATTCCATAACTAGTTTATACTGTATTAATCTAAAACATGTCTGTTGCACAGTGATTATATAAGATTTACATCAGTAGGATAATAGTACATAAACAGAAAACATTATTAACATTAGCAGATTGCGAAACATCTTAAACGTCATTCTTAGGCAAACTTTGCATTTCTCACCGTCTTAACACCCCTTGAAACGAGGTCACTATCTGTCTCATAGTCCTCGATACGTTTTTCATTGCCATACTTGTATAAATAAATGGCCACGTGAATCCTAGCATTAGTGGCATAGATTCTTTTACGCATTTCTTTTAACTTCTGGTTGAATAGGAACTCAACATATCATGTACACCCTGCAATAGTGACTGCATATATATGTTTATAAAATGACAGAATGGATGACTTACTCGAAATTAAATCTATGTGTTTCTATAATGAATGCATTAAATCCTCGACCTATAACTAATGTAAACAAATGATTGAATTTAGTTACAAAGCATTGCAGATATCTGAGTGGTACTAACGTATGTGATTAACTATCTTAACAATGTTACATCTTGTTCACGAAATATTTCTCTCGATTTAAAACTACAGCAAGTGTACGGATCATAACAAGTAATAAAGTGAATTTTAAAAAGTCCGAATATCGTCCTTCAGAGATTGAGTAGTTCAATTCTATATAATCTAGCCTTAACCGAATCTAAT
>NC_036243.1:18361488-18362820 GCF_002742605.1 Olea europaea var. sylvestris | reverse complement strand
ACACATTTCTATGTCCACAGAATCAGAATTTGTGGATTTAGAATGTGCAATGCAGGCCTCCAATGCATCTGATGGATTTTGCAATATAAACGACTCTTCAATCATTTTATCAATCATGTCAACCCTAAAACATCTGTCAGTCTTTATTGGCAATTTCATAGCCTTGAAGACATTGAATGAAACCTGTTCTTCTCCCAATCTCAGTATCAACTGCCCATTCTAAACATCGATCAAAGCTCTGCCTGTGGCCAAGAATGGTCTGCCCAGTATTAAAGAAACATCTTTATCTTCTTCCATATCCAGAATCAGAAAATCTGTTGGGAAAATGAACTTCTCCACTTTAACTAATACGTCTTCAATTATTTCTCGTGGATGTGTCAATGATCTGTCAGCCAGCTGTAAGGTCACCGTGGTAGCTTTAGCTTCTCCCAATCCTAATTTCCTTGCACCAAGATCACATAAAACTTTATCAAAATAAAATTCACCAATGGTACAAGGGACAGTGAAACTCCCTGGATCTTTCAATTTTGGCGGGAGCTTTCTTTGAATCCTGGCACTGCACTCCTCTGTTAGCATAACTGTCTCGTGATCTCCTAGCTTCCTTTTGTTCGATAGGATGTCTTTCAGGAATTTTGCATAGCTAGACATCTAAACCAGTCCTTCAGCGAATGGGATGTTGATATGGAGTTTCTTGAAGACCTCGAGAAACTTCTTGTATTGCTATTCCATCTTTTGCTTCTTCAGCCTCTGTGGAAACGGTATGGGTGGCTCATATGGGTTCACAGTTACAGTCTCTTTATCCCTTGAGTTTTCTTTATTTGCCCTCGGTGTTGGCTCTTTTGTCTGCTCTTCTTGCTCCAAAATCTCTTCTACTTCAGGAGACATCTCTTCTCTGTTTGCCTCGGGGTTATTCACTTGTCTCTCAGGTAATTCCACCCCACTTCTCGTTGTTATAGCCTTTGCATGCTCTTTCAGATTGACTTCTGTGTTACTTGGCAGGCTACCTGGTGCTCTACCTATTAATGCAACTGCCATCTGTCCCATCTGAGTTTCCAAATTCTTAATGGCTGCATTCTGGTCCTGAAGAGTGGCTTCTGTCTTCTTCATGAATTGGTTGTTCGCCTCCATATATTGGTTGGTCTGTTCCATAAATTTGCCGAACATTTATTCTAATTGAGGCTTCTCCTCTTGCTGTTGATATTGCCCCTGTAGCCTATTCTGATTTTGGTTACTCCAAGAAAAGTTGGGGTGCTTATTTCAGCTTGGGTTGAAGGTCTCTCCATACGTGTTATTCTACTGGCATTGTCTCCATTGAGCAAAATCTGCTTGTTC
>NC_036243.1:18347504-18359837 GCF_002742605.1 Olea europaea var. sylvestris | reverse complement strand
ATTCAACTACTTTGTCCATGTTTAAGTCATGTTTGTGAGCTAAATAAGTATGTAAAAACACACGTATCACATCTCATATTATGCAATCGTCATGTTAAAAGAATAATAAAATTAAAACCATTGCATGCATGAGAAATATATAATAGGACGATAAAGGATATAAGTCGTGTTACATATCAAGATCGTGGTTTATAGGCAATGTGTTCATATATCGAAAATTTGATGGTGAATTTATTAAATGAGAAGAAAATTAGACCAAATTTTGAAACATTACTATAGTAGTTAGATGTCAAGCATTGTAGCGTCTCAATTTATATCATGCATCATAGGCATATTGTATAATGACATGTGCAAGGATAGAACGTCTCACAATGTATGGAATCAAGTGAACATCTGTAACCTATAATATATAAAAACATCACGTCAAGTGAGAATCATTTTTAGACGATTTTAACCCTACTACAATTCAATTTTTCAATAATACCTTACTTTTCATTTTTCAATATGTAATAAATGCTACGAAATTCTTGTCATGTATGAATTTCATGTTATTAATTCTCAATTAATTTTCATTCACATTAATCTAGACTCAATGAATATTGATATACATGAATCTAGAGTTGTTATAGATAAATTTGTTTTTATTCATGTGTATAGAAATTTTAACAGGCATTTAAATTTATGTATTAACAATTAATTCTTATGTACAAAATTTAGTACAAAAAGGCAGTCAATTGTATTATTTCAGCATCACATAAAATTTGAATCATAAAAGTTGACTTTTGAGAGTACAATTCGCTTCTCTTGAATTTCTATCCCAAAATTTATTTTCTTTTGTTCGTTTGAAACTTATCAAATCCTCTCAAAAAATTTGTATCAAATATTACTTTTATAACACTATAAAATATTTTAGAATAACGTGTAAGCACATTTAACTCTGACTAGTACTAATGAAAAATCGAAAGCATGGTAGTTATATGTTATGTGAAGCAATGTAGCATAATACTTCATATCATGCATGAGGTACATATATCACAAGATAGAATGACACATAACATACGTTTTGATACATATCAAAGTCGCAGTGTGTATATATGACGTGTACGGTGACATGATGTGTCACAATATGTCAAAACTCAACTTAATGTGATGATGGAAGTTAAAAAAATTGATTTTTATTTATCAGCAATGTAGCATATCCTTTATGATGCACGGGTATATATATCTCAAAAGATAGAATGACACGGGCTATATGTCGTGATGCACATCAAGATCATGTTATGTACATGATTCGGGGATATAACATCCTACATTACATTAGAAATCATGTTAGTATATTGAATAAAGTTAGCTATGAATATTTTAGCTTGTATGGACTGTTTAGATATGAAATTGAATGCATTTTGCTACAAACACTAAAAACGAACAAATATATCATGTTTTATAAAAATATTGAAAAAATATATATAAATATGAATGTCTTAGAATTAGGGTTGTTGCTAGATTTTGCCTAAAATCTGAACAAGAAAGAGATTGTGAACAAAAATATGACAAGTTATTGAGGTTACTAATGTTTTACAATTTTTTTCTTCTTTGAGCTCGAATCAAAATTACTTAGACAAGAGTCATTCTTTGTTGCTAATTGAGAGATGAATATTTGGGATATCCATATCAACAATGTTGGGAATTTACTTATAATGTATAGCGGAAATAAAACGAATTTCAATTTCCATCAGGATTCATTTTTGTGTTTGGACAGGAATTGTGATAAAGATTGTACCTTTGACAAGATCTACAAACTCCTTTGCTATTCTTTCGTTCCAACGATCTTAATTCGCCACCATAGCTGTCCAATTGTCCAGCCTCCAACAACGATCCACACAGAGACCAAGATTGTAGGATTATGGTTTTTTCTTCTTGCGCTAGCAAGAAATAATTTTCTACAGATTTTGAAAATCCTAGTCATATTTATATAAGCCCAAACGGGCTTGGCCTGACCTGATCTAATATTTAGTTAACCCATTTAATTAGATTCGGTCTGTGAATTAATTAATTCAATTAATTAATTCAGGATTATAAATAAGCAACATAATTAATTAATTTATTCAACGCTTGTCAAATTAATTAATTGACAAATCACAATCTCCCGTTCTCCTTATGTGTGTGATCCATCAGATTCTCGATCACGATGCCTAATGACGTGAAATATTATTTGAATCTAATCAAAATTGATAAACTAAAATACTCTTTTAATTTATCACCAATTTACACTCACCATCCTAGATTAACATCTAGCAATGTGTCATGGTAATACATGTGACCGAAAATATCATTTGATATGATAAAATCCAATTCGTTCATTTACCGTGAAACTATATTCCCTTCATCAATATGATTCGATCAATTACAAGATATGAAAGTATTTCAATCTCGATTATCAATCATATATTTCACTCCTCTATTAAGTCAATATAAGTCGAAAACAAGAATTTCGTTATCGACTTAATTGAATGAAATGCAAATCATAATCTCTTACTATCTAAGAGTGACGAATCTTCTATTGGTCATTCACAACCTTCATACGATTCTTGACATACCCGAACGATGTCGTATTAGCGACCCTTGGCATAAACATCCAACACCAAAAAAAAAAAATGACTATCTCATACAAGGTACTATGACGACCTCAAGTCAAATAATCAATTCCACTACCAAACGTTAGAGATTAACCACTGACACTCAGATAGTTATCCATGTGAAATCTTTCGGTGAGTCTCTAATGTTTTGCTCTATAACAAAACATCTATGTATTCATTCAAGTGTCACCACACTTTAACTTGTGAGATCAGCTACTTACTTCTAAGTAAGAAATTTCACACGTGATGGTCTATCCGTATTAACGATATCCGTATCTCGTTATTACTTACGACCGCGAACGATTTAAGATTCAATCATATCTAATTTGTATATCACAATCACAACTCCTTGTAATTAAAAAATTATCAAGATTTGAATCTACGGACTTTATTATTTAATTTAATGAATATTAATTAAATAATAATATTGAAAGTATTTATGTCCAAGGTTGATTGGATCTAGGGTATAATACTTACAAACTCTCACTTGTACTAGATCCAATCACTTATATATCCAATATCATAAGAGTCTACATGACGATCATGTTTATGCTACAACAACTCTTTGTCAATGGATCTGCAATTAATTGTGGGAATTCGTTATTCTCTTCACATCATTTCTATGTATTATCTCTCTATTGAGATTATACCGCTTCAATACATGTTTGGATCATTGATGAGACCTTAGTTCCTTCGATTGCGCGATGGCTATATTGTTATCACAATTCAATGGCGTATGATCAACAATATTAGGAACTACTCTAAGTTCATTAATGAATATCTTGATCCATATTGCAACTATTTGCTGCTTCTGAAGTAATCGTGTATTAGGTTTCTGCTATTGAACCAATGGTTGTTTCACGTTTGGAACCTTTCCAACATACCGCTTACGAGTAAACCAATTTCTCCATATAAAATCTTTTCATGATTTTATCTATGTAGATTGGGATGATTTAAGCAATTTTCTATATCTATCTCTATAGATCAAGTTGCTTGTCTCATATCTTTAATGAAAAATCATTTAACAACCATAATTTCAACTATTGAAATGTAGAGATGTAGTTTCCTATTAATAATTTGTCTTACATATAATATTAGGAATACGACAATGCTCCCACTATCTTCTTGCAAACATACAATTCGTCTTCATATTTGATAAGATCAAACATTTTGATTTTTCTATCATATCGAAGATTTCAACTTCAAGAGATTTACTTTAACACATAATCATGGTATGTAATTATTGCAACAAAAATTCGAATGAACTTCAACATGGCTACAGACGAAAGATTTCGTCAAGATCAACACTTAACTTTTTGATACTAGACTTGCTTTATATGTATGGATATTCTCATCCATGTCAACTTTGTTATTGTAAACCATTTACAACCTAAGGGTTTTATCCCATCATGAGGGTCAACCAAGGTCCAAACATTGTTCAAATACGTCGAGTTCATCTCGAATTTCATAGCCTATTGCTATATCTTTTAAGTCAACACTTGACTTTGTTTTTGTGCAATTAGTAGGTTCATCATCCTGGATCAGCAATGCTTGATTAGCAATCATGGATTCGCACCTTCTTGCAGGCCGAATGATCCTACTAGATTCACACAGAACTGACATGTCCCAAGGAGTCTCTACTTCCTGATCAAAAGTATGTCCCATATCATATATGGGATCAAACTCGAATTCATATACTTGGTTAACTATATCTATGAACTCTTGAACTCTTTCAAGTTCTATTATGGTCCAACTGTCCTCTCCTAGAGTAAACATTTTCTCTAAAAGGACGATGTGTCGTGAAACGAATTTTTTTTTTCACAATGGGATAATAGAATTGATATTCAAATATCTATTTTGAATATCCCACAAATATGTATTTATCGGATTTAGTTTCAAACGTATCCCATTAAAGGCGCTTCAAATAGGCGTCACAGTCCCAAACTTTTATATAAGATAAATTGGGACTATTGCATTTCCATATCTTGTATGGAGTTCTTTTAACCAACTTAGATGTGACATGATTTAGTGTACAGCACACTACAATCAGTGCATAACCCCAAAACGGCTTTGGAATTAAATGAATATATGAGTTGTGACCAATAAAAGTTTTGATTCTATAACCAATGAATAATCTGTGACCTATAAAAAAATTTATTCGTGATCGAAAAATAATATATGACCTATAAAATTTTTGATTTGTAACCGAGAAATAAGTTGTGACTAATATATCGATAAGTTGTGACTAGAAATTAACTCGTGACTAATTAATTTTTGATTTGTGACCAATGAACAAACTGTGACCTTGCGAAATTTTTGAATTGTGATCATAAAATAATTTGTAGCATAAAATTTTTAATTTGTGACCAAAAAAATAGTAATTAAATTGTTAATTCGTGACCAGATTGTATAGATCTGTGACCTAAATATATTAAATTAATAAAATGATTAATTAAATAATTAAATCATAAATAAATTTTAATACAAATCTGATTTTTAAATTTTGAAACTTGTTTTCTTAATTTCAAAAGACACCATACTTGATTTCTCATTTATGAAATTTTCCCTTTTTTTTAATTGTGGGCCCTTTTTTAGTTGGGCCTTCTGTAAAAAAAACATTAGGCCCATTAACTACAAAATGAATTCATTGTGATGTTGTCCCAGCCACATACGCATTTGCAAAAGCACACAAGCAAACCAAAGTTACCAAACCTTATCTACTTCTAAGCTCCCTCAGCCCCGACGCACGCACTGCAGCTTGACACTTGTGACCTGCTGCCGTCGATGTCGTTTCTCCACCACTGCCTGCCGCCACTGATTGTGACTGTGACTGTGAGCCCCTCTCTCTCTAAAAATGTAAAAGAAGACTTAGAACCGATTTGAGTAGAGAATTTTGAGTGAATTTCTCTTCTGTTTTCTCCTTTCCCTCATTCTTCAATTTCAATGCACAGAGAGATAAAATGAAACGGACATATGGAAGGGAGTTGATGGAACAATTTAACATATAAATTAATATAATAATTATAGTGGTATTATTTAATTTTTTAATTGGGATAAAGATAGTGAATAAAACAATAAATGTACACCAGTAAAGTCAAATTTATGTGATGCTTTTATGTTATCTAATAATAAATGTGTGGATGGGTCTCTCTGTTTGGTGTAAAATAGTGATCTTTGGATTTCTATTGCTGTTCTTTATGTGGACATGAAAAAGGAAGCATAAAAGGAAAAGGAAAATGGTTTTGCTGTGTAATGCTGATGGTCTGAGTGAAGTTCAATTTTCTTGAATTTCTTTAGATGGATTTGCCACAGAATTTTAGATGGACCCCATTTGTTTGTGTATAAGCTGATAAGTTCAATGTAACATTGACTAAAGAATTTTTTAATGTTATCTGATTAAAATATTAATAAATAATCTCGTTATTGAAGCGTTGATGGTGAACGATTGCCCTAGCTCACTTTCATGTATACCTTACTGACAATAACATTGGATGTTATGATTTGGTGTTAGGGCTTGACACGTGTAAATGCAAGATAGGCGTGGGATGAATGTGTGATTTAGAAATTTGTTGCGAATATAATGAAAAACTTCGATGAAAATTTGGACAAATCTTGTTGATGGGAAATATGAACAAATATTTTGGGTAGAATTTATTGCTGTGACTAGGGATTGTTTGCTTGAATTTATGAATTATATGACTTAATTGAAGAGAGATGCGCTAATTTAAATGCATCGAATCTTAAGAGATTAGTGTTTTATGCTTTATCATTTTTACTTAAATATTGCAGTATTTATGGAAATAAAATAGTTAGAATGTGAAATATAAATATTTTTGGTAATGTATGTAGCTAGTGTAGTTTACACTGATGGGGACTGAATAAATCTTGTTTGCCAAGGCCCATGTAGCATGTCTTATATACGTTGAATTATGCTACTTGTATATTGAGTTTGACATCATTTTTTATATTGTATCACGTAACGATATCACATTGGACAGTTTGAACCAAAAAAAAAAAAAAAGAAGAAGAAGAAAAACTTTTCCGCTAACACTTATTTTGAAAACAATAGAATGTCAAGAATGATGTCAAAATGTTAATATACAAATAGTATTGTTGATATATGTTTTGGGCTAATTATCTTATAGTAGACTAGCAATCACGACAAATCTTGGAAGCATTCACCAAGAAATATTTAAAATAAAGCCACTTGTTCAAGCTTAAAAACAGGGGAGTGAAGAGATAGACTAATGTGTTAGAAAATAATTGGATATTTTTGTTTCAATTTTTCAAACTGTCCAATCATGTATCGACACGTGTTCATCTGAATTTGAGCTTGGATGTGTAGTGTGATTCAAATACATATAACATCTTGGCCATCCCATTACAGTCTGTTTCACGCGAGTTAGTCGCTAACAATTAAAAAGGATCAGACGATTGTGTAAGGGACAAACCTCTTGAGACAAAGTCCCAAAAAGGGGTGTTCTTTTATTGGCGATGACTTTACAATTGAAAATTAAAAACAACGTGCCTCCAAGGGGCGCAAGCACACGAGTTACTGAAATAAAAGTGTTTAAGTCTAAAAACTAAGGAAATGAAAATTACATGTTCTCTGTTCGAGAGTTTTGGATTCGGTTCTTTGCTTCTATGTCATTTCTCCCTTTTATACTTCATGGACGATCTCTTTGTGATCAACCGCCCTAAAAACTGCTTGATCGTCTTATAACTGCCCACTTTCTTCGTAATGGCCAACTTGTCATGAAAACTGCCTTTTTTAACTGCTGCCATTACTCTTCATTGTTCAACCGCCTTCGATTGAATTCCTTGAATCGTGGAACGTGATAGAGCTGCTTTAATAACTACTTTGATAACTGCACTTCTTGATATCCACGACGCTTTATGTTTGTTAAGACCTTGGGCAACTTGAAGGTTTGGGCGAGAATAGAGTAACAGTTCTGGGCGACTGTATGACACTCCATTCGCTCAGATTCTAGGCGACTTGCAAATTTGGGCGATGGCGTTACCGCGTTCTTGGGCCTCCCTATTTGGGCCTTCATCTTGATTTGTTTGATTTGGGCTTCGTTCTTTGGGTTATCTGATTTAGGGATCCTTCAATTGGGCTTCACTCCTTGGGCTGTTCGATTTGGGCTGAATTTTTATGTGTCAACAATTACCCCCCAATATGGCAGAATTAATAATAATTATTAAATTTTGCCATATTCACTTTGTGTTTCCAGCAACATTCAAAATTTCCAAGAATTTCAATCATTGTTTTCTTCTATAACTTGAAAAGGTGCGTCGTTTTGCAAACCCTTATAAACCCCAAACACGCCATTTCACTGCACCATTAAACAACGCCTCAAATTTTTTGCGTCTCTCTCGCGATGTACTGTTCATCTTTTGCTTCCCTACTACGTAACCCTGAAAAACTTCGTTCCTTCTCAAATGGCTGCTTCACAATCTCAAGCTGGCGACTCCTTTAGTTTTGATGACTTTCAGAAACTTCTGAGTCGCCCATACATAACTCCGAGTTTTCTCGCGCCCGCCGACGTTGAACGTAATGAGTTCTACTTGGGTCCTTTCTTCAACAATGCAGAAGCAGTTGAACAGGTGGCGGTGAGTCAGCTGTTTCCTTGCACTCAAGGCCCTCCATTTCTGAACTCTCTACCGCTGGGACCACTTCGCGAAAGAGGTATTCGCACTTGGCCTAAATCTGATGTAACTTTCCGTAGGTGGCATGCTCGCCTTGTGGGTCATGGTCCTAGTAAGGCACTTTTTGATAGCGCTAGGATTTCTGATTTGTTAGAAATCTCTATTCGCCCCCCTACTTTTGATTCAGCACTCTTTTCGATTGCTTTGAGTTTTTGGTCTCCTGAGTATAACACCTTTATTTTCCCTCTTGGCCTCATGTCTATTACCTTAAGGGATGTTGGGGCCCTGGTGAATCTACCACCTTTGGGCAATACCATTTTTCCTGGTATCTTAGTTTCTGGTGGCGCCCCAAAGTTTGGTAAAAATTATACCGATTTTTATTCAAGCTTGCAAACCCTTCACAATCATTCGACCGCTGAGCCTTCCCATACTGAGCGAGTGGCCTTCCTTTTAGTTTGGTTATGTAAATATGTTTTGTGTGTGTCAAGCATAAAGCCCTCCCTGAGTTATTTACCTATAGCGCACGAATTGGCGCATGGCAGGCCTTTGAATTTATGTTCTTTATTTTTGGCCGCCCTTTATAGAGGCATGGCCTCTCTTCAAGCTCAATTGAAGAATGGTGCATCTCCCACTGGCAGTGGACCTCTTTGGTTCACTCAACTGTGGTTGAGATCCTATTTTCCATTGCTTGGTGCTCCATCAATCTCTCGCTCTTCAGCTAGCTGTTATAGGCTAGTCATGGAGCCCTTAGCTCCTGTAAATATGTCCAGAAGGGACATTTTTTCATTCTTTTATTCCTTGGATTCAATCCCTTCCTTTTTTCCTTTTCCTCCGTTTTTGACTCCAAACTATGTACATCCCCCTTCCACTATAGATAGCGCGAGCACCTCCCTACTCATTTGGATCCAGTTTTTAATCGGGAGGGAGCTATTTCATGATATTCTAACTGGGACCAATGCCAAGGCAGGGGTAGAGATTTATGCTCTCCAATTTTTTGCTCGTCAGCTTGGTTTCGGCCAAACTTAGCATGTTCCTCCTTGCTATTCAAGGAACTTAGTTGACCGTTTTTATACCATTAATAAGGCGGAGGCAGAGGCTATAGATGCTCGTAATCTTCTTTTAACCAGCCATTTTTCATTAGCCCCTTTCAATTCTAGCCACGCCATTCACCCTCTTTTTGAACAACTCTGGCCGTCGGTAAAGCGCAGATTATTTGCGACTGACGCCAATCGTGCCTTTCATTGATTAGACCAACCGAGCATTTCTTCTCCTCATCCTGTTTTGGTCACCCCTTTGTCCATTCGGAGTCCTTCTCCTCGCACTAAATAGTCTGCTCGTCCACCTTCTTCTCTCCCTGCCAAGCCTACTACAGCTAAGAGTGCCCCAAGCCGCAAACGGCCAGCCTCAGCATCTCCCATTCTGGAGGATGATGTTGATGATGATGATGATGCTCCTCTTATAGTCAGAAGGAAGGTAATTAAATTGGTTTACTCACAAGTATACTTTTCCATACTTGAAACTTTTCTGTGTGCTGATGATCTTTTGGACTTCTCAGAAAAGCTCAGCCTCTCCTTCAAAAGCTTTGGCATCGACAGCTCCTGCTCCATCATCCTCTGCTAAGACTACTTCATCCAAACCGGTTGATGAGGGGGCTACGCTTAAAGAGACATTTTCAGTCCCAGAGTCCTCATCACAACCCATGGATGAGCCACCTTCTTACCAGGGCGTCAACCCCCCAAACATTGAAGCAGAAGGTAATTCAGTTTTTTAATGTCTTACCTTTGCTTGTGCTGTTGGTTTCTAATTTGTTGCTCTTGAGTTTTGCAGATACTCCTATGAGTCCGCCCGTTGTGACAACATCTTCTCGCTCAGACAAGGGGAAGTCCTCACGAATAGAGGAGTTGTTGGTGGTAAGCTTGGCTGAGGGCATGCCATTTTCTACGATTGTTGATGAGGTAGTCTTTGCTTCACTTCTATTTCTATCTTGTTCGTTGTAGTGAGAATCTTTAATATTGGCAACCTTCTTTGCAGGATGCTGACAGGATTGTGCGTTCTATCCAAGACTTGTTCGCTTTCTGGAGGCAAGTCCAGACGTCTCGCCCTGCTCCATGATCGTCCCACCGCTTCTTCAGAGGAAGATTTGAAGTTCCTCAAGGAGTTGATATTTGAGTACGTGTCCTTTATGGATATGGACATTGGAAGGGCTAGTGCTGCCAGACACAAGGATAAACTTGAGCGTCTGAATGCGAATTTGGAGCAAGCACTGACGCTTCCGTCGCTTAATCTTACTGTCGATTTTAAAGCGACATTGAAGGTTATCCACTCCGAGGTCCTTTCTTTACTGGCCAAAAATGCTGAACTAAAGGCCAAAAGTACTCAATATCTTCGAGTCGTATCTGAGAAAGAGTCTTTGCGCATGGAGATCAACAAGGCTGAGGACGAGTTGAAAGAAATCTCTTCGGAAGTCATGGTTGAAGACTCTTTGATGGTTAATTTGGCTGCTCAGATGAAGGAACTTCAAGCCAAAATGGACGACTGCAGGGCGAGAATGGCTGCTAAAAAGCACAACGCCTCCCAAGGAATTGAGCGAACTAAGTCCTTGGTTGAGCAGTACAAGAAGTTGGAAGTTGATGATGATGTTGTGGCTGAATTAAACATCACTTCCTCTCGACAGAACGAGGATTGGGAAAAACGTAGGGAACGAGTTCGTTCAGTGTGGGGTAGACTGCAATTAAGACACATTATGCCTTTTCTTTTGTAATTTGATTTTCCCTTTGTAACTCTGTTCTTAATTAATGAACATATATATTAACTTCTTGTGCATTTATTTGACGTTTGTTTTTTTAGTCGTCAATTCTTTAAGCATTTAACTGCTTTGTGCTAAAAATCTTGTCCATTTTCTTTTGATACTTCCACCACTTTTCCCAAGACTTTGGGCTATTTAATTCCGTTTATTAGACAGAAATGTGGCTGTTCATATTCTATCTCTTCATCTCCACCCCCTATTAATGCTTCACATTTTCCATCTTCTATCTTCATCTTCATTTTCTTCTTCGAAACTAATTTGCTGCCATTGCTTGGCATTCTGACAATCAATCCGATCCAAAATGGACTGCTTAGTCCGCCCATTTTACTATTTACCTTGATGTTACCTTTGGTGTGGGAGGTATAGAAAATATTTTCTAGCCAGCAGCGAAGTTTTTACCATCAAAATTCTTCCCATTGTCTCTTTGTCCTTTACAAGGAGTCGATGATAGAAGGCAATTTTTTGGGCTGCTTGTGAGCCACTTTGCTTGATGAGAGTGCTTCTCAGCCTCTTTGCTCGCCATTGCAGCGATGCATGTAGAAAGGTGGTGAGGCCAGTACACCCTTTTACTCGGCGATCCCACCATTGCAGCGATGCATTTAGGAAGGCGGCGTGAGGCTTACTCAGCGATCAACCGGGAGATTAGCTTACTTTTAATTGTATTTCGTAGAACATCCATTATTTGTATTTTTGTATTCTTGTAATGAACGTTTGATAATAAAGGACTTTACTTGAACGTATTTCGCTCTGACCTTGTTATCTTTTAATCGTTCAAAATGTTTGGTTATGTTTTTATCTGTTCACATTCCCATAAAGAAGGAACATATTTTTTCAAATATTTGTCGTTAATGAATCTCACGTGCTTGGTGCCGTCTAAATCTTCCAAGTGATATGCTCCATTGGGCAACACACTGTTTATTTTGTATGGTCCTTCCCAATTGGGCGACCACTTCCCGTACTTTGGATCCTTGCTATCCAAAGGGAGTATCGTCTTCCAAACTAGTTCACCCAGGCTGAACGACTTGGCTATGACTTTTTTATTATAAAACTTAGCCATTCTTTGCTTTTGAACTTGCAATCTATCTAAGATGTCCAACTTTAATTCGTCTAAACTCAATAAATTTTGAACTAGTGATTCGGCATACTCATCATCATTCAACTTATGTTGCAAGCACACTCTAAACGATTGCACGTTGATTTCCATAGGCAAAACGGCCTCCTGTCCATAAACAAGTTGGAAAG
>NC_036243.1:18326794-18344556 GCF_002742605.1 Olea europaea var. sylvestris | reverse complement strand
TCGAGCATCTGGCTGATGAACGTTGGACGGTCTTCTCCTTCATTGCCAATATTTACTTTGATCAGGGGGTATTGTGCTTGAGCGTATTCAGGTTTGGCGATCCGCATTACTTCGTCGTCCAGTTCCCTTGTAAGTACTTCCTCTTCTAAACAGTCCACCTTGTTGACTTCTCGGCCAATGTTTTGCTCTAACTCGAATACTGCCAACTTATCCTTCAGCGCTTTTAGGGTTGTCTCTTCTTTCGCCTTGTCATTGCATTCCTTATTGAAAGCCATCAGTCTGGCTTTGAAGGCCTGAATGTCGGCCATTTGCTTTTGTAACTTAAAATCCATTCAAGACTCCTTAATTATTCTTTTGCCAATTACTGGCTCTTCCAGGGCCACTATATTTGGCCTCATATGTTTGAACATCTCAGTGAGTGCGTCCACTGAGAATGGTTCTTCCCTTTGCGCGACAACCTGAGTTTCTTCCCCGTCTTGTACCACTCTGACAGGTCCATAGTTTCCTTCGTACATGAACTTTTCCACCGAGTTTGCTTCTGCGACAAAAGGCCTATGATCGGCCTGTACCACCTCTGCTTCGCCTTTGTCATTCCAAAAGATTAGACATTGATGGAGCGACGAGGGTATACAGCGACTTCCGTGTATCCAATCTCTTCCTAGTAGCACGTTGTAACTAGTAGGACCATCTATTACAAAGAAGACAGTGGTCCTAGTAGTCGTACCTATAGTTATGCATCTATTACAAAGAAGACAGTGGTCCTAGTAGTCGTCCCTATAGTTATGTCCAATGGCATAACTCCCTTAGTTGAAGTTGCTCCTCCATTGAAGCTAGTGAGGATGACTTCTGTAGGAATCATGTCACCCTCTGTCTTTACGAACTTCCTCACCATCCTAGATGGAATGGTGTTTATAGCTGCTCCATTGTCGACAAGCACTTTTGCCACTGGGACGCCGTTAACTAGAGCTTTAACGTATAATGGCCTCAAGTGTTTAGTCAATTTCATGGCTGACCGTTTAAAAATAACCTTTTCAGCAGTCTCTATTTCTACTTCCTGCTTGTTTTCTGTTGAATTATCCCCCTGTGATAAGTCGACGTGTAGTATATCACGCTGATCCTCTGTCTCCTGAACCTCCTTCCTACTTCTTTCTAATGCTTCCTCATCAGTTATCCAACCTATGGGAGGGGGCATTATTCTTGGAGGTGACCCATACTTTTCAGAGCGAGGCACTCTCTTCTTCCTTTTGGGTGCCCCGTACAGTACGTAGAAATCCAAAGGACGCTCAGATGGTTCCCCCAACAAGTCTATTTCGCGAACTCCCTCTTGATGTAGTTGCTTAAACATAGTATTGCGCGATACTCCTTTCTTTCTTCTTTCTGCTTCTAGTTCGATTTCTTCTTCAATGTCTGTCATCCCATAGTCCTCCTCGTCGTTGTAGGCCTCTCTAGAAGTCTGGCCTTCTTCACATACCAACACGCAAGCTTCTCCTTCGTTGTCTTCCCTCTCTTCTTCTTTTTCTTTATTCTTGAATTCATTGGCCAGTAGGTAATTATTGGCCACTACAGGAGGCAACGTACCGAATTGGATAGCAAGGGGCTGATCTGGATCTTCTTCATCCCTTCTGTCTCGCTCAAACCTTGATCTCCTAGAAGAAGTTTCTGACAGTTCCTTCATTGATTCATCTGTACCGGTCTCTTCACTATTTTTGAGGACATTTTGATTTGCTAGCTTGAGTAATTTAGGCGCTTTAAGATGTGGCATTCCCTGTTACTACCTCATCATCCGTCCGTAGTTTCGTTGGAAACGCCTTTGTTGGGTCCTAGTCATCTCATCGAAAGGTATTGCCCTTCCTGCATTGTACTGGAATGAATGTCATACATTTGGCCGGCGAGGTTGCGGCCTGAATGTTCTTCCATTATCTGCTGGCCTGAACTGCCTCTCAAAAGGCAGTCCTATATAGAATGAAGTACCTCGCCCTCTACCAGACTGAATGTTTGGGAAGAAGGTAGGGCGATGAGGATGCTGCCATGTCCCTGGTTTCTCCGTGTTTCCATTCACTTCTCTTTTACACCTTGCACACAGGACGTCTTCGTCCTTTTTTGGTTCTTTCCCCTTGATTCGTTCAAAGACGTTGGGATGTGGTCTAGGATCTTCTTCTCCATCATCTACGACCAACTTGAATTTTGGCAACTTGTTTTTAAATCCAGATGTCACCATGTTTACTCCAAGTGGCTGTGGGAAAAGATTTTCGTCCACAGCCATCTTTTTCTTATCATCGAACGTAATTTGTCCTGAGTCAATGCCATCCTGCAATACATGACGGAAAATCAAGCAATTGTTAGTCAAATGTGACCATGCATTATGCCACTTACAATATTTTTTACCCTTAATTTGTTCAGGGTTTGGCAATTTGTGCTTATCGCTCAACTTTATCTGCTTATCCCTATATAATTTATCGAATATAAGGTCAGCTTTGGTCACGTCGAACGAGAACGTTCTAGCCTTTATGTTTCCATCTTTTATGGGCTCATCTTTGCCCGATGGTCTAGACTTGGCCATTATAGGACAAGTATATGTATCTCCTTTGACCAATTCAGCCAAACACATTTCGGCCTGATTGTATGACTCGTCATCGATGGTATGAACGTCAAAATTTGGGTCTTTATAATAAGTCCCTTTACTGGAATTTTTCATCTGTTCTTCCTCTCTTATCAGTCGCTCATACCTAATCACATTCGCACTCAATTGGAAAAGGTCAGAAAATTCCTTGTCCTGAAACTTCTTTTTTAAATCAAAGCTCAAACAGCCCTGGGCAATTTTGATAAATTCTTTTTCGGACAGAGGTACAAAACACTTGCTTCTTACTGTCTTGAACTTTTGGAGAAAACTTTCTACCCATTCGTTTAGCATTTGACGTAGATTCGCCAAATCAGCCAAAGTGACTTCAGACTCAGTTTTATAAAACTGAGCGTGAAACAACTGTTCCAATTGTTGCCATGTTTGAATAGAGTTCGCTGGCAAGTTGATGAGCCAGGAGAAAGCTACTCCTGTTAACGAAGTAGGGAAAAGTCTCATTTTATAGTAATCGGTTACATCAGCACTTTGCAATGTGAATCGCCCTATGTGTTCTAGAGTAGACACCTCTCCTAAACCGATAAACAGTGAGAATTCTGGCACTTTGTACTCTCTAGGCCAAGGATATGCTTGGTCTACCCAATCAGGATATGACTTTATGTATGTCGACCTAATGACGGGACGCACCCCAAAAGTCATCTGATCCTATACGATTTCCATAATCTGGTTCCTCAACATGACGTTGGGGTCATATGGAATTCCTACAGGCTAGTTAACCGGTTGATTTGCATGAGGCCTGATGTTTGGTCCTTGATTGGCAACAAAATTACCATAATTAGGGCCATTACCATTAGCCTGAACATCTATTCCCTCATTAACACGTGGGGTATGCTGTCCATTGTTTAGAACATTATCTCTTATGTTTGGATTACCCCCCAAGTTAGGCGTGCCACTACCATTATTTTGATTTGGCACTGCAGTACCCCCTTGGTTTGAAGTAGAGGGACCAGAAAGTGGTTCTACCCCTTGATTCGGATTTAGGACCGAGGGATTATGTCCCACAATTGTCCTAGTTTGAAAGTGGTTTGTAAGAGGTATAACCAGTTGACATATTTGGCCTACTAACTTATTCATTGTTTCGTTCAACGTCTTTAGTTGTTTGGTCATGTTGTCATAGTGTACATTCCCATTTTGCGTAAATCTTTCCATATTATGAATATTTCGAAGATTTACCTGTTCAACGACATCTTTCGTGAGTTCCCCAAGTAATGCACGCATAGTTCGAGGACTCAACTCCGTCATTGGTTCGTAACGACTGTTACTGCTCTGGTTCTGTCCATCTGTTCGTGGAGAGGCATGCTGCTCCTCATATCGCTCGATCACAGATTGGATTCCTCCCTGACTTGCTGCTTCCTTATCGGATCTCTGAGGCATATTTTTTCACCTTTTGTACTTTCAACACCTGACACCACTGTCCCACTGGGCGTGCCAAATTGTTTCGTACGGGTTAGTCGCTAACAATTAAAAGGGATCAGACGATTGTGTAAGGGACAAACCTCTTGAGACAAAGTCCCAAAAAGGAGTGTTCTTTTATTGGCGATGACTTTACAATTGGAAATTAAAAACAACGTGCCTCTAAGGGGCGCAAGCACACGAGTTACTGAAAGAAAAGTGTTTAAGTCGAAAAACTAAGGAAATGAAAATTACATGTTCTCTGTTCGAGATTTTTGGATTCGGTTCTTTGCTTCTATGTCCTTTCTCCCTTTTATACTTCATGGACGATCTCTTTGTGATCAACCGCCCTAAAAACTGCTTGATCGTCCTATAACCGCCTACTTTCTTTGTAATGACCAACTTGTCATGAAAACTGCCTTTTTTAACTGCTGCCATTACTCTTCATCGTTCAACCGCCTTCGATTGAATTTCTTGAATCGTGGAACGTGATAGGGCTGCTTTGATAACTGCTTTGATAACTGCACTTCTTGATAACCACGACACTTTATATTTGTTAAGACTTTGGGCGACTTGAAGGTTTGGGCGAGAATAGAGTAACAGTTCTGAGCGACTATATGACACTCCATTTGTTCAGATTCTGGGCGACTTGCAAACTTGAGCGATGGCGCTACCGCGTTCTTGGGCCTCCCTATTTGGGCCTTCATCTTGATTTGTTTGATTTGGGCTTCGTTCTTTGGGTTATCTGATTTGGGGATCCTTCAATTGGGTTTCACTCCTTGTACTGTTCGATTTGGACTGAATTTTTATGTGTCAACACAGTCGATAGTCTTTCACTAAATTTTGACGTTTATATTCATCACCAAATAAATGACAACTTTTCTATAACATAATCATTTGTTTTTCCTAAAGAGAATGATCTGCTCTACAATTATGTTCACCACGAACGCAAAAATTAATCACCACCACTTCCACGTTGTGTCTGAGAAAGGCATTCATGACATAAATCGAACACAATCTCATAAATATGAGAAATATTCATCAAACAAGATAAATTCTATCAAATTACTGCTGTGAAACTATCAGTGTTCTAAAAAATACGTGGGGTGCGAGGCACAATTGAAATTTCATGCCTTGATCGTAAGCGTAGAATTAAGCAGTCAACTATCTAGTTGATCTCTTAATGCGCGACTAAGCATGCCTAGACGCGCTTTATTAAATATATTTTTAAAATCTTTTATTTGACTTTAATTTATTAATTTTTGTATTATTTTTTTCTTTTTTTAAAAGAAGTTTTTAATTTGGCTTTAGTTTCAAGTTTTTAAATGATTTCATTTGTACAAAAGTTTAAAATAACTTTATCTAATATAGAGTTGCATAATATTTAAGTTACGATACTATTTACATTATGTAATTATGATTTTGAGATTTATTGCTTTGTTCGAACTTCGAAATTATGTTATATGCATAAAGTTCCTATAAATTTACTAAGTAGTATCTATCTATCAGGATGTCGATAACGGTGTTCACATCCTCCTTGTGAGGGAGATGGATATCGTTATGGACACCGCATTATTTACAAGTAACATATTCTGCATAATTTTTAGGGCTATTGCGATATGAGTAGATTGCAATAAATGTATCTGATTGAAAAATGAATTGAGCAATTTTGCAATCCTATTGGGCAAATGAAAAGTTGTATATGAAAAGACACAATTTCATGAAAAAAAATATGAATATCTGATAAGGACATTTTGAAAAAATATGTTTTCACTTTTACGTATTAAAGATTATGTATATTCTAATTCAAATTTCAAATCATATCCATGTTTTAGTGGACAGTTTTCGATCTAATTCCTCGTTCATAAAAATGAATATTGAAAAACTAAATATATACAACAATAATCTACTCGTGAATTAAAACACGTTCAATCTTCAAACTCTTATAACCGATTAATGAATTCTAATCAATTAATTGGCAAAAACCAACATTTTTGAACCAATTTCCAACATTTACCCAACAAATTTTTATCCAAAATTTCTTTCTTTTCCTAGGAGATTAAGTCTTTGTTTGGATTTGCTAAAAATCATGTTTTTAGTAAATTTTGATAAAGTTGATTTAATGTGTGATTGGAAAGTTTTTTTTTTTTTTTAAATGTCCCATAAAATATACAATTGAAAATGAATTTAACAAAAAATGAGGACCAAGTATACTAGAAAAAATTAGATACACTCACATTGAAGGTGCAATGTTTATCGATTTGAACATCTCAAATCAATCAAATGGAAGCATATCAATAGATGTTCAAAGTGTGAAGATGATATAGAGAAAAAATGAAGCGCAAGAGAGTTGGGACTGTGGTCTAAATTTCTAATCACGTGACTGCATAATTTGGATCCTTTCAAATGCCGTCGTGTCACAAGGAATAAGAAGCAGCAAAACAACGACTGATGAGCTTTGCTACAGCAACAGGGGGACCGGGTTATTTGACAGGGGGCCAAGGAGGCGCTCCTCAACCCTTGATCTAATAATCATGTGACTGCATAATTTGGATCCTTTTAATTGCCATTGCGTGACAAGGAATAAGAAGCAGTAAAACAATGACTATTAAGCTTTGCTAGAGCAACAGGGGGATAGAGCGAAATTCAGATCAAGGGCCGAGGGCGCGCCACATCGGCCCCTTGTCAACCCCCTGTTCGCTTAACAAAATTGATGACTATTTCACTCCAAATACTATGCTTCTGTTGAACAACCAAAAAAAAAAAAAANTAATGTAAAACCAATCAGATTCATGAATAATTTGGGTCACCTATTTGCATGTTGAAAAGGTCAAAAAAAATAATAATAAAAAATAATAATAAAAAAGTGAAGAATTGCTTTCAACTTTGCGCATCAATTTTAATTTTGACTATGAGCACTACAAATTTCAAAAGAAATGATGCCCACTTCCAATATATTCTTTTCAATCACTCACTAGACTAGACAATTCACAACAAAAACTTTAAATTTACCGATGATGCTGGTCAATTCACTGTCCTGGTGGTTAAGTTGTCTCTGTTGGAAAAATTCCATACGTGGGATTCATATTCGATTGCAAATTTTACGGGTTAAATGTATGGCTCATAATGATATTTGTGTTTGGGCCAAATTTATTAAATGATCAATTGAGCATTTTACACCTTACGAGTTATAATTAATATGATGTGGTAATTTTAAGTATGTGGGACGAAAATAAACCCTAATTAGGATTCTATTCGTAATGGGACGACTCAATTATTTCCTATATAAAGGCTAGGTCTCCACTCCTCTCCATATGATTTTGTTGGCTTGCCCCATTGATGACCAACACTTTTGTGAGGAGCAAGGAGGGTAAGATCTGGCTGCTATTATTCATATCAATAATGACTTCCGCAGGTACGAGTTATTTTGTGATTCTCGATTCTTAGCATGATTACAAATAAATTCAACGATTGGTTTCAGAGCCTTTATGCTAAGATCAGAATCCTACACAAAAATAATATTCTATCTCGATTATTTTAAACTTTTGTTAAACACTGTCCAAAAATAAAAAATAAATAGGATGTTTGGCCTTCTGCACACTTTTGTCACTTATCTTTGTCTTTTTGAATTTGTAATTCATAATTCTTCACATTCGTATACTGTTAATAGCATGATTTGATAAGTAGAAAAATTTCAATTATAAGTAAATTTATGGATGAGTATAAGTCTGAATAGACCGACACGTAGGCCCTACGTTCCATGAACTTGCATTTCTGAATTATGGTCTCAAGCTCTCTTCGTTTTAGTTTCAATTGGGTTTTCATTGTGGACCCAGTAATATTCATATAATTGTGATGCAAAACTTGATCTAGAAACCATGTTACTAACATTATACTATACAATTACTGTGGTTCTTCGAGATTTTATTTTATTTTATTTTTTTTGTGGACTTCTTGTGTATGAAAGATTGGAAGTTTGCATGACTATGTCAAACCTAGTTGCTGTTTAGGTGAGGCTCTGGTCGACGCCGACTGCTACTTGTCTGGTTGAGGTGCCGATCGCACCATCCTTTGAAATTAAAAAAAAATAAATAAAATCTAGGTTTTCGTCTGAGAAACGGGCTGCATAGAGGGAGATGGGGGCTCTTGTTATAAATATCTATCTTTCTCGCCCCTGTTTGCAATTAAGTAATTGGGGTCATGTTGCAATTTTTGAAAGATGGGTCTTTTCAGTAATATGGAAATTAGAAAGGCTTTGTTTTGTAATTTTAGCTAAGGTCAAAGAGCAGTTTTTGAAAAGGGGTTAAATTTGAATTTTGATATTGGATTTAGAAGTCTTGACCTTAATATTTCAATTTTGACCATAATTAAATCTTTATTTGAAATTGACCCGTTTAAAATTGTATCAAAATAATTTATTAAATAATAATAATAAAATTAATTGATGAATTTTATATTTTTTGTCAAAATGTTTATATATATTCAAATGTTGCTATTTTGTACCCTTAAATTTAATTTTTCATATATTTTGAAATTTTGTTGCCAATTTCATCTCTCAATCACATATGAATTTTGCCTTTTATCGATTAATGATTATGATTTGTAGTATAATTATTATTCTGTGATTGAATTTTTCATGGGTATTAAGATGATTTTTATTTTCCCACTGAGAAAGAAATATTTTGAAATAAAAATTGGTGGTAGCTGCCAAAGTGGCACGCTCGTTATTATTTATTCGATTTTCTCTATAATAAAAATTATATGTATTTTACGCAACAATTTTGATTTATTGCATATAATATCTTGTCCAAAGGTGTTATTATATGTGATATTTTTGAAAAATGGTATAAGGCAGTTAACAAGTTTATATTGATCTAGAAATCTCCTTCTGCCCAAAGGTGTTGGAGTTTCGAAAATCAATGTAATTTTGTTAACTAACTACATGATGTGTTTTAAGAGTACCTATAGCATGTTATATTATCATCCCTAAGGTGACTTTATGATGATGCATCTAGGCTCTTACCGTAATAAGATTTGTATGCTTTTGATTTTAATTACGGATTATATAATTAATAACTCATATTAATTAGTTGGGTATTTTATCATCCATTTGATTACATGCATTATGTTTGGATGGTACTATATGTTTCCACAATTTTAAATGTCTCATCTCTTTCGAGCCAATTGTCTGCTATTGAAACCTTGACTGAGAATAATTGTGTGAGATTACAACGAGATGTAGAGATAGCACTTGGTCTTTTAAGCTTGGATTTGCGATGGATAAAAGGTTGAGAAACCCACATATAAGAGCAATATTGAATATGTAGCCGAGTATGAAAAGTGGGAAAATGCCAATAAGCTTTGTTTGAAAAATTATTAAGTGATGCATATCTGATTCCATTATGGTTGTTATCCCAGACAATGAAAATGCCAATGGTTTTATGGATGCCATAAAAAAATTATTATTGAGTCTAATAAAACCGAAACTAGGGATATGATGGATAAATTGATGAATACGAGATATGATAGTACAAGTGGTGTTAGAGAGCACGTTATGAAAATGATAAATATATCATTTAACCTACAGGATCTTAAAATTTCATTGGCCTTAGTTTGTTTTGAGTCTTCCTTTGTAAATGTGCCTTTGGATTCTTGGTAGTTAGACTCTGAAACTAATATTGATATTGCGAATACCTTGCAAGAGTTTACAAGCAAACGGAGGCCAAGTGAGAATGAAGTGAGCTGTACATTGGAAATTGAGTTCAAGTGAACGTTGAGTTCATAGGAGTAGTGAAGTTATCTTTGAAATCCGATTTTCTCTTGTTTTAGAAAATACAATCTATGTACTGCAAGTGAGACGAAATTTGATTTCTATATCAAAACTTAATATCTGTGGTTTTACCTTTAACTTTGGTAATGGAATGATTGAGTTATTCTCTTTTGATTGGATATGGACTTTTATGTGATGGTTTATACAAATTGTCTTCGGCTCCTTTTGGTGAAGTCACACGTGCTACCAATGTATCAAAGAAAATGGCTTTAATCCATGAATCATCATCAATGTTATGGCATAAGCGATTAGGTCACATTTCAAGGAATAAAATGAAAATATTGGTAAAAGTTGAGATACTTCCCCCCTCTAGACTTCTCTGATTTTCACTTATGTGGATTATATAAGAGGAAAGCTAACTAAAGTCCACAAAGAAAGGTTCCATTGGGAGCGATGGTATTTTGGACTTGATACTTATTGATATTAATGTACCTTTGCCTTACACCATATGTAGGAACAAATACTTCATAACTTTTTTTGATGATTTCTCATGATATGGATATGTCTACCCGATTAATGATAAATCTCATGCACTTAAGAAATTTAAGATTTTCAAAATTGAAGTAGAGAAATAATATGGAAAAAGTTTTGAAGTTGTAAGATATGATCGCGATTAGGATATGTCGTAGGTTAAGTGAAAGAATCTAGTCTGCTGCCTAAGCCGTTTTAGTAGGGACGAATCCTAGGCCTAGAATAGTTTTGATCTAATGCTACCATACTTTTCTTTCCAGGCTAAAGTTGTAAGGGATTGGTGGTAGTGAGTACTATAGCAAGTATGATGAGATTGGTCAAAAGATGGGTGATTTTGCAAAGTTTTTACAAGAGTGTGGAATAGTGCTTCAATACACCATGCCAGGGACACCTGAGCAGAATGGTGTTTCTGAGAGACATAATCGAACTCCAAAAGATATGGTCAGGAGCATGATGAGTAAAACAAATTTACTTGAATATTTATGGGGTAAAGCCTTGAAAACTGCTATGTATATTTTGAACAGAGTTTCCAAGTAAAGCTGTTACAAAGATACATTTTGAATAATGGACAGGACGCAAGTCAAGTTTGGCTTATTTTAATGTTTGAGAATGTCCAGCTAAAATTAGGATTTATAATCCATTTGAAAAGAAATTAGACCCTAAATCAACTCCTGGTTACTTTATTGGGTATCCAGATAGATCAAAAGGATATAAATTTTACTGTCAAATCGTGGCACTAGAATTATTTAGTTCATTACTGCTAAGTTTCTGGAGAATGATTTTGGTGATAGTGAGAGCTCTACATTAAGAGAAATTTTTATTGAACCAAATGAAGTTGTTGTTCCAGTTCCTGTTATACGGGAATACGTTAGTTCTCAACCAATTGAAGTTGTTAATGAAGAACCAAGGAACTAAGAAGAACTTCCAATCCCTCCAACTACTATTGAATCGGTTCCTGAGCCACAAGTTAGGATATCACAAAGGGAAATGAGATCTGTATTTTCCAGTGACTACATTACATATTTATTGGATAGCAATTTTAATATTGAGCATATTGTTGATCCTCTAACTTATAATCAAGCATTGACAAGTTATGAGACAGATAAATGGATAAATGATATGGAAGATGAAATGAATTCTATGAAATAGAATAATGTTTGGGAACTTGTTGAACTTCGTCCAGATGCTAAAGCTGTAGATAACAAGTGGATCTTTAAAAGTAAATTGGATTCAAAAGGAAATGATGAACGAAAGAAAACGAGACTGGTTGCAAAAGGTTTCACTCAGGGAGAAGACACTATGATTTAGAGTTTCATCAAATGGATGTTAAGATTGCATTTTTGAACGGAAATCTTTCTAAAATGATTTACATGAAACAACTTAAAGGTTTTGTTGTGAAAGGAAAAGAAAACTTGGTATGTAAGTTAAACAAATCCTTATATGGCCTCAAGCAACATCTCGACAGTAGTATTTAAAGTTCGACAATGCTATGACCTCTCTTGATTTTGTCGAAAATACAGTTGATCGATGCATTTATCTCAAAACCAGTGGGAGAAATTTTAATTTTTCTTGTCCTGTATGTTGATGATATTTTGCTTGCTAGCAGTAACTTAGGATTGCTTCATGAGACAAAGAAAGTATTGTCTGCTAATTTTGAAATGAAAGATCTTGGAGAAGCTTCCTATGCACTTGGCATTGAAATACATCGTGATAGGAATCGTGGCTTACTGGGATTTTCTCAAAAAGCTTATATACGACGTGTTCTAAAAATGTTTAATGTGCAAAACTGTGCCGTTGGTGATGTACCTATCATAAAAGGAGATAAATTTAACAAAGTTCAATGTCCAAGAAATGAGCTAGAAAGAGAATCTATGAAGACGATATCGTATGCTAGTCCTATGGGAAGCTTGATGTATGCTCAAGTTTGCACTAGACCATATATAGCCTACGCAGTCAGTGTCATTAGTAGGTTTCAGTCAAATTCAGGACAAGAGCATTAGAAAGCAGTTAAGAATGTTATGAGATACTTAATGAAAACTGAATGCTTATATTTCAGCGTTCAAATCATTTTGAGCTGGTAGGTTATTTAGATTCTGATTTTGCTGGATGTCAAGATGATTTGAAATTAACATCAAGTTATATTTTCACGTTAGTTGGTAGTGCTATCTCTTCGAAAAGTGTTAAATAGACTCTAGTGACATCTTCTACTACACAAGCTGAATTTGTGGCATGTTATGGGGCTATAGTCCAAGCCATTTGGTTAAAAAATTTCATCTCTAGCCTGAAAGTTGTTGATTTCATCTCAAGACCAATCACCATATACTATGATAACAATGCAGTAGTGTTCTTTTCAAAGAATGATAAAAGTTCTGGTGGGTCAAAACATATTGACATCAAATATTTGGTGGTTAGAGACAGAGTCAAGGAATGGTAGACGATAATAGAGCATATCAATACAAAGACAATGATTGCAGATCCTTTAACTAAGGGACTTGCTCCAAAGCCCTTGAGACACATATTGTTAATATTGGCATTATGGAAACATTTGATAGTTTTGGATAGTGGGAGTTATTTGTATAAAAGAACTATGTTTTAGGCTTGATCCCGTCGCGGGGTACGTAAGCGACCCGTATGTTTTTCGGGTACAGCCATTCTATCAATAATAAAATATATTTTCCCCTATCCATGAACTATTTTGAGCATACATTTGACTTATGTCTTTTTATTATGATATTATTAGGATCTCGAGATATGATAGATAAAGGCATAAGATGAGTCTCTTCTAGAGACAAGTGGCTTCATTTTGATCTGACGCATTATGAGGACTGATATAAATTAGCACAGTTTTTTTATCACATTTGGTGATAAGTTCATACCACATACTATCACATTGGTTGGAGGATGGAGATCCATGTCGATAAGGATGTTGACATTTGTAACTGTGGAATGGTCTTACATCGCTTAATTGGTGTAATGACTTCCATGTTCGGTGTTAATATTCTTGTGCGACCGGATCATGTTACGTAAGGTGTCGTCATTGGAGCTATACTTTTGTGGCCACCTATGTAGTCTAACTCGGATGTTAAAACTTTGTTATAGCAATCAAATGTTTGTCCAAGTGAAAGAATGTTGGAATAATTCCATATGTGGGCTTTACATTCGATTGAAAATTTTACGAGTTAGATGTATGGCTCATAATGATACTTGTGTTTGGGCCAAATTTATTAAGTGATCAATTGAGCCTTTTACACCTTACGAGTTGTAATTAATATGATGTGGTAATTTTAAGTATGTGGGTCGGAAATAAACCCTAATTAGAATTCTAGTCGTAATGGGACGGCTCAATTATTTCCTATATAAAGGCTAGGTCCCCTCTCTTCTCTATATGGTTTTATTGGCTTGCCCCATTGATAGCCAACACTTTTGTGAGGAGCAAGGAGTGGAAGATCTAGCTGCTATTATTCATATCAATGATGGCTTCCGCAGGTATGAATTATTTTGTGATTCTCGATTCTTAGCATGATTACAAATAAATTCAATAGTCTCAATTGACTGAGTCCTGCACAAAGAAACGGTAGGGAATCTCGTCTTCATTCACCCTCTGGTGTGAGGAAAAGAACGAAGTAAGGGAAAGAAAAATAGAGACTAATTGTTTGTTACAATTAGAAAGTTAGCGTTACCTTTACTTTATAGACCACCCTCCATTATATACAAGTCCTAACAAGTCGACATGGTAAAGAATGGTTGTGACCACAAGGTATAGGTGTCCAGGTTTCGAGATTTGATGGCGAAAATCACGGTTGGTTGAGGGAATTCGTTTTTGGTGACTTGATGAATCTCTTTAGAAATCAAGAGTGATCGCTGTTGTTTGATGTCATCTTGTGGAGTGTTGTACTATAGTCTTCGTCGGATGATTTTTACAATTCATTGATTACTCAACCACTAATTCGCCACTATTGATCATAAATAAGATTAACTACTCTTCTTTTCACCTTTCGACCAGTCAAAGTATGTGTGTTGTGGTTGCATTTTTCTGTTTAGGGGCTCGTGAATATACTGATCATTAGTCCCCACTCTCGATCGATCAATTATTTTTTACTGTTGTCAGAGTGCCATCGTTCGACTATTGTCGAAACAATTGGATAATGGCTCAATTATGATTGAGACTTATTAATTCGAAGTTTGACTGTTGCCAGAGCACCATCCTTCAACTGTAGACAAAGTAATTAGATGATGGCTCGATTATGATCGACACTTATTGCTATGAATGTTCGGTGTTGGTGTTATCAATGCACCATCATTTGGTTGATGTTCAAGAAATTAGTGTTAAAGGATAAAACTCCCACATCGATTAAATACCGAAATATTGACCAACTTAAAAGGATCTTGGACTACACCTCTTAAAAAGGTTGACCTTATTAAGATGAACCCCAAATCTTAAAATGGTATCAGAGCCTATTAAACCCCAACGAGCGATTCGATCCGATTATAAATCTCAATTAATGAGCAACGGATTGCAAGATTGATCTGCTCAAACGAGTCACCATCTTGTGAGGGCATGTTAAGGAATAAAAATTCCACATCGATTAAATACCGAAATATTAACCAACTTAAAAAGATATTGGACTACGCCTCTTAAAAAGATTGACCTTATTAAGATGGATCACAAATCTTAACAATTAGATGATGACTCGTCTATAATTGAGACTTACAGTACTGATGTGAATATAAGATTATCTTGGATCATAAATTTTATTTATGGTTGGATTTAGTAGGCGAATTGGGACATCCTAGTCAGATTGGTCTTTTCATAGCTCCCTCGTCTTACCCTCCTCGACTTCTTTTTTGAAAAAGTTAAATTCATTATTTTGATACATCTTGCTAGGAACCGTATATGCCTCAAAAGTTATTGATTGCTTTGGGACTGAATGTTTGTATAGATGCACGGCGACGATAATATTGGTTGCAATATGGGGTTTAAGGTGTTGATTTCTATTGAGGTGATTTGTCATTTTTAGTGGTGGTGAAGACAATGCATATTAGGTGGTGGAGAGCAAATTCAATGGTGGCAGGGTCGATCCTAATATTTTGGAGACCCTATGCCAACTTCAAATATTGAGCCCACTATATGTTGAACCTTCTTACAAAGAGTTTTAATATAATTATCAATGATCTAATACAGTCAACTAAGTCCAAAATTTGTAAAATGTCAAATTTCAACATGCAATTCAAATTATAAGTGAAGTTTCAACAAATAAAATTACAATGCAATGGCAAATGGGTCTGTTTGTTTCTTTGATCATTTTCTCACTGCAACTCTTTTAAACAAAATTGAATATGCATTTGAGTTATTTATGTACAAAATTGGATAATATTGATTGCGAGAGATAATCTAACAAAATAATGAAAATGATGATCAAATACACGATAATTCTATATTAATTCATAAGAAGTTTACGGACAAAGAATTATTAAATTCTAAGTACTTTCAACAAACATATAAAAAGAATATTACCATTAGATTAGAGCAAAACAATAATAATAATAACCTATATACTCTGTAGTATATATTCTGAAGATAAGGAAGAAAGAAAGAAACCTGTAAGGCTGTAGCAATGGAAGTGAGGCCATACTAATCTATCAAAATTGAATCTTCAAATTTTTAATTCAAATGAAGATAATTTATTTCCAAATAATGCTATATGCAATCGCTCACTATCGCAGTCGCCCTACGTGACATACACGTGATGATTAGTGATTTGATAATAAGGTAAAAAAATAACACATTAATGCATCAAATCACTAACCTCCATATGCCACACAGGACAACTACAAATAACATTACTCTTTATTTCTTGTTGGGTTTAAAAAATTATGATAGGTGAGTGGAATTTGAAAAGACAAAAAGACCTTTTGTTTGGTTAAGAAAAGAGAAGAAATGTTTGGAAAATACTGTGTCAAATTAGTCATAGAAAGAAAAGTAATGTTTGTGATATATTTATGTGACAAATAAATGTAAGTGATAAGTTTTATGTCATTTATATGTTTTTAAAAGAATTTTGTATTTTCATTTTTTATTAGTTTATTGTGTTTGCATGTGATAATTCTATTTTAAAAAATTTTTATAAATATAATTTCCATTTTTCTTTAACCAATCAATTAACTTTATAAATTTGGGGCCCTTACCAAAGAGGAGCCTTAGGCGACCGCCTACTCCGCCTATAGTCAAGGCTACCATGGTGGCGTTTTAAATCGTTTCAAGATGGTGGTGGTGAGACAAAATTGCAGTGGTAGGGGCCATACAATTCTCATTCGAATTTTTATACGCGGTGTCATGAGCGATGGCGACGGTGGTGAAGGGACCGCGCAATTTTGATGCAGTTAGAGTGGAGTGGATCGACGTTGACTCTAGAGTTTAAATTGGATATTGGATTGTCGTTTTATGGGTTCTGGTGGATCTAGGTTGATTTTGTTTTAGATTTGTAGTGGTTTATGGTAAAAACAGGGTGGTGATGGTGGCTGCAGTGTAGATATGATGGTTCGATGGGAGCGACTATGAAATTGATGATGGTGGTGCATTTGTTAATAAGTTTCAGCGTTAAAAAAATTACACATATTATATACAACCAACAATAATACAATGTAAGCTATAATTTCAAAGATTATACATACGCTATGATAGAATTAAATATAGAATGTAAAATTTACAAATATTATAACTTATTAAATTTAGGATTTCCCATATTTCACTGGAAATAAAATTTCACACACATCAAAATTACATATATTGTAAAACAAACAATATTTTTCAAGATTCGCCTAATTTTTCAACTTGATTTCTCAAATGTTGCCTAGTTGTGCAATTTTACCTTTTTTCCTTTAGCACAACTAAAGCTGCTGAAATATCAAAATTAATTTGTAACCGCCATAAAAGTTTTACTATTTTCTTATATATTGTTTATTTTTTATCTGAGCAAGAAAATTTGTAATTTTTAGAGTTTGTTTGACAGTTTTTGATAAATATTTTAGCAGATTTTAATAAGAAATAATCAAATATGGGATTAAAATTAAAATTTGATCAATTAAAAAAATTATAAAAGAACGCGGTAATGATGTTCCTGCCTCCTATCACGCTTGCAATTCGAATTTGGCCACTCGTACAATGATTCTACCGCAATTTTTTTCCTCGTCCACAGATTAACTCACCCGTCAAAGAGAAGATATTTTTATATCCCCCACCAAAAGTCAAATCATTAACGTCATCAAAACATGTCACGTCATGATGTCATTCAGTAATTTCATAGGAAACCACTTCTTTTACTGACCAGAGTCCCTCTCTTTAAAATCCATAGTTCAGTCGTTTCAAACCTTGTTTTATTTTATCCTGTTTTGTAATGGAAACGGACAAGAGGAAAAGGGTGGTGGAAGACGAAG
>NC_036243.1:18325739-18326752 GCF_002742605.1 Olea europaea var. sylvestris | reverse complement strand
GTTCAGTCGTTTCAAACCTTGTTTTATTTTATCCTGTTTTGTAATGGAAACGGACAAGAGGAAAAGGGTGGTGGAAGACGAAGACGACGACGGGAAGAGAGATAAAGCAGTGAAAGATGACAGCGGCGTGACAGTGGCTCCGGAGGATGACGAGGTAGAGGAGTTCTTTGCTATCCTTCGGCGAATACAGGTGGCGGTCAAGTATTTCGAGAAGCGTAACGGCAAGATTGACCGTGAGTTGACACCGGCTGCATGGAGTCCGTCTTTTAAACGAGAAGACTTTGAAGAACTTAAGAAAGAAAAACAAAATCAGAACACAGGTTTAGATCTTAATTCTGATCCAGCTGCTGAACAAAATGTTTCAGATTCCTCTTAATTAGATTAATTAACTTTGTAGGATGTTTAAGTTTAAAGCTTAAACACGTGATCATATGTAATTAAACTTAATAATGTTTGTTCCTAGATTGAACACCAAATCCGTGTTAAGAGACATGAATTACTGAGTATATAGTGCTTCCCTACTAAAAGTCAATTTCATGGTCGGATTTTCATTTTAATTGAAAAAAACAAAAAAAAGATTGTGATTTTCTTTCTTCTTTAATTTTGCATGCTAAATAGTTCAATCTAATTAAGCATATGATTATTGGGAAAGTTTAGTTGATGCTGCAGACGCAGAAGCACGCGAAGGTTGATGCTGATTTATGGCGAATATACATTTTTTTCCACAATGGAAAGGAATGGTTGTGAAGGCAAGAAAGTGAATATACTAAATACAGTAATTAAGTCCTTGTTTGACTGACATTTATTTATTTATTTTTGTGTGTGGAGAATGAATTTTTGAATGCTATAAATTTTTGGAGAATGTATCGTTACAAAATAATAAAAAATTTGAATTTACATTTACGTGAATAATATTTTATTGTAAGAATATTTGGGGGCTGTTGACACCTTAAAAAAAATGAATTTTGAAATAGTAGATTGATGGAAAATTTATGAATAAAAAATAAAAAAAA
>NC_036243.1:18311575-18316112 GCF_002742605.1 Olea europaea var. sylvestris | reverse complement strand
TCATTGTGAGAATCGGTCATCATCTATATCAAAAAATTCAACCACCATAGTGGGATTGTTTTAGAATTTTACATGTGAATTGATTGGTGAAATGATTTTTCTCCCCAGAAGCATATTTTTTTTTACCAACAAATAAATTCTTTATAGAG
Organism: Olea europaea var. sylvestris; assembly: GCF_002742605.1. NCBI lineage: Eukaryota > Viridiplantae > Streptophyta > Magnoliopsida > Lamiales > Oleaceae > Olea > Olea europaea. The sequence continues at coordinate 18,315,963 of NC_036243.1, read as the reverse complement.
CCATGTGCCAAACATGATTTTGACATTTTGCTCCCGTTTGGTACCATTTTTTTTCAAAATGCATGTTTCTCTCTATTTTTTTCAACCACACATTCTTTATTAAAATAATATTACACATAAATAAAAAAAAATTCTTATTTTTTAACCACACACTTTCCATCAAGTTACTATTCTAAAATACATTTTTAAATAAAAATATCTTTCAAACACTCCCCTTATGTCTGATATTCATTTCTAAAAATTTGAGAAATTATCTACTCGTTATCGTTAGGTAAACGTAATTTTCATTCTGACATCTGACATAAGATGCTGGTCCTGGTGCAATTAACAAATTGTGTGTAGCAAGTTAGGTTAGAGGTTAAGACAATTTAGTGGTCCAACTTGATCGTTTTAGGTTTGTACTAGATCGTCTATGCACAACCGATTTTAGATATTATATTAAGGGAGTGTTTGGGGGACATTTTTATGTAAAAATGTATTTTTAAATAGTAAATTGATGTGAAATGTGTAATTGAAAAATAAAAAAAGTTTTTGATTTACGTGTAATATTATTTTAATAAAGAATGTGTAATTGAAAAGAAGAGAGAGAAAAATGCATTTTGAAAAAAAGGTCACCAAACGGGGCCTAACTATCAACTATAACTAAAAAATTTATAATATACCCCTCATGGAGTAGACGAGTTGATGGAGTAGATGAACGCGTATGCCTTTAATCACAAGTTTAATTCCCCTTACCAACATTTTCTCGATTGAGCCTGTTGCACAGGGTTTGTCTAGTGCAGTTTACCTGGCTAACGTGATTTGCAGGTTATTGCATCAATACCGAGGGTTTACCCAATGCGCACCCGAAGGGTAACGGTTGAGGCTCCCCTGTCATAAAAATAAATTATAATTACCATTTTGATTAGAAAAATGGTTTCTGTAGCTCACACGTTCAAGGTGTTATAAGTTCCAACCAAGACAACCATATGTTTTTCCCAAGCCTTGTTAGACCTCCTTGTTTGTGTGTGCTCTTCCTTAATAACATCAACTTTCAAATGGAATTATCAGAGTTGTTTAATAGGATTTTTGTTTTTATTCGTATTTCTTATAAAAAAAGTTTCATGATTAAATTATTTTAAAACAGTTTTCGTTAAGAACTCTTCTAATCAGATAAAATTGTTTCAAAAAAATTATCTTAACATGTTTAAAATCATTCTTAGTCTCAAAAATAATTTTTGGCTATGTGTGAGAGACGTGCTGAAGATGAGATTGAAATACGGATAAATATATTCACACCACAATTTTTTTTTACAGTTATGTGTTATGTACATAATTATTTACATAGCGGTTCATATACATATGATGTGGTGAGATATGATTGAATTTAATTTTTTTCAACCAAATAAAAAAAATCTTCTTTACTATCTTTTGACACCTCGTCTGTATATAAACAATTATGTAATTCTATTATGTAGAAGTAGCATTATTCGTTTTGTTAACTACACCACATTTTAATTATAATAAATATCCTTAAACTTTTCTTATTTTTACACTTATGTTTTCAACTTTAAAAAAAAAAAAATTATCATCAACCCTCTATTAGTTTTCACATCCTGTATATAGAGATGATTTCCATCCAAAATATTTGTCATGATGGCGAAAAAGATATATTTACCTCTTGTAGTTTTAAATAACTGAAATAATTCACTAATACAGAAGATAAACAAAATATTTGTCCATCTTTTTAATGCACATTAGTAAAATATTTGGATGAAAATCGTGATTAAAGATAAAATATGTTAATTAACTTAAGATTTAGAATGACATTCTGACAAAAAAGAAGTTGAAGACATAAAAGTAAAAGTGAATAAGTATTAGAAACTTTTTTTTGTAATTAAAATGTGGTGCAACCATAAAAAATTATTGCATGAATACCCTTTAAATAAAGAATAAAGCCAGTTAGTCAGGGTTAAAAACAGGGAAGGAGGAGACAGATTGAGGTTGCAGTAAATGGTTAGATGTTTTTTGTTTTAATTTTTCGAATTGTCGTATCACAGGATGACACGTGTCACACATATTTTGGAGTTTGTTTTTCACCCTGGATATCTATATATCATTGTTAATATCGACGGGCAAATGACGTTCCATGAACCTGCCCAGACAAGTTTCTTTACTGAAATTAATGTCATTGAGAGGAAATTTTGTTTTTTCCTAAATAATAAATAGGAAACTTTTCACTTTAGGGCCTTGTTTGATCCCTATTATTTTTTCATTAAAATGAAAAATATGACCGTTATCCATCATATTAAGTCACCATATTTGACTTTTTATCTTTTGTGTGGAGCCCATAACGACTATATTTTTTATTCTCATTTTTATAATAATGTAGCTCAAACGGGGTCTAGATTTCTGTCACGACTAAGGAATTCAAATCATTCCATAACATTCAATAATAATAATAATAATAATAATAATAATAATAATAAAAAATTAAAATTTTTAAAACTGTTGAATTCTTGAATTAGAAACCTTGAATTAAACTTCATAAAGGGTGAAGAACAAAATACACTCCATGAAAGAAGGAATATAAACCTTCATAATAGGAGGGATTGAAATACAACAATCCAATGAACTAAAAGGTATACAAAGTAGGATAATACTCCTCTACTAGGCTGTAAAATGCTTGGTAGAAGCCTCCTCTCCCATTTTCTCTCACCTCGACGGGCCCCATGATTAAAAAAATACCCCCCAAAAACCCACCCTCACCCCTACCCCCACCTCGAACTGTGAGAGAGGCTGCACTACCAGGCCTCTTACAGGTCTGGTAGTGTAGCATGGTCCATACAAAATATTGTATTCATAGACACGAGTGTGGGTGGCTAACTAGAATAATTAATATCTAACAACTAACTAACTAATTAACTAACTAAACTTACTAGTAACTAATCAATCAACAAAACTAACTAATTTTTTAATCTGCTGGAGGATATATTCTAACAAAAAGTCTAATAAATACTTCTCAATGAAAAAAAAAAGAATTGAATATGCAAACTAAGGAACTATGTTATAAAACTAAGAAAATACCCAGAATAATATAAGACAATTGAAAAGTAAACACAAGTTCTACGCCTTCCAATTTTTTCATTCTTCAAAATTTTTTAAAACTAAATTTATTAATTTAAAACTCAACAATAAAACAACAATAAAAAAGTAAATCCAAAATACTTATATTACTTAAATACCACTAACCTTGCAATTTGGACAACATTTTGAACATCATTACTCATTCTATTCAAAATTGTTGTTAAATAAAACATAAAAATAGTCAATTTCGAGTTAACAATGCTTAAAATAGAATAGAATATGGCCCAAAAAATTTGACGACATTGTATTTTGAAAAATAAAACTTGCATTAAAACAAACAAAAAAAGCAAATTGTTTTAAATAAATGGAAATCAAAGTTATCTATGTCTATAAATACAGAAAATAAAGGAAAAAAATTGTAAAAAAATTCATTCATAGTATATAAGCAAAGAAGAATTAAATGCAATTATATTCAAGTAAAATGAAAAACTAATAAACACAATATCCTTGTTTGAAAATTTTACTCAAATTTTTTAGCAAATGACAGTGCGATCAACTATATATTTTGATGAGACTCGTGCATTAAATGGGATTGAGTAATTCTTTTTCTAGATTTTGAAATTGAAAATGAATGAAACAATAACTAGGTCTAAGATGATTAAGTGCTAAATATAGTGTTTTGTCAATTTTATCTTTCTAAACATGTAGAAATTAAAGTAAAAGTTGACAGAATGATGAATTGATCAATAAAAAATTAAAAAGTACTTTTTTTAAAGACTGATGATGAATTTGCTAAAGGCAAAGGTATGAATTGTATGAAGCTATGCCATAAAAAGTATTTCGCTTTCAATATTGGTACGTGTTAATTTTTGTTCTTTTTAAAGCAACAATCAATATTGGTCTAAAATATAAATAATGGAAGTTGCTTTTTATAGGAGCACCAACACAATGTTTTTCTCTATATTGATGTTTGGATAGTTCTATTTTTCAAAAGTAACAATACAATATTCTACCTCGATGTTGATATATGTATAAAGTTTTTTTTTAATTAATAATAAAATAATATTCCTTTTGAAATTAATGTACGTGAGTTGTTCATTTTCATTAATATCAACACTATATTCGTCTAGAATTTTAATTATTATAGTAATTAAAGTTACGATTTTTCAAGATTAGTATAATAATTTTCTTAAATATTTTAACATTTAAGTTGTATTTGTTCAAGAATAATCATTATCATATTCATTTTGACTATTGAAATGCATGACGTTGTAATTTTCCATGAGTATTGATATAATATTTTTTTGAAATGTTGAATGTAT
>NC_036243.1:18301009-18310700 GCF_002742605.1 Olea europaea var. sylvestris | reverse complement strand
GATGCCTTTTAGCTTAAACCAGGGATTTGTATGGATTTGAGAATAGTTAAAGTAAATCGATCTAGTGACTTTGTAATTGCAAGGTTGCGAGATTTGGACCACAAGGTTCTTGATTGAGTTAAGCTAACTAGGTTCAATAAATATAATTGCGATGACTTTGAATTATTAGTCTAATTACAAAATATTTAACTTTTCTTGTCGACCACAACAAAATTAGCTTCCATTTGCTGTAGATTCAATATTAAATTCAAATTCAAATTATAGCTAACAGTTAATTTGAATCACATATTTGTAGAAGGCTAAACAGCATAAAACCTTCTACCTATTAGGCATGTTGTCGAAAATCGTACCTTTTGAAAATAGCACAAAATGTTCATACTTGAATCCTTCGGTGCAGAATACCCCATGTCGTACAATACCTTAATAAGAAATTATGAAATGACGAATATACTTTTCCATTTAAATAAAAGAAAAAAAAATAACTAATTACATCCCTGATCCCAAACTTTTAAAAAAATTACAAATAAGTCCCAAATAAATAATTAATGCAATGGAGTGTGCACTACCAGTTATTGAAATGAACGGGAGTCATCATAATGGAAAGACTGTAGTATTGAGAAAAAATTTCCAAGTTGCTTGGGAAGAATGGTGAACTTCTTTGACCTGAATGGTGTAGTGGTTGAAAATAGGTTGCTCATTAATAAACCGTATTGAGATGGACTATTTTTACTATTTATTTATTTTTATTTTTTTTGGGTGGGTGGGAGGTGGGGGGGGGCTCTAAGAGGTTGCTTAGGGGGTTTCTTGCGATGGATTTAGGATTGAGCACTCATCGAAGATGAGAATTTGGAATCTGGAAAATTGGAAGTCTCAAAATTGTGGTACCGACAATGACAATGGCAGTGGTGAATGGTGATGATGGAAGAGAGAGAGGAAAAGGAAGTGAATTTTTTTTTTCTTTTAAGTTTTGATTTTTCAATTATTTCTTTGGGACTCATTTGTATTTATTTTTTTTAAAATTTGGGACCGTGATTGTAATTAATTCTTTATATTTTTTATTTTTGTTTGATTTAAATGGGAGGGTATATTTGTCATTTACAATTTTTTATTGAGAAAATCAATGGCAGAGATATTCCACATGGAAAAATGCTAAACGGCCCACGGCGTTGACACCATGGATGACCGCTCTCTTACAGTCGGGGCATGGGTCCCGCGTCGAATTAAAAAATATTTCCCCCTTGCTTGTATGTGCGTCAACCGCGCGGTTTGTCTAGCACGGTTGTTCCACATAAATGGTTTTGAACAAGGATGTTTTGTACCATTTTCGAAAGGTATTGGATTTTCAACTGTACGTCCAATAGGTAGGGGTTATGTGCTGTTTAGCTTTTATAAAATATGTAACTTTTCAATCATATATTTCATCAATTTTTATCAAAATTTTCCAAAAATATGATTTTTAAACATGGGCTACATTTAAAACGAAACCTCTTTTATGGATAAGAAAATTTTCTGCAATTTTTTAACAAAAGAAAATTCAAAATTTTCTTTAAAAGTTACATAATTTTGAAAGCTACAAGTCCAATATATCTACCCGTGGACGTTAGCTTTTATTGCTGGGCTAAGAAAACATCACAAAGAACGTGGAGCCTTGGGTTTAGTGGGTCCAATCATGAATTATCTTGATGCACGATGTTTTCTTTCTTGATCGAGTTAGGAGAACATAATGATAAAAAAGGTATAAAAAAAAAGGTTGAACCCCGACTTTAAGGGTCCCCCACCGCCTCGTCCCTGGAGCATCGTGAGAGAGATTAATCTCGAGATGTGCCCCAATAGGCCAGGGAACAAGAGTTGCTTGTACACTGATATCCACAAAGAGTTCAATCCATATTTTAAGAATCGAACTCTCATACTGCGATTATCAATAAGGCTGAATATACCACATCATTATCTTTTGCAACACTAGAATATATCTCGAGGACAGGAGAACATAATGATTGATTTAGGGGGATGATCGTGCACACACACCTCGAGGGGTGAGACATTATTTAATTCACGTGGGACCCACGCACTTTGTGAAAGTCGATCATCCTAAATGTCAAATATTTTTGAACAAAGTGACATTTTTCTATCTATTTATAGGTTTTTTGTTTTGTTTTTTTTTTTTTTTTTTTTTTTTTTTTTTTTGTGACATTTTTCTATCTATTTATAATTTCTTTTTTTCTTTTCTTTAGGTACAAGTACTATTCAATTGTTGAATTGAATGGAATTGTACTTTTCTTTACATAGGATGCTTTATTAATTTTGGCAAGCTGTTTCCTTATTTGTTGGCTCTAGGTATAATGGACTCAACAATTTGACCAATTGTTATCCTTCGTAGGAGCTAAGCAATGAGCTGTCTTAGATTATTTAGATACTTTTATCAAAATAATATTACCTAATATCAATAATTTTAAACATCAATATAAATGTGTGCATATCAGAGGTCTTCATAAATGGACCATAATTTCATGTATTCAATTGAACATGTAATGTAATGCTAACAGCACTGCAATCTAGATTAATATTAAACACCGGAGTACTAAACAACATTACATTTTTATTATAGCTTAGTCATTTTAGGGTACATAAATTTATTGAAATAAATTATCTATGTTTGGTTTGAATTGACGTGTATGAGGAAAGAATCTAGAAAACAAGTTAGGTCCAATTGCTAGGAGATGCTCTTCAATCGATGACTAAACATCTTTAAAAAAATCCATATTTTTATGCTTAGGTCTAAATATTTAATTGCGCTTAATTGACATTCGAGCTGTTTATGATTAACGTTCTAGATAGATAATATCGCTCGTTTTGCGACGACCTAGTATGAATATTTCTAGTCGTATTTTGGAAACAAGTTTGACAAATTGGTGACATGAAATAGATTCGAAATATAATTAATGAATTTGTACAAAAATATTTTTCTTTGTACTATAAATATTAATGATAGACCGGCTTTGACGGTTCAATAAATCTATTAGGTAAACAAAACGTACAAGAATTCTAATAGACGAAACTAGTAAAATGAAATGGTATATACGCCTACGGCACGGCGTCCAAAATCGATATATTTTTATTCAGTGTTTATAATAAAAATAATAACCAAATAAAAGTCCAAGTGAACACCCTAATTAGTCCGCCAACCATTTGTCCAAAATGTACATTAGAAATTCCATGGACTGCCGATTAAGACCATCGACATATAAAAATGTAAACGAGCTGGTTTTGTTGATATATTATTAAGTTGTTCGGATTATAAAATTATTGTTTCAATATTGTATTAAATCATCTATTATTAAGTCCCTGTTTGGTTCTCATTCTTTTCTCATTAAAATGAAAAATATGATTAAGCCACCAAATTTGAATTTTTATCTCTTCTGTGGAGGTTATAACGGTTATATTTTTTATTCTCATTTTTCTGAAAATGAGAATCAAAGAAGGGCTAAGATTTGATTTGTGACCACAACCCAATGTGTGAATTACAATTTTAATTAAAAAAAAAAAAGAAAAAAGAGCACATTAGTCCTAAAATTTCGTTATACTTGTACGATTAAATGACGAAAAATGTTTGAATTTATGTTAAATTGTTATATTATCTCCTTATATTTATCTTTATAAAATTAATTTTTTTTATCTTTCAACGTGGACCAATACTTAAAAATTTAGAATGAAACGTGACAATTTATCGACATCAATAAGAATGATAGTATTAGAAACTAGAGAGAAACTTTAGTAAGGTGGTCGTACCATCCACGTGGTCGCACCACGTGACCACGTGGATGGTGACCACCCACGCCCCATGTTCTTCCTAGAAGTTGATTGTGTACTTTATAAAACTATTTAAAAATAAAATTAAAGGTCAGAATATATTTTGAAGTTGCCGACGGCCCATATAAATTTATTCACCCAACAAAGGGGAGGGCGGATAGGGCTCAGCGCGGCAGTGTGCAGAGTTCGATTCCCCGCAAGGTGGAATTGGCTTTGTTGCAAGCGGGAGTTACCATATGGGTTAATAGCCTTGGCCTATCCATGTGCTCTCCACCCTGGCTCCTGGGAGGCACATCCTGCGATTTACCTCCTCCACAATGGCTCAGGGCAGGGTCGGTGGGGGCCCCTAAGGTTGGGGTTCAACCTTTTTTTTTTTTTATTCACCCAACAAACAACAAAAGAAGTCGAGAAAAATAGGCCGTGATTGACTATGTCGAGTCGAGTGGACCCTGCTCTAATTTCAAATCAAATCCGAAATATATTCTAAAGAACAGACACACCGAGCAGACACGTCAAGGAAACCAGTACACAATTGCTGAAACATCAGGATTTGGCCCCATCTATTCCACGTCACGTCACCCCAACCCATCAAAAAATCTCCTCATCTCCCCCACTATATAATCGACCCATTTTTTGTTTCATCCTCATCAAGCTGTGAATTGTCATATATAGTTTTACGTAAATCTGTTTGGTTTTAGAATCTAAGTCTTATATATTTTGATGGCAGAAATGAAGATTAAGAAGAGAGAGCGAGATGGGTCGGAAGTTCCCGACTCAGAGATTGATTTGCCGGAGGCTAAGAGGCTGAAGGAGGATTTATTGGACAGTTTGGGTGATGATGAATCGGAGCTCTGCACAACGAGTCAGGATCTTGACTCGTTCATGAAGAGTTTCGAGGAGGAAATTATGGGTTCGCCTTCACCGAAGGTGGATCTGAAGTCGGATCTGGGGTATTTGTTGGACGCGTCGGATGACGAGCTTGGGCTTCCTCCGTCGAAGGCGTCTCCGGCTGGTGTATTGAGTGAAGGGAACACCGAGTTGGGCCGAGTATACTCTGACTCGTCCGAATTCGGTGGTGAGTTGTGGGAGCTTCCGAGTTATGACTCGTATGAGTTTGGTATCGGTGAATCAGAGAACTATAATAACAGTAACGGTGAATATGTGGCCCTAGACGGATTATTTGCCTATTCGGATCCGGCTTTCGGGTTGAATGATTTTGAATGACAACCCAAATTACCGGCCCAATAGAATTAGAATATTATTCGAATATTGTAAAGGTTTATTTATTTTTTAGTTAATACTGAAAATCAAAATGAAAAGTATAAAACAGCCTCGTGCAATGGTCTCAAGTTTATTATTTTTAGTGAAGCAGTAAAAAATATGATTAAGGTCTGATGTAAAATTGGTTACTCTTAATGGTCTAAAGTAACTCATAAATTTTACTATGATATTCGTTTAATACATTATTACGACTTGTGCAAAAAAGTTCAAATTGTAGAGATGCATTTACGAAGCGTAGATACCGTTTTATCTTTATCAATGGTGGATTAAAAAAAATTTATATTGCACACCTTATCATGCTTCCTTCGAACTCGACAAGACATTATGTCATCTTTAGAAAGAAAATAGTACGAAATTTTAAAGGGTAATACCACACGTACCGAATTTTTTTTTACTGAATCTTTTACCTACTACTCACAAGAGGGGTAGAGATCACATGTCGGCATTTTTAAATTCACGCGAGCTCTCATAGATTGTGAGAGGGAGGACTCCATTCATTACCCCCATTTGGTACATATAGAATAAAAATGAAATGGATGTTTAGTAATAAACAGAATCTAAATAGTTTGCTCAGTTAATTAATTGCTAACAAGTGCAATAGCTTTCGAAGAATTACATGGCGAAATTTGTTGCAGGTGACCCTCTTGATCATTACATGGGCCTAAAAATTATTTATTAAGCCCAATTAAGAACTTTAGTGCCCTTGGGCCTTCATGGCTCATCAATCACATGAAAATTTTAAGTGCAACTTGTGGTACCCTTCAAAAAAAAAATGTCGGTACAAGAGCGCTTCCAATGTAATTATGGGTACATTGCTTGAGAAATTGTATCGCGCAAATAAAAGTGGACGAAGATAAAAAAAAAAAAAAAAAAAAAAAAAAATTTGCTCTTCAATAGAAGTTAATAAGAAATCCATCAAATTAACGTGCAAAAGAAAAATAAAAAATAAAAGACGCTTAAATAGAAATTCATAAAATATACATTGGGGACGAGTATTAGACTTTACTATCTATTTATTAGATTATCTCCAATGCATTTTGTAGATTGCAATCTGTACAGTATTTATGACTTGTTTGGAAGAGATTTTTTCAAAAATCATTTTCAACCATGAATTCTTAAAAAAAAGAAATTTATATATATATATTTCACATGAACTAATAATTTTTCCTATTTTTTAATCATATATACATTCAAAATAATAATAATAATTTATTATTATTATTATTATTACTGAAGAAAATCTCTTCCAAACAATGCTTAAATAGAATGATTTCCAATCGATGTGAAATCAATATATAATTTACAAAGAAATAAACTGCAATGAGTTCCATCTGTATTCCAGTATTTTCATCATATACATGTCTTTTATTACATTAAAATAGAGAAAATAATATACAACGGAAAAGAAAGAAATTATATATTTTCAAAATGAAAAAATAATTAATTAAATCATCGAGTCAATATATCTAAAAGAGCTTCTACATCTAAACCTCCTTCTACACATTGCTTTTTTTTTTTTCCTCACCATGCCAGTTTGAAGAAGTCTTCGTTAGTTTGCACTGTAAATATGTTTTCACAAATATAGTTTGTTTTTGCTTATGTGACAATTTTTTAATCAAATCACGACTACATTTGAAATGCTTTTAGACCTTTTATGCCACGTAGACCATAAATCTTTCAACTTTCATCCCCGCATATCGAAGATGCTCAAATTGTATTTGCGTGTAAAGTTCACTATCATCAATTTATACTCTACAAGACTTGTTTTTAAAAAAATTAATCCTTTATTCTAAAATTTTACTCTTCCTCCCAAATGAGATGCCATCACAGGTTATTTTAGCTCATGTTTGTCTCCCCTTTTTTTAAAACTCTTTTTATCTCCTTACTCATTTTCAACCATAAATTCACACAATAAAATATTTCACACATAAACTCAAGAATTTTCTCTACTTTTTAATCACATATTCTTCAAAAAATCACTATACAAAACAATATTTTTCCCAAAAAAAAAAAAAATGTTGGCATATGGTTGATTTAAATCCTCAATGTTTTGATTATAACAAACAAGATTATTTTTATTTCTAACAAATTCTTTTTAGTGATGATAGTTCAATATTCAAATCAATCATGTATTATCGGATTTCAAATGAAGATCAAAGTGAAAGCCATGTATTTAAGTCAAATTATTCGAGACAAAAAGTTTAAGAGATAAATGCCAAAAAAGATTAAGATCAAGAGCGTGAAAGACGACATCAATGAAAGATTAAGACGAGGCATACTTTGGAACAAAGACTTGATTTCTTAGGCAAAATGTAAAGGTATTAATGCTTTGATATTTGGCAAAGAATAGTTAAGCTAAAAATCTTGCTATGCATTAAAAATAATTTTTGTGCACTAAGATAATTCAAATACAACCTTTTTTTATCAAATATAAAAATGACTTTTAAAAATGATATGTGGATTTTAAAGACTTTTTTTTATGAAAATTTAGTTAAAAATATTCTCCAAAAGTCCATACACTTCAAAACTTTCAAATCGGAACAAACGAAGTCAAAACGTAAAAAGACTGCACTATCGGAGCGGTCGATCGGCCATGAGAGGCAATCGACTAGACTCCTCCAACGGTCCGAAATTTGACCTTCTTGACTTTTGATTTTTACTGTAAAAACGACTATATTGGTATTCCGGACAAGAGGCAGTCGACTGGACGAGTCATCTGCAAATTCATATTTTTTTAACGTTTTGGACTCTATAAATACCTCAATCTCTGGCATTCATTATTATCACTTCCAAGAGCATTAAATTGAGTTACATTCAAGCTTTAATTCTCTACTCTTCATTTATCTCTATCAATTCATTCACTTTTGGAAAACTTTTCACTGAGTTTACTTTTGAAAATCATTTCATTTATCAAAGTTTTTCAAACCTAACACTTGAGCTTCACTTATTGCCATTCATTAAAATGTTAGCTTACTTTCCATTGTACTCAACTTCGAATATATCTTTATCGTGGAAGAAGATTCCATTCTTGTAAAGTTCACTTTTGATTGAATTGTGGGTCGTGTTGAGGTTCCGGAAATCTTGACATTGTAAAAGGATCGGCACTCCTTGTTTATAAGTCATCGAAAGCTTTGTAGAAGGTTGGATTGCACCATAAGTCAATTACATTTAGTGAAAAAGGCCTTGCTCATGACGGAGAGCTTGTTAACAGGGGACGTAGATTGTGATTGGATCGACCCTCCATAACATATCGTTTGCATTCTCTATCCCTTTCTTTTGTTATTCTTCAAAGTTATCTTGCTTGTTCTTTATTTTATTTGCAAATTGTTTTTATTAGCACTTATTATTGAAAAAGATTTAAATAACCAATTCCCCCTCCCCCTCTTGGTTAGTCATTCTTGGGCTTTCAATTGGTATCAAAGCGAGGTACTCACTTTTAAAAGATTTTACAATCTTGAGTAATGGATAACCAAGTGTTTCAAACTCTAGAGGGATACTCCACTAGTCGACCCCCATTCTTTGATGACACACACTACAATTATTGAAAAGCTAGAATGATGATATATGTTCAATCTATTGATTATAATATTTGGGAAGTTATCGAATTTGGTCCATATATTCCTACTAAAACTATTAAAATAGATGGTAGACCAGATCAAACTATTTCTAAAACTAGGAAATAATATGATGAAGATAAGAGAAAATTGTCCTTAAATGCCAAGGCTAAAAATTTGCTTTATTGTGCACTTGATAGAAATGAATTTAATAAAATAAGCTCATATGAATCGGCATATAATATTTGGCATGCTCTTGAAATCACTCATGTTGGCACAAGCAAGGTTAAAGAAACAATAATAAATTTGTTGGTTAAAAATTTTGAAAATTTCTTTATGAAACAAGATGAGCCCATTGTTAATATGATTACACGTTTTACCGATATTGTAAGTAGTCTTAAAGGTTATGATCATAAATTTACTAACGGTGAACTTGTAAGTAAGATGCTTAGGTCCTTGTCGAAGGAGTGGAGCCCAATAAGAATGTTAATCGAAAATACCAAGGATATAAATGCATATCCTTTGGAAGAGTTCTATGACACATTAATGACCTATGAGCTAAATAATGCCGAAGTTAAGGAGAAAACAAGAAAAAGTAAGGAGAAATCAAAGGAGCCTCTCAAACGACAAATTGCACTAAAATCGACAATTGAAGAAAAAATATCAAAAGAAGACATGAGCGATGAAGAGCTCGATGACTTGGTTCTTCTTGTCAAGAAATTGAGAGGCTTTTGCAATAATCGAAAATTTCTAAAGAAAGAAGAAAAATGGTAAGAAAGAAGCAAAAAGATTATTTGCTATGATTGTGATAAGCCCAGCCACAAAAAAATCGAATGCTCAAATAAAAAGAAAAATTTCAAGAAAAAGGCACTCCAAGCGACATGGGATGATAGCGACAATGAAGAACAAAATGAAAATGATAGTCAAAACGAAGTGGCAAATATGTGCTTCATGGAAATCGAAGATGAGGTACATTTAGATGAAAAATATTCTTGTGATGAGCTTTCAAATTCTTATGATGAAATGCTTGAAAAATTTGAAAAACTTGC
>NC_036243.1:18299016-18300157 GCF_002742605.1 Olea europaea var. sylvestris | reverse complement strand
CACTTGGGTCATATTTTTAAGTTTAAAAGAACAGGCCGTGAAAGTTTTTAAACATTTTTGTAAAAAAGGTGAAAATGAAAAAGGTTATTCTATTACAACAATTAGAAGTGACCATGGTGGAGAATTTGATAATGTTGGTTTTGAGGATTTTTGTAAAGAATATGGATATGAACATAACTTTTCGGCTCCTAGAACACCTCAACAAAATGGTGTAGTAGAACAGAAGAATCGCACATTGCAAGACATAGCTCAGACCATGTTAAATGAAAATAATTTGCCTAAATACTTATGGGCCGATACCGTAAATACTGCTTGCTACATCATCAATAGAATTTTAGTGAGCAAAAAGAAAACTAGAACACCTTACGAACTTTGAAAAAATAGAATTCCAAATATTAGTTATTTCAAAGTTTTTGGATGTAAATGTTTTATTTAAAATACAAAAGACAATTTGGGAAAATTCGACTCCAAATTCGATGTTGGAATTTTCCTAGGATATTCATCAATTAGCAAAGTTTAGAGTGTTTAACAAACGAACTTTAGTCGTTGAAGAATCTATGCATGTTACTTTTGACGAGACTAACTCTTTTGATCGAGAGAAAGGTAGTGATGATGATATAGGATTAGAAGCTCCTTTTGAACAAATGAAAATTCAAGACTAAAATAAGGAGGCATCAAATGAAGAAAAGGAGAAATCAAATGCTCAAGAAAATGAGGAAAGACAAACCGAAAAACAAAATAATCCCTCGCTACCAAAGGAATGGAGATTTGTTCCATCCTATCCGAAGGAGCTTATTATTGGTGATCCGTCGGAAGGTATTACTACTAGAACTTCTTATAAAAATCATTTTGGTAGTTGTGTATTTATTTCTCAAATCGAACCTAAAAATTTTAAAGAAGCCGAGTTTGATGACTTTTGGATTGTAGCGATGCAAGAAGAATTAAATCAATTTGAAAGAAATCATGTTTGAGACTTAGCCGCTAGACCAAATTATCAAACCGTTATTGGTATCAAATGGGTCTTTAGAAATAAAAGAGATGAAAATGGAATAATTGTGCGTAACAAGGTTAGATTACTGGCCCAAGGTTACAATCAAGAAGAAGATATCGATTTTGAAGAAACATTTGCACCCGTAGCAAG
>NC_036243.1:18295066-18296910 GCF_002742605.1 Olea europaea var. sylvestris | reverse complement strand
ACTTCATCTATTGACGGGATTGGCGGAATGCTTCACCAACTGCAAGTTCAGCAAGACACAATACAAGCTCAACAAACGATGATGCAGGCTCAGCAAAATGCTTTCTATACTTATTGAAGCCATGCAAGCTTAGCAAAATGCATTTTATGCTCAGTTTGACACACTTTTCCCGCCACCACCTCCTTCAGGGTCTTAGATATAATTTTATGCATTTGTATTGTACTCTTTATGTGGGTCTAAACTATTAATTACTATTGTCTTTAAATTTGCTTATATATGGCGTCTAAACTATTTTTATGCTTTGTGTGTTAAATTAAGGGGGAATGTTGTATGATTTTATATTGCTCTTAAATGCTATATCTTTTTGCTTATGCCAAAAGGGGGAAATATGGTGAGATGATTATGCATGATTTAAATTGAACATAAAATAAATGCCTTGAATATATGGTCATTATTTGTAAATGATAGGGGGAATAGATCACATGATAAATCTTTTAATGTATATTCTTTTGATATAAATTGTTAAATTTATCTTGCAAATCATCTTGTTTGTCATAATCAAAAAGGGGGAAATTGTTGGCATATGGTCGACTTAATCCTTAATGTTTTGATCATAACAAACAAGATTATTTTTATTTCTAACAAATTCTTTTAAGTGATGTGGTTCAATATTCAAATCAATCATGTATTATCGGACTTCAAATGAAGATCAAAGTGAAAGCTATATTCAAGTCAAATTATTCGAGAAAAAAGCTTAAGAGATAACTGCCAAAAAAGATCAAGATCAAGAGCGTGAGAGACGACATCAATGAAAGATCAAGACGAGGTTCGGAGCAAAGACTTGATTTCTTAGGCAAAATGTAAATGTACTAATACTTTGATATTTGGCAAAGAATAGTTAAACTCAAAATCTTGCTATACATTAAAAATAAATTTTGTGCACTAAGATAATTTGAATGCAACCTTTTTGATCAAACATAAAAATGACTTTTAAAAATGATATATGAATTTTAAAGACATTTTTATTATGAAAATTTAGTTAAAAATATTCTCCAAAAGTCCATACACTTCAAAACTTACAAATCGGAACAAACGAGGTTAAAACGCGAAAAGACCGCACTGCCGGGGCGGTCAACCACCTAGAGAGGTGGTCGACCGGCCATGAGAGGCAATCTACCGAACTCCTCCAACGGTCCGAAATTTGACCGTACTGATTTCTGATTTTTACTGTACAAAAGGCTATATTGGTCTTCCGTACAACATGCGGTCGACTAGACGAGTCATCCGCAAATTTAGATTTTTTTTAACGTTTTGGACTCTATAAATACCCCAACCTCTTACATTCATTATTATCACTTCCAAGAGCATTAAATTGAAATACATTCAAGCTTTAATTCTCTACTCTTCATTTATCTCTATCAATGCATTCACTTTCCAAAAACTTCTGATTGATTTTACTTTTAAAAATCATTTCATTTATCAAAGTTTTTCAAACCTAACATTTGAGCTTCACTTATTGTCATTCATTAAAGTGTTAGCCTACTTCTTTCCATTGTACTCAACTTTGAATATATCTTTATTGTGGAAGAGGATTCCATTCTTGTAAAGTTCACTTTTGATTGAATTGTGAGTAGTGTTGAGGTCCCGGAAAGCTTGACATTGTAAAAGGATAGATGCTCCTTGTTTATAAGTCACCAAAAGCTTTGTAGAAGGTTGGATTGCATCATAAGTCAATCACATTTAGTGAAAAAGGCCTTGCTTGTAACGGAGAACTTGGTAACAGAGGACGTAGATCGTGATTGGATCGAACTTCCATAACACATTGTTTGCATTCTCCATTCCTT
>NC_036243.1:18284617-18289749 GCF_002742605.1 Olea europaea var. sylvestris | reverse complement strand
ACCACAGTATGAGGGTTCGATTCCTAAGATATGAAATTGGACTATTTGTGGATACCAGTGTACGGGAAAGCTCTTGTTCCCTAGCCTGTTGGGACATATCCCACGATTTACCTCCCTCACAATGCTCTAGGGACGGGGTAGTGGGACCCTCAAGGTTGGGGTTCAACCTTTTAAAAACCATTGGCACTACCGCCACTACCAGGTCTAACAAAATCACCGTCACCGAGCAGATCCAACACTGACACTACCATCACCACCGCTACCAACACCACCAAATCCTACAATGCCATTGTTAGATCTACCTTACATCCACTGTCGATCCAACAAAATCCACCTCCACCTTCAAATCCACCACCATTAGATCCACAACCATTGCCACCAACAAAAGTCAATGCCAAAACATGTAAACCGCCTCCACCACCCATTCACTTTATGAAGTGCCTTTGCTACCATAGCATCGCCATCACCCACAGACACAGCCCAACACAAATGCATGTTGTTAACACAACCTAACAACCCAACCTTATATAGAAGCACTGCCACTGTTACCAACACTACTACACAACGCAACACATCCCAACAGGGCCAATAGCACCATTGCCGCCGCCACCATGCGATGCGTCGCAGTGACACGAAATCGCAGATCCCTGCAAGGGTGAAGTCATCATAGCTACGGGCGATAGGCGCTTCGCGTTTGGCAATGACGATGAGATAAAGATAAAAGGTAGAGTAGAGAGAAAATGAATTGAAAATGAGGAAGGAAATTAATATTAGGGTAGGGTTTAGGGTGTGGGTATATGATTAATTGAATTTTATAATGTTATTATTTAATATTTTAAAATTATATTATCATTTGATTTTGGGAAAAATTCAAAATTAAGAGGTTAATTATCTCCCATTTCAAAACTAAGATCAAAAGTTTCAAAGTTCAAAAATCAAATATTCATTAAAATTTATTTTGATTTAATTAATTAATTATATCTTATATTAATAAAATATATTAAGGTCATAGGTCTATACAATTTGGTCACAAATTAATGATTTAGTTAGTCACATATTATTTTTTGATCACAAATCAGAATCTTTATATGTCACAAATTATTGTGCAGTCACAATTCAAAAATTTTATAAGCCACAATTTGTCTATCGTCACAAATAAAAAATTATACATCACAAATCACAAATATTATAAATCACAACTTATTAGACAGTCATAAATGATCAAATTATCGGTCACAAATTAACAATTTTTTAAGCCAAGTGTTATTTTTTTGTCACAATTTATCTTTTTCATTATTATATATTGTTTATTGATCACAGATTAACCAATTTAATGGTTACAATCAACTAAATAATTTGTGATCACCATCAATAATTGTGACCACCACCTTACCACTGCCTCCAACATCATCATCACCATCGTCTCCACCAGAACCACCACCACTACCTCCCAAAAGCAACAACCAACTAGCAAAATAGTACGTACTATACTACTATGAATGCAAAAACTACGAATGCAAGAAAAGTCGATTGCAACGTCGGTAACAAATGACTATATCCTAATTCACTTCCACAGTGACCACCATCACCACAGAAATCAAGGATTAAACGACTACCATTATCTCACCATCACAACCACCAACAAAGCCACCATCGCCATCACCACTAACAAAATCCAACAAACCCGCCACTAACAAGATTCACCACTGTGGTCACTAACAATACAATCGCCACCACAGCCACCCAAAAACTACCAATAAATCGGATTCACAACTGCCATCACCAGAACCAGAATGTTGCTTGTTGTGTGCGGTCATGTCGGCTGCATCATGTGCGGCGCTCGCCTCCGGTGGTCCATGTATCGCCTTCGTTGATGGTGGTTGTGTGCAGCTCAATGGATAAGACTAGAGGGATGGGGGGAGAGAGAATTAGGGTTTGAGATTGAAATTTTGTGGTAGATGAATTATCTTTTGAATTGTTATATATATATATAAAATTAAAAATATCTTATTTTTGAAGTTGGATTTTAAAACATATGGATGAGTGTAATTTTCACTTTGACTTTTGTATATATAAACTAAAATTCTAATTTTTGAAATGCAATTTTTAAAAGTAAATCTCCATGTAATTTTCCCACAAGTGCTCATTTTTGGACTCTGTCCAGAGATGGGCATTTCCAGCTCCAGTTGTGTCCTCAGATCAGACCAGCCCAAAGTATTATCCAATTGAAGTCCATTTTTTTTCCTTCTTGGGCCAGCCCAAAGTTCGAAATATTCATAACAAATATCGGGCAATTTACAAAAATACCTTCAAAATTAGAGGTCTTTTCAAAAATCATATGAAAAGTTTTTTGGAAGTAAAAAATGCTGTGTGATATTAAAAAGTGACACAACGTCACTTTTTTATATAAAAATTGTCACTTCTTAATTTAAAAAAAAAAGTGACACAATGTCAATGTCACTTTTAAAAGTTAAGTGTCACTTTTTATTAAAATAACAACATACAATATCATTTTTATTAAAAAATTGATGTTTGCTATTAAAAAAATGATAAAAATCAATAAGGTGACTGAAAAAAGTAACAAATACGAGAAAAAAGTGACAAAAATTCAAAAAAGTGACACAAATTAAAAAAGTTACATAAATTAAAAAAAAAAGTGACAGAAAATAAAAAAGTGACAAACACTTAAAAGGTAACAAAATTTTTAAAAAAAATGACAAAAGAAAACTGACACAATTTTTTTTAAAAAAAAAGTGACATACTCATAAAAGTGACTTTCTTTTCTTAAAAAAATAACTAAATAAGTATTTTTTTTCTTTTTATTCTATTTTGACGTTACTCCTTTTAACTTATTTACAGGCTATATTTCGACACTCGTTGGGTGACATTTTTGTTATCCTTTTGACGTATTTACGACAAACTTTGAAATTTATCTTTCGAATTTGAAAATCGATAAACGACGAGTTCATAATAACAAGTTAAAAATGGTCATAAGAAATAGACTTAATAATTATATGGTTTAATTTGTGTTCAATATTTCACGAGAGATAATTTTTGACATTTAGACTTCATCCATAACATATTTATCATAACCTTATTACAAGCTTTCTAATAAATTTTGATTCACTCAAAATGTATAAATAATACGTAAAATGTTTGCCACTTACTACATTTGATAAACAAAAATATAGTGCTCCAGCAAACATAATACAAAATAAATAATAGCTACACTAACCACATTGAACATGGGCCAAACAATAGCTCAGAAATACAACACGAGAACCCAATTCACTCACCTAAGCAAATCCCAATACTTTGATCACCGGGTTTCAATTCTAAAGTTTCTTAAATTTCGCAACTAGGGTTCCTCCTTCAGCTGGATCCTCAAACTTCTGAGAATTGCATTGTCAAGGGAAAAAAAAATTGGAAAAAGGGAACATCAGAACTCAAATGAGAGAACTGGAGTAGAAAGAGAGGCCTCATTGATTGCCTTACATATAATCAGCTGTCTCCTATTAAATAGCGGCGTTACATGTCGAGAACAAGATGAAGTATTAGATGGAGCAGAAGGGAGGAAGGTATTTAATCGTGGTGATTTTTGATTGAATCGCCTTCGTCTTCGTCATTGAGGATTAGGATTTTGATGTTTATATAAATGACTCCTTTTCATCAATTTTCGGCATTTATGTACGTATTATTTACTGTTAAATAAAAGGATTGCTGAAAATTTATTAATTAGGTGTATTATTCAATTTTGTTGCTTTTGGGCAGTATTGAACCTAATTTCCCCAAAAATATCTTAGTCAAAATTAGCACACTTTCTAACCCCTATCTTGTTCCCGAATGCCTACTCTCCTTTCCCAATTTCCAGTAACACGCTCCATATCCATCGTAACACTACAATTCCAAGTCCCTACGCGAAGCCTAAAACGCGTCTAGAAAGGCAAGCTAGATAATGTTAGGAGGAATCAAATATAGAACATAATTTTTATTTATTTATTTAAAAAAAAAAAAGAATAAGGAAAAGGAAAATAATAATGTCGTGCCGGAAAAGACATCAATAATTCTTTACTTGCATTGCACCGCTGTGTGTTCTGTGCCCTTCTTCTCCTTCTTCATTGAATTCTGATCCCTGTTTTGCAAGTAAAAAAATGAAGATTTCCGTGAAGACTCTCAAAGGTACCCATTTCGCAGTTGAAGTTAAACCTGACGACAAGGTTCGCTTTCTTTTCTCCTCTCTTCTGTTGCTAACCTAGTTAATCGAGATTTTATCAGGATATTTTTCCTCTTTTTTTTTTTTTTCCTTTTTATTTTGGGTTTGGGTATGAATTTACCAGATTAGTTGTTGTAATTGACTTTAAGCTTGTTCCTTTTCGGAGCTGTAAACATTTTATACCAATTTTTTTCTACATTGATGCTTGTCTTTGTAGCGTAATTATTGTTAAATTGATCAATTCTTTAGATATAAATGTATTATTAATTTGATTCTTGGGTATAACTTTGGTATACTGAGTTGTTTTAACTAATTCAATTTTTCCAACAGTTACGAATAATAGAAAGAGGAATGTTGCTTGATGCACGAAGTTAGTCATTTTATTAATGGCATTAATAATTCGGATTCTTAACACCCAATTGTATGAATACGGTATACACGCACTCTTGCTGGACAAGACAAAAATGAAGACATAGTCAGCAAATTACTTTCCTGGTTGGCACTGTTGTTCTAGCAGGGATTACCACTCTTATAACCATTTTATGCTGAGTCCGAAGTTTGGCTTGTTGATGCCTGGTTCATGCTCTGCATTAAGACCTTAAAACTTTGTTTTTCGTTGATGGTATCAGTATGGTTGACAGTAGCTGCCATTGATCTTGACAACAGGAAAATGGTGGGATGGTTGTGTTTGATAGAGAAGATATTTTGGTTGTCTTAATAAATGTAAAAGAAGGAAATTCTTTTGTTGGGATGGACGCTCGCATGGGTAGAAAGGGAGGAGGGAGTGAGTGACGGTTAAGGTAAATTAAAGGTTCAATGAAATAAATTAATCGAGCAAGAAATTAATAGAGGTAGTTAAGAAGAATGGACATATTTAAATTGTACGTGTATATATTATATCTTTGTTTTATAATTTTTA
>NC_036243.1:18272622-18275766 GCF_002742605.1 Olea europaea var. sylvestris | reverse complement strand
CAAAGTGGGTGAAAGGTTCGGTTGCTGGTGAAGCAAAGAGCAAGCCCTTAAAATAACCCAATAAAGTATTCAAAAATAAAAGACAAATACTTTCAATCGTAGTAAACCATAAAGCATCTAGAAAGATCCCCATACAAATAGATTTTAACAGAACACTTCAACTGATTTAACCGTCTAAATTGTATCTAGTAACCACTTTATTGGCACACATTGACTCCACATCTTTTCTAATCTTTAAACTTTTCAAGTTTCTTTTTGAGATTTATAGCGGTCTGAACTGTTTCTATAACAGTCTAAAAGGCTCTTCGAATATATTGAGCTAAAAAGCCCAAAAAAGGGCAACATAAGGTATCCGTGCCTCAACACCCAATATTACTTGAGGCATGCACCTCTGTAAGTCCAGCTTAAGCGTTGACGAAGGGGGAACCCATCTCTTAGTATATGTAACTTTGTTCATAAAACATAGACTTTGGGTTGAAAATTTTTGGCATAATTTATGTTTACAAATATAATATACTACAATCACATATACAAATATTATGCAGGGTGTTGATGTCAATTTGGATAGCTACTAATCATGGTAATTTTTCCCTATTTTTGCCAGCTTGTAGGAATGGGGTTTGATCGAGCTCTTGTGCTGGAGGTGTTCTTTGCTTGCAACAAGAATGAGGAGCTGGCAGCAAACTACCTCTTAGATCATATGCACGAGTTTGAAGAATGACAATGGGAATTGAGGTGGACAAATTTCTTCCCTTTTAGCCTCTCGTTTTTCAGTTTTAACAATTCTACTTTTTCACTGTGTTTTATTTATTTCCTTCTTACGTGATTTGCATCTACAGAATTTCTATAGCCCTCTTCTTGTGGAGAGTTGAAATGATGGTAACTTCTGGAGAGGAGATGAATGATCAGAAATGAAATTAACTTATCATGCCTCAATTCGACTCTTCTCAGTGTATCTATATAACTCATCGAATTCTTGCTTTTTCAATAGTCGCATGGTTTCTGTGATTCCTTAGTGGAATAACTATTCAAGATTTCATGGTATACCCTTATTAAATTACCCGAGTTCTGAATTCGCAGACATTGTTAAATGATATACAGCATTCATTACCTTTATGACGTTAAAATTGTTGAAANTAAATTACCCGAGTTCTGAATTCGCAGACATTGTTAAATGATATACAGCATTCATTACCTTTATGACGTTAAAATTGTTGAAAGGCTTATTTACTGAGCCATTTTTAGTGATAAGTGGACTCTCTGGACCTCAAATATGACTTGGAAATGACAACTCCTTGCATTTTTTCTTTAGTGGGGGTGACTATGATTGCAAAATAGAAGAAGTTGATTTTGCAAAATTTGACTTGATTGCAAGGTGATGATACATAATTTGCGCAATGTTTGTTTGTGCATGAGACGTCGATTGCATTGAAGTCATTGATTTTGAGTATATAGGAGCATTACGCTTCGATATCCAACATTGTTAGTTCCAGCTTATATCCAAATGGCTCCAAATATATCGATGACTAGTTTCCTCTGTAAACTCATTATATTGGGTATTTTGTTGCATTGATTGACATCTCGAATTTTAGGGACGAATTTAGTGGTATTGAGTCCTTTACTTGTAAAATAAGATTTGGAATGCACGGTGTTTTTTGTTGATTTGTGATGATACAAGGAAAAAAATATCATCTTGCCCTGTGGCTTTATTGGGAACAGTTCAAAACACATAAAAAAGTTAACTAATCAAGAACTTGTTACTGTCGTTGTCATTACTTGTAATACTTAGGTATCAGTCAAACATTGTCGTCTTTACAACAGTCCAGCAAACACTCCGATGTTGCTAGGGGGAAAAAAAAGGGCATTTGCTAGTCCAAAATTCACACAGCCGTCACGACGACCAACAATATACACGCGCGCATACGAACTCACCATCTTCATGACCAGGCTTTGGATCTGAATCTAGATTTCTTGAAACCAGATCTGGCTTCAGATATGAAAAATATAACTCAACCGGAGGGGAAGAGATGCGGGTGGTGGTTTTATATGGCTGCAACGATGGTTCATTTTGTGGGTGTTTGTGTTTGTGTGTGTCATTTAGAATTCCAGTATTTTGTTAAATTAAAAATTAGTAGTACAATAATGGACATTTCAAAACTAAATATCCTACTTTCACACAATTCACAGAGATCTTCCCTTTTGGGCCGATTGTGGGCGAGGAGGGAAATGTAATGTACCCATTATTATTCTTAATTCTTATTTTACTATTATATTTTAAAATTTATATAGTATTTAAAAATAAAAATAAACAAGTAAAGGGATGGGGAATTGAAATTTTTTTGGTCTCCACCTCGTGGGAGACTCTGGCAGGTTCCTATTTTTGACTCTTCGTGTATTAAGTGAAACAAAATTCATATGTAGACTAAAAAATTAACAAAATAAGAAAAAAAACTGCAAAATGCACACAGGAGAAGTGTTTGCTTCTTCGAGCCCATAAAAATAGCCCAAGCATTATATAGAAATGATAGAATAATGACCTGAAAAACTTGTATTACAATTTAGACGAAAGTGCGTAAACATAATAAAGGGCATGCACGATTTTTGTGTTTTATTCTTCATAAAGTAAATACAAGAATATGAAGAAGATATTTTTACGACTTCTCTTTTACAATATTCTTGCAAAACATTGGTGATGGAAGCTACATATGTGATGCGAGTCTATCCATTTAAACATTCATTTGCACTTGTCAAATTCGCGGCCTGTGAAAGTTGGCCTCCGAGGTTTCATGCCTTAAGGCAACCTTCTCCTCATTCTTACGCCAACAAGCCCTAACAATTGACCTGCACGTTTATGGGTAGGATGCTAGATAATACTTGTATATGATAACATCATTAGTGCACTCTTCGATAATAAAGGTCACACGTCCAGTCATTGATGACCTTATTGTGTCGTATGAAAAGAGAAACACTCTCGAAGCTTAACACTTGGTAACCACAGCCTTTAGATTGGAGCTAAACACTAGTGTTAATATTATTACTCTTTTCAAAAAATTTTTGTTTCAAGTAAAACATACTTAAGATTAATTTGTTAGTTATTTCAAGTTGATTTCCTAAGAAATTGCTTTGAAGCTTAAAACCGTACTC
>NC_036243.1:18261472-18269763 GCF_002742605.1 Olea europaea var. sylvestris | reverse complement strand
TTAATTCTTTAGGGATAGCTTTCAAATTTGCAGAATTGGAGTATGTTTCCAAGGTTAGTGGTATTTCAATAATAATTTTTTTTTCCCAATAGTCATGAGCTGTATACATATATTTAACCTTGGTACCATTTATATGCATATATTGTGTTATATGTTAGATCAGAACCTGAGAACTCACCATAAAAATCAACTTGCAATGAATGAACGCAAGTGGTTACAAGTTTACAAATTAGCCTTAAATCAGGGCGTGCATGCGATTAGAGTAATTATAATAGATAAAATAAACACTCCGCGTGCTTGTGCTTGGTGTGTTAAGTAACCAAAGATTATGTAAGCATGGTTTTTGTTGTGTTTAAATCATAAACTGATATGCCTAACTGATATTGCTATGGCAAGAGTAATGAAGTGGAGTAGAGGGATTAGGACAAGGAATGAATAACTGTAAATGCAAAGGATGATGCAGATGAATCATGCAGTATAAAAGAAAAATAACAATTCTGTATCTGTTATGTAGTTTGGCTAGTCAATTTTTAAACAGTATTGTCTTTTTATTGTTAAATTTCTTAGATATATTTGCCTAAATCTGGTTTAGGGCTCCAAGTGTTATTGTAGTATGTTATGATGAAAAGGTTGATGTGATTCTTTTACAACGGATTTTATAATTGAATGAATCAGCTCCCTAGAGGATATGATTATTATGTAGAAAATGGTGCAAGTAGCTTCTCTTTTACTTCTTGGTCAACAATTTGAATGCCTCGAGCGAAAACTTTACAACAATTATGTGTAGGAGATCAAAATTTCTTGAAGTTTTGTAAAATTTCCGTTGAAAATTTTAATAATCTTTGAGTGATGTATGGTATTGATATGCTGCTATAGTTGGATACGAAGCTCCACATTCATATTGGAAATTTGGACAACCATGGGGAGTCAACAATTATATATCAAATGCAAAATGGAGTGAATACAAGAATATCCTATTGAACTCCGTCCATGATAATTCTGCACATGTACTTAAAGCAGCTTTAATGATTTCCTCGATGTAGAAGGTTAAGCCAGATGAGAAATAAGAGAATAATAAATATTTGGAAGGAAGCTGTAAAGCACAAAGAGAGCTGTGCCTGAAAACCAGAAATATAGCGCATCCAATGTCAAGCTAGAATTCAGGTAGGCGATGTGAACCTTCAAAAATTGACAAATACATGTGTTACTGAAAATAAAGCCTTTTCCGATAAGAACCCATAAAATGAAAAATGAATGGACATGAGAGAATGGAGTTGAAATGATTGTAGAAGTGGAACCCTTACAACTCAAATAGAATGAAATGATAAAACCATCCGTTATGGTATAATTTCTTCTGCTAAAGGTTCATGAGTCGAGTGGATTCCATTTTTATGTACGTCAAACTAGTCGATGTTAGAAAATTAGAATATGGGATTTTACCAATCTGGAAATGAGGTTACTTTCAAGAAACTTAATTGTTTAAACTTGAAATTAATGAATTTCAAGTGATGGATTAAGTTCTCTGATTTAGAACTCTCATATATGTTATCTGAACGGAACATGGAATCGAGACCTAACATTGGTTCTGATAGTTGACTCTGATTTCCTCCCACACGGATCACATTTCAAACTTTGAAGAAAGTTTAGTTGTGCATCTAGTTTATTTATGTACTTATGGAGGGATGATACCTTATCAGCATGTAAACGTTCCATGTAGAAAAACAAATTTACTTTAGATCATAGATACCACCTAATTTTGGTTCACCAGTTACAGAGGACTGTTTGTGGCAGCATTGTGTGTGTTCAGAATCCTTTGTGAAGATGATGAAAGGAAATACATCTTTATTTAATTAGTGACTCGCCCTCTAGAATATTTAGGTCCTGTTTGAATCCCATTAATTTTTTGTAATGTATTATGGAAATAATAAATTGATGGGAAATGTATGGATAAAAAAAAAAATTTTAATCTATATGTAATATTATTTTAATGAAAAATGTGTGGTTGAAAATGAGTACCGTAGAAAAAATAATGAGAAATAATGGGAAAAATGGGGCTTAATCAATGAGTCATCTAATACAAAGAAACCTTTAGTGATGTGCCCTTGCATGCTGTCGTTCTACTTCAACTTTTAGTCAGGGAGTCTTTGATTGAACCTGGAAGTAACCACTTCATGCAAATTTTGTTCAGTCTACCTATCTATTAAGCCTTCCTGTTTCAGTAAGACTAACACTGGGAAAACAACCATAATCAATTATAATTTTTCCCCTCCCACGTTGGAATATTCTTTGTATTGTGTACGGAATGCATAAATATTCATTTATTAATTATAGATAATGGTACATTCAAAAAAATTTTGTTCACGCTGTTTTCCTACCTTTTTATGTTCCTTTTTATATTTTTATTTT
This sequence comes from Olea europaea var. sylvestris, assembly GCF_002742605.1. Classification (NCBI taxonomy): domain Eukaryota; kingdom Viridiplantae; phylum Streptophyta; class Magnoliopsida; order Lamiales; family Oleaceae; genus Olea; species Olea europaea. The sequence goes on along the minus strand of NC_036243.1, from coordinate 18,267,357 downwards.
TTTTGTTTTATAATCCTCAATCTGATGCCTTTAGGTAAGTGATCTCGCGGATGCTTCGAAAGGATATGGGACATTAAATAATATACTTGAGTTTGATGTAAAACATGACACAGTGAGGATACAAGGAAGTCTCTCACGTAAATTGCGCAGAGTTAGGCAGGGTCTGGACCTTATAAGAGCTTTATTCCAAAAATTTTTGTCATCACGGTATGTCATGCTCCCTTGTAATGAGACTTTCTTGTTTTCATATTTAATTCATATGCATTGCTGAAATATTCTATGAGAAGTCGTTAGCGATATATATTTTATGATGCAGTTAGCTGTCCTATTGTTTTGCTAAGCATACAGTTTACAGCACTGTAATAAGAAGTGTAAATAGTCATTTGTACTTCAGACAAATACCTTATACATTAGTTCTGAAATTAAAACCAAAATTGGTTTTTGTACTTTTTAAAAAATCTTCAAAGGAGATGGCAATGGCATTCTTGGAACAATGATAAAGTACTTCTGGATCCTCCATGTATGATAATCAGATAAAAGACATTGTCTTGTGTATATCATTGGTTGGCTGAGTTCATTTATCATTGACTTATTGTAGAAGTTCACTTAAATGGCTCTGAATTTGTTCCTGATACAAGAAAGTGCAATCTATTGAATGGTCATTCACAATTCTACTTCGCTATGCTACTTTCAGGGATTGCTGTTTAAGAGAAGCTGCTTCAATAGCTTATGCTAAAACTTGTGCGCCTTATCACACATGGGCAGTAAGAACTGCTGTTTCTGCTGGTATGTATGCCCTGCCGACGAGGGAACAGCTACTGCTAAGGCTAAATGAAAGCGGTGAGTTTACTCGTGTGACTTCCATGTTGCATATTTTGGAAATCAGTCTCATTTTTATGGTAACTAATGAAGGGTTTTACATTCTGTAATCGGGGCACCATGTCATAGGTTGGTCTAGTACAGCCAAATCAAGGAAATTAGAAATAGTCTGAACCATTTGGAAGATCGTACTGCAATCTACTCGTTATGAATTAGAGGAACTAAATAAAGAACATTCATTCTAGTTCTCATGCAAGATCTAAAAAAATGGAAAGCGAGATCTATTTCCCAAGTTGGCCAAACCCCTTTAAATTTCCTCGATGGTTGGAAAACAATTATGTTTATTGTGGTTCTTTGAGCACAAGTGAGCTGCTATAACAAAAATATGCCTGATTTACCCAATTTTCTTTTCATACCAAAAGTCCCCTCTTGTCGGAGAGTAAGTTGAATCTAGTATTAAATTATTGATGATTTTATTATAGGCTAGCATCTAAAGAAAAAGTCAATTATCTTGCATGGGAAATTGACGTGTTACAACATTTTGTTACAGACGAGTCTGCAGAGAAGGAAATGCAAAGATACATTGATGCCTCACTTCCGATCATACAATACATTGATAAGTTGTATTCTTCAAGAAATATCAACTTGGACTGGTGAGCTCTGCTTCACATAGAAAAACTGTTGGTGTAATTTATGTTTGGACGGGCCTGTTCAGATGAAGCTCTTTTATCATTCCTGACTTTAATCATCCCTGCAATTGATAATTTTCATAGAACAGACAGTACCGTGTTTTTGTAGATGAATTGGAATTCCTGCAGATTCTTAGAACATAGAATTCTGTGGAAGATCCAAAGTTAAGTTTTTTATCGGTCAAAGTAGAAAAATAAACTTGTTACTCATTTTGAAATTACAATCGAAACAAAGGGGGAAAATACATTTTTTCTTTCACTGAAAAAGAAAAAGAAAGAATAATAATACAACATAGCCAGAAGTTCTTCATGCTGCTTGAAACTTGGCCGACTTCTCTCTAATGGGAAACCCTGCAATGCCTCTTAACAGAAGCCTAAATCTTAGTCTACATTGTCAAGCTCTCGGGGTTCTCAATGATCTTTGAGAAGGTTTGAAGGAATGCAGCCAAGTCAGCACCATAAATAATTCGATGATCAGCTGTAACATTCACCTGAAAAATATTCACCAAAGAACAATTATGAGATGAAAACTTCAAATTGAAATTGCGTAACATTTCAATACTTGTGACTTGCACTCCACCGATCATGTTACCAAATACTCACTGCTCTCTATAATTAGCATTCTGTAACTTGATCTCTATGGGAGTAAAACGTGAAGCAATGACCAATATTGTTTGATATTCCAAGTAGGCTGCATCACAATGAGCCATGCACCATAGAAAATGTCATATCAAATGCATTCCATATCACTTGTCCATTTAAATTGCATTTACTGGTAATTGAAAGTGAGTTTGGACTTTGGATGAAGCAGGATCACGAGGGCTTATGAATTATGATTGTTGTCAGAAACGTTATCCCATATATAACTATTAGAAGTTTCCTAAAAATGCCATCAAATAGTAGGAAAAATATACTTCTCACAATGCCAAGTTGCTAATAATGTAGTATTGAACATTTGAATGGCAGCTTCACCTAAACCAGCTGGTCACAATAATTTAACACTCCACCGTGCGCACAAATAAAAAAAATAAAAATAAAAATAAAAATAAAAATAAAAATGAAGAAGATAAATTAAAAAAACTGAAGAAAGAAAAGATGGTGTCCTGGCAATAACTTTCAGGAAGGTAAATACTTTGTCTCAGTTTCTCTTAGATTTGCAGCCAACATATACATCTAGGATAATAATGATTTTATGAAATGAAATGTGGACAGGTGTGTCTAGAGGGACGAACAAGAACAGATATTCCAGGAAAGAAAGAACGAATATTTCTATCTGCTGCTTCCACTAATTATGAGCTCCCTTGCGAAAAGAGAAATACAAGAACTAGTTACTATATCTATCCCATAAAGATAGACTTTGCTTTCCTTTTTCGTTTGTCCCAAATTATATGTCACTTTCCTTGTTTAGAGTATAGTTATCAACAAATATAAAAATACAAGAACTAGTTATTCAATCCGTCCCATAAAAATAGACTTTCTTTCCTTTTTTGTTTGTTCTAAATTATATGCCACTTTCCTTGTTGAGAGTATAGTTAGATTTCTTAATTTACTAATATGCTCCTATTTAATGTGTCTTGTTATCAACAAATATAAATGACTCCTATGTAAACCATTTTTAGTATAGGGATATATTAGGAAAAATATAAGTAAAATTGTTATTTCCAACTATATTAATTACATTTTCTTAATCTATGTGAAAATTGAAACAAGCCTATTTTTATGAAACGGAAAGAGTATTTTTTTGAAAGAAATACGGAAGCAATGGATGAGAATAATTAATCGATTCAGGCTTTCTGTCATTAACCTCATAGGTACTATGTAGATCTTCATTAATCAATGTAATGCCCATAATTCTTTAATTTGCGTTCCATCACATAAGAAAACATACAATTCCATAAATTTCATGTCAGACAGTTTTCGCAAATTATAAACACTTCTTTAACTGTCAATCATCTAATGTCTAATGAAATCATTATCCTAGATACTCAGATTACTTTAAGAGCACCACCTCCAACACTCCAGTTATATAGACTTCAAAATCAAATTTGTAATCCCATGGATCGTCCAGAGCCAATATCAGTATTGCAGCATAAAGACACCTTATGATTCGTCTTACACCAATTTTATCTCAAACTAATTCCTATGCATGTGTGACTATCCACTTCACTGTGTAAAGACTGGCCTGAAGTAGTTATCTACTACAAGGAATGTAGTATAAGCAGACTAAAAATGATTTCTTTGGTTAAATTGCACCAGAATCTAAAAGGCTAACGTGATCTAACAACCATTCTAAGAAACACGTGCTAAGTTTGAATGTAGAGTGACATTACGAATTTCTAACCTAATCCATCTCAGCAACATGCATTCGGAAAGCCAGCTATAATGTTTCAGCACTAACATTTTGTAGTTTTACTTATTCCACGAGTACCAATCACTACTAGAAAATTATTGAAGAAAAATGTTAGTTCAGAAGAAAGCGACAACCTGCACAAAAAAAAGACTAGTGCTAAGCAAAAATTTTAGGTCAATGCCATGGGAACAGGCCCCTGTCCAAACAGGGGCCTGTTCAAGCAGTTTAACCCAAAATTTTGTCATATGGGAGCAAGGAATTTCTGTTCACAATTTATCCATCACAATATATTTCGTTGATACAGGTACGGGTTAAAACTCAGAATGGTACCCTAACTTTACATTACTTTAAATCGAACCTCATTAGTCCATTAACTTTAAATCATGAACCCCATCAGTCCTAAAGAAGAGTTCTGCGCATAATTACTAACGGATATCATACGTGGACACTGAAATGATGACATGGCATCCTATCTGATGTTACTTTGACACCTAATTGAAAACGTGTGTTATATTTAGTTAATTACTTATATTTAGTTATTTATTTTAGCATAATACGTAATTTCCTATTATTGTAAGTTTCCTATTATTTTTAGTTTCCTTGTAGTAGTATAAAACCCGTTTTATACTTTCTTTGAAGACTCAATTGATGGCTTAATAGATTTTTGTTCCCTCTTTATTCTTCTTCTCTTTCTCTTCTCTTTTCTTCCTTTTGAATTGATTCAACATATTGGTTTGAGATTCATTATATTGTTATCATGGTATCAGAGCCTATAATTGAGTTAAAATTTGTGAAATTTCTGTTTGGGTCGTGCTGAAATCAAGATAGAAATCAGGCAAAGAAAGTTTGTATGAAAAATCTATTCGACAGCAACTTAAAATCAAGATTCCGACCAAACTGGAGATCCATTAAGAAAACGGAGACCAGATCCTTGTTCAGCAGGTTGAGACGAAACGTCCGGTCAGGCGCGTGTCGGTGTTTGGCGGCGCGTGGTGGTGGCGCGTGAGGACCACGCGCAGAGGCAGTGGTGGCGCGTGAAGGCGCGTGAGTCATTTTTTCGGGGTTTTTCCAAAAGGCAATTTGTTCCTTGGTAAATTTTTGATCTTTTGGTGATATTAATTTGGTTATACGTATATTGTGCAGTATATTTTAACTATAGTTTGTGGAAGTACGTTGGTTATCATTGGTTATAGTTTGTGGAAGTACGTTGGTTATCATTGGTTATAGTTTGTGGAAGTACGTTGGTTATCATTGGTTATAGTTTGTGGAAGTACGTTGGTTATCATTGGTTATAGTTTGTGGAAGTACGTTGGTTATCATTGGTTATAGTTTGTGGAAGTACGTTGGTTATTGTTGGTATTTATTGACTTTATGATGGCTACTGAAAGAGATGATTCACTTCAATCCATTAGTGTCAGACTAAATGGTAAAAATTACTCGTATTGGAGTACAGTGATGAGAAATTTTTTAAAGGGAAAAAGATTATGGGGCTATGTTAGCGGAACTATTGTGAAACCCGAGAACACTGCTCAGAATTATGTAACAGAGTTAGATAATTGGGAGTCAAACAATGCGAAAATTCTCACTTGGATTCACAATTCCGTTGAGCAATCTATTGGTACACAATCAGCGAAGTTTGAAACAGCAAAAGAAGTTTGGGAGCATTTTCAAACATTATAAACTAAATCTAACTTTGCAAAACGATATCAGTTGGAAATTGATATACGGGTTTTACATCAGAAAGATATGAGTATTCTTGAGTTCTACGCTGCTATGAACTCTATCTGGGATGAGCTGGCTCTTACGGAATCAGCAGGACTGAAAGCATGTGAGGAATATATTACTTTTAGAGAGGAGCAGAGATTAGTTCAATTTTTTATGGCACTTCGCAGTGATTTTGAGGGACTTGGAGGCTTTATTTTACATCGCACTCCACTTCCTTCGGTTGATTCGGTGGTTAGTGAACTTGTAGCTGAAGAAATACGTTTGAAATCTCTTGCAGGAGAAGTATCTCTTCCTCCATCCAG
>NC_036243.1:18186482-18257291 GCF_002742605.1 Olea europaea var. sylvestris | reverse complement strand
ACCCAGGAATCTCTGGGAAATTCGATGGAGCTTTTGATGGAACTGAAGCCGGAGCAGAAGACGCCACTGGAGCCGCTGGGGCATCCACATTGCTCTTGGGGGCAGGCGTAATTCCAGCTGCCTTCTCCACATCCTCAGGTGTAATTCTTCCAAACGGCCCCGTGCCCACTAATTTACCGATATCTACCTTGTATTGCTTAGCCAATTTCTTGGCATATGGAGTGGCCACTACCTTTCCCGGTGTAGAAGGAGCCGGAGCTGCATCGACTGGCGGAGACGGAGCATCCACTTTAGGGGCAGGCGAGGATTCCTCAACCTTTGGCGCTGATGGAGCGGGGGCCGAGGAGAATTGAGATGTGGCTTTAGCCTTTGCTTCAGCTATTTCACCCTCTGTTTCTGCTAAAATTCCAATCGCCGCACCAACAGGAGCCGTCTCTCCTTCGTTAATAACAATGGCCGCCAATATTCCATCATAGAACGTCTCAACATCCATATCAGCTTTATCAGATTCCACAACAACAACAGACTCTCCCTTTGACAGAACATCCCCTTCCGATTTAATCCAGCTGACGATTTTTCCTTCCGTCATTGTCGAACTCAACGCCGGCATAAAGATCTCGCGAATCTTTGCCCTCACGACTGGAATTCGTGACCCAGAACGGGGTTTCAAGAAAGATACAGAAGGGCGTATGACAGGAGTAGAACAGAGGGAAGAAGAGAAGGAGAGTGATGGGGTTCTTGATTGCAAGAGGGACGCCATTGTTGCGATAATGGAGCAATTGTTATGTGGAATGTTGGCGTCTGTATTGAGAAGTATTATGTGAAAATGAGTGTATATTATGCAGAGGAGTTGGTGTTGGTGGTGGAATGGGCGGAGAAGACAAGGGAGAATTCGTTTGTAGTTGGCTTAGGCCATAGAGTAGTTCGCCTGCCAGTGTATTATGCAGAGGAATTGGGGCTTGGGGCTTCTCTTTAAAAATGTCACATAACATTTTTTTTAAATATTCATGTAATATTTATTATTTTGCCCATATTTGTACTCCATTTTATTTAAAATATTTTTCCCCCTCTTTTTAATTACACATATTCTTTAAAAAATTACTATTTTAAAATATATTTTATTTCAAAAACATGTTCTTGTGGAGTCCAAACAGGAGCTTTGACTTATTTGAATAGAATGTCCGACTAAGCTTAGATGGTAATTATTAGGACAACAGATAATATTTAAAAGTATCTTCTTTTATGTGTTGTCATGTTGTATGTGAATTATACCATGTAACATTTTAATTAAAAGATGACATCAAGTCACGACACTATAAAACTAATTAAGAGCTAAATATTAAGTTCAAATGATTTTCATGAGTACATTGGAAGTTTAATTAGAAATATTTGATTAAAAAAGTCAAATTACATGGTGTGTGACCTTCTAGTTAAAAAGGACATGGTGTGACTTTTTGATTCATAACAAATAATGAGAAAAAAAAATAGTTAACAATTTAAAATCTTCGCCAAACATGCTCTATCGAAATAAGTCAAAGATGTTGAGTTAAATATCATTTTCTAATGAATAACATCAAGCCCCCGTTTTGCCCTCATTATTTGGATTTATAATGGTGGGAATAGTGTTTTTTTGAAAAATGGATGATTGTAAAAAAATAAAAAAATTCGATTAGTGTAAAATATTAATTTACTGAAGATTGTATGATTGAAAAAATGAGAGAGAAAAATTTTAATTAAATTGATTAGTTTTAAAGGGGGCCAAATGGAGATTTAGCCCCATATAACATAACAAAGAATACATCACTATATCATTTTAAATGGTTTTATACGCAAACTGTATGCTTAGCCAAAACATGTTCTATTTTTTTTAAGATTAAATTACATGCTAAGTAACACTTTAATTAAAAATTGGCACGATATGTTACTTTTAAATCAAATAGCTAAAATTTAATTTTAGCCAACTCGCTCTATGGAAACAAACCAAATATGCTCTATTATCTTTCTTCGTCAATTCTTGATGTTGTCGCTATCGCCATGAGATTCAACCACCTACAACCATCCCAATTTGAAACCCTAACTTGGCAATCAAATTAAACAAAAATGAAATATGGGATTGACATCAACATGTAGAACATCATAAGCTTAGCAAATTATCATTGTGGAACTAGCCTTGCAACATGTATCTCAATGAATCAAGTGACTAATATATGTGTAAACACTTAATTGCTTTCATTACTACATTTACAACCTTTGCTATGTTTGAGGTCATCATTGAACGCTGATCATTCACCATCGTTGCCCTTGTCCATTTATCATGCCGAACACGTTTTTGTTTCAAGTACTTAAAGTTCTAAATAATTCATCGTCAAATAACTAATTACAGTTCCAACTTACCAAATACCCATGTATCTTCTTGTTTATGTAGTCCAGTTGATTCATGTGGTAATTGAACTCCGACAACGACACCTTCGATAGATTGTTTCCATTATTTCTGTACGTTGACTTTAGGTTATTTAAGAGATTGTATGCACATACAATGTGCATTGCATTCATATATGTTGTTAACATCATTTTCAATGCTTGAGTGCTATTCAATAAAAGCACATATATTTTTTTTCATCTTATGCGTCTTGAAACCACTTTACAAAGCAATTTCAAGAGTCATTGTCATTTGAATCATGGATTCCAAATGCAAGAACAAATATTTTGTAATTCGCATATTGTATGCAAAGAGGGAAAATATTTCCTCTTTAGCGCTTCATTAGGAGTGTAAGTTAGACATGTACCCTCAACATTCCCAAAATGCTTATCATTATATAACTTCAATTCTTGTCAATTTACATGTTCTAGCATGTGCATGTACACTAGGAGCTTACCATATGCTAACAAAAGATCTCCTATTACTTCTCCAATTGAAAGCTCACGTGCTCTTCAAGCCCTTCCATAGCTTAATGTTAGTCCATAAGAATGTGCCATGGCATGCATGATATCAACTAATGTGCGTATATTTATATTTGCGATTTAAACAATCACCAATTAATGCACTTTTCACTTGTGTATGATCCCTCAAGATGGCTATACCTATTATACTCCATCTTGAACACATCTGCCTTCTCAACTCTTACTACTCTAAATTGCCATTTGCAATATTCATCGACACACTTGAGTGTGTGCTCTCTTTTATCTGACTAGTACACCGTGTATTGGTTATTCTGCTCAATAAAATATAACGCCATCTGTAGCAACTTCTTATTTTTAAAAATCGTATTTACTGCAAAACACTTGATATATATTGCTTAAGGAAGATGCAAAAACCTCAACTCTTGTAACTAATCCACAATCTTCACTGAATTTTAACATATCGCTCAACTTTTGTTGTGGAACATATGAACCTTCGCAATCAACCAACCCAAATTGTGTTGATTGTAGTGTAACATCCCCATGAAGAGGTTAAGATGCAAGCTTGTCATCTTTTCTTTTAAGTGTCATATAGAACGTAGTAGAACAACTATTGTTCGTAATCTTAATTAGTGCCATACTTGATCGACCTCTTAGTGTATAGAAATTGCTTCTTTCATTCGTTCGATCTTAACTCAATATATATTTTTGTCTATGAGCATAACGTATGTACATCCAACAGTTAGAAGAAAGCCCAGAATTCTACCATCTCGAGTGGCAAACACATTAACACTATCCACACCTGCAATGTTAGTACAACTTAACTAGTTATCATTCGTCCATCGGTCTACTGACTAAATTAAGGGGGTGTATTCAATAGAAACTTTTAATGACTTTTTGGGATTCAAAAAGTTTATGAGTATTCAATGTAAACTTTTTTAGACTCTTAAAAGTATTAATGTATTAAATTAAGACTTTTAAGAAGTCTCTAAAAGTCACAGTGTATTCAACTAAGATTTTTTATAAATTTTTAAAAAGTCTCTAAAAATTACGGTGTATTCAGCTAAAACTTTTTAGAAGTTTTTATAAGTTTTTTGTGGTATTCAAAATCTCCGGAATACTAACTTTTAAGCAGAAAGTATTCATATAAAATCTCAAAATTTGGCTCTCATTAATCATGAGATTTTGGAAGACTTTCACAAAAAAATAATTTTTTTTTTCAATCTTTCTTTTCTTTTTCCTTCTACATTAGAGGTATGATTAAAATTTATTTATTTTATATTGATTATATTTATTTCTATTTATCTTTATCCCTCTCTTGTTGTTTATCTCTATTTTTTATGAAAAAATTATAGGATTCTTGTAATTTTTTTTCCTTTTTTTATTCATTTTTTGATAAAAATATTTATTTTTATTAAATTATAGAATTTTATATGAAAAACTTATAACTAAATTTAAATATATTGGTTTTTATTTATTATTTATTTTTAAAAGTATATTATATTATTAATATTGAATATTAAATTTATTGTTTATCATATATATATGTGTGTACAATTTTGATATTATTTATTTAATTAAGGCCTTAAATTTTTATTCTTTTAATTTTTTTTATTATATGAGAAGAAGAAGGGAAAGGAAAAGGGGAAATGTGAAAATCAACACATTGTATGTGAGAATTTCACACAATTTTACTAGATCCACGTAAATTTTATTTGAAATGAGAGTTTCAAAAGTCTCTTAAATTCAACAAAAGTCTATAAAAATTTTAAAATGAAAGTCCATAAAAGTCTATGCAAGATTTCCACTAATTCTATAAAAATTTCTAAAAAATCCATGAAATTTACAGAAGTCATAACTTAAAAAAAAAAATCCATCAAAGTTTTCAAAAGTCCCTAATAAGTGCGTTTTTGTGCACTTATTTAATGCACAAATATGACTAAATTACGAGCAAAATATTTAAATTGTGGCTTAAATTCGTTCAATTGTTGGATTGTAGGGTATAGTGATGGACATGATGAAATTCGCGAGAAAAAGAAGTAAAAAGGACCAAAACGAATCAAAGTGATAGTTCATGGACCAAAGTGCAAATATCCAAAAGATGAACCAAAGGAGCAATCGAAGAATTGATAATGCCAAGTACCAATTGGAGATCAATATGAGATGATGGAACAAAAGAGTCAAAGAAAAGAGGTCAATAAACAAGAAGATTGAGTTTAGGGACTAAAACGACTCAAACTGAAAGGTCTTGACACCATGCGGTCGCTCAACCCCCGACCAAGGACCAAAATGTTGAAATATTTTCAACCATGTGGTCGCATGGTGTAAAAACCCGGGACGATTCTGCAGTTTTCGTTTTGCGTTATAACTATATTGGAACATGATTTGGGCGCGATATAAAAACCTAGAGCGGTCATATTTCGGGGCAGAACGTATTGGGAGGCAAGAAAACACATCTTGGAGAGCATTTTGAGCCAAAGTAACAAGGATTTACACGACTATCATCAAGATTTCAAGCAATTTTATAATCCGGTGATGCTTTTTCTTCAATTTATCATGTATTCAGTAATTTTCTTCATGATAGGCTAGATTTTCATGTACTGGGAGATCGATGTACCATATGATGTGATTTCTTTAATTTCTAGTTTTCAATTTGACAATAAACACGTAATGAATGTTTGAATGATTTATATACAATAATTTTCTTCCATAATTAAGTGCATGTAATTATATGTGATATTTGGTGGTTCATTTCATCTGTTGGAGAGAAGAGAAATATATTTGACAAGGTATAAATTATTGTAGGGTCCGATAGGAGATAGAGATATACCACTATACTTTGCGTGAATCTTTAGATGTTCATAAAACCACATGCATTCTTATATATGCATTTGTCATAAAAATATAAGCCGGTGATATATAAGAATAGGTTCAATACATCTCAAGAGAGAGTGTTGAATAGAATTAGGAGCATTGATTCGTCAATAATTCAATCGTGTTGTCATTTTGTGAAATTAGGGTTAAGATTGATTATTGCATGGGAACTCGTGATCCTAGTGCTTTTAATTTTCATTGAATACAACTAATTCGAGTTCTAAATATATAAATTGCATTTTAATTCATTAAAATATCGTTTTACATACTGAATTCATTCCAATCATAAAGTTTCCATAATTAGGGATTTCATAAATTAGGGTTTTACTAAATTAGGGTTTTTTAAGAATAAATTCCTGTTTTGACAAATTTGTTTCGGTTAAGGTCAAAATAGTTAGAATTGAACTACTCAATCTCTGTGGGGCGATACTTGAAACTTAACATTCCACTTTGTTACTTGTTAACGAACAATGCACTTGCGGTGAATTAAATAGAAAGAAAATATTTCGTGAACAAGTTTTTTGCGTCGTTACCGGGGATTGAATATTTGTTTAATTTTATCTATATTGGCACTAATTTGAACGTCCATATTCGAATTTTCTGTTATTTTGTTGTGTTTTATTTCATTTTATTTAATTTCATTTTGATTTGTTCTGTTTAATATTTCATTTTAACATTTAAGCACTCCTTTTGACTCTTCTCGCAGATTTTCATGTTAAGGTACGTTGAAGGAGAATTGATCCCAACTGATCCAGAAATCAAACGAACTCTACATCGAAGGTAGCGAGAAAATAGAGAGGCACAACAACAAATGGCTAACGTGCAGAATAATCCAATTTTTCAGGCCAATGAAGAAGGGGAAACGGATGAAGGAAATATGCTCGTAGGAGATTTCATGACCCCTCAGATAATTCAAAGCCAGTCAAGCATCATTTACCACCGTTTGGACAGCCGAACTTTCAACTGAAGACTAATGTGATATAATTATTTCAAAATGGCCATCAATTCTATGGAAGGACCGAGGAAAATCCACATACGTATGTTTCTCATTTTCTAGAGATATGCCAACACTTCAGATATCAAGGAGTCTCAGACGATGCAATCAGATTAAGGTTGTTTCCATATACATTACGCGACAAGGCAATTGAATGGCTAGATTCGCAACCAATTGCAAGTATCACCACATGGAATGATCTAGCCCAGAAATTCTGCACTAAGTTCTTCCCACTTGCTAAGATTGCAAAGCTCAAGCACGACATTTTTGTCTTCCGCCAAGGCGACTATGAGAATTTCGACGAATCTTGGAACAGGTTCAAGAATATGCTACGAAAGTGCCCACACCATGGGATTAGCAAGGGACTTCAGGTCCAATACGTCTATACGGGATTTCTCTTAGCTTTCAAAAGTATGGTTAACTCATCATCAAATGGATCATTATCCACAAAGACAATTGATGAGGCACTGAAACTTTTTGAAACCATGGCTACCACTTCAGCTTTGTGGACTTCAGAATGATCAATTCAGAAGAAGACACCGGGGGTTTATGAAGTGGATGTTTATTCCGCCTTATCAGCGAAAATTGATTCATTATTTCACAAGGTGGAAGACATAACACAATCAGCTATCGCAGCACAGTCGGAGAAGGCCAGTTGTGAAGAATGTGGAGCTGAACATGTAACAGCAGAATGTCCAATCTTGGTACAAGAAGTAGGGCAAGCAGATTTTGCTCAATGGGGTCAGCGGCAGCAAAATAACACATATGGGGAAACATTTAATTCAAGTTGAAAAAAGCACCCAACTTCTCTTGGAGCAATCAAAACCAGAATAAGCCATAGGGTCAATATCAGCAGCCAGAGAAAAGACCTCAATTAGAAAAGATGTTTGGTAAATTCATGGAGAAGACTAATCAATACATGGAAGCAAACAATCAATTCATGAGAAAAATCGAGGCCACTCTTCAAGACTAGAATGCAGCAATCAAAAATTTAGAGACTTAAATGGGACAGATGACAGTTGCTTTGATTGGCAGAGCACCAAGCAGCTTACCAAGTAACACGAAAATAAACCCGAAGGAGCATGCTAAGGCAATTACAACTCAAAGTGGAAAGCAGCTGTCGAAAATTCATGTAAAAAGGTCAGGTGCACATCAAGAAACAGAATCTCCAATGATAGAAGAACCAATAGATCATGATGAGCAAATAGAAGAATCCACCCCAATTGAAAAACCAAGCAAAACGTAAAGTAAAGAAATTGTTAACCCTCATAATCCTCCCATACTGTTTCCACAAAGGTTAAAAAAGCAGAAGTTGGAGCATCAATACAAGAAATTTCTTGAAATCTTCAAGAAACTCCACATCAACATTCCATTTGCCGATGCACTATTCCAGATGCCTAGCTATGCAAAGTTCCTGAAGGATATACTATCAAATAAATGCAAGCTAGGGGATCACGAGACAGTTATGCTAACAGAGGAATGCAGTACCAGAATTCAGAAAAAGCTCCTACCAAAATTGAAAAATCCAGGGAGTTTTGCCGTCCCTTGCACGATTGGTGAAGTTTATTTCGATAAAGCTTTGTGTGATCTTGGTGCAAGTATAAATTTAATGTCTTTATCTGTTTTCAGGAAGCTTGGCTTGGTAGAGGCTAAGGTAACTACTGTAACGCTGCAACTGGCTGACAGGTCATTAACACATCTCAGGGGAATAATTGAAAACGTGCTTGTCAAAGTGGAAAAGTTCATATTCCCTGTGGATTTCCTAATTTTGGACATGGAAGAGGATAAGGACATTCCACTGATACTGAACAGACCATTTTTGGCAACAGGAAGAGCCTTAATCGATGTTCAGCACGGGCAATTGATTTTGAGACTAGGAGAAGAATAGATCTCGTTTAATATCTTCAAGGCAGTGAAATTACCTATAGAGACAGATAGCTGTTTCCAGATCGACGTGATTGACAAGGTGGTCCAAGACTCATTTTTGCTACATAACCCACCAGATGCATATGAAGCTTGCATTGCACATTCACATTTAACACGGTCCGATTCAGTGGAGATGGAAACTTGTGCAAGGTTTTTGGACACTAACCCACCGTACACACGTAAAAGAAATTTTGAAGAGCTTGGGATAGGACCCACAAAACCACTACCATCCATTCAGCAGTCATCAAAATTAGAACTCAAGCAACTACCACCTTATCTCAGATATGCATACTTGGGGGAGTCGTGTACAATTCCAGTGATCATCTCGAACACAGTCAACGAAGTGGAGGAGGAGAAACTTCTTAGAGTACTCAGAGAGAATAAAACAGCAATTGGATGGACCATAGCAAATATCAAAGGGATCAGCCCTTCACTGTGCATGCATAAGATTCTGATGGAAGAGAATTTCCCGCCAACCATAGAGAGTCAGCGAAGGTTGAACCCAAATATAAAGGAAGTGGTTAGATCAGAGGTACTCAAACTTCTAGATGCTGGAATCATCTATCAAATATTAGATAGTGCATAGACTAGCCTAGTTCAGATAGTGCCAAAGAAAGGTGCCCAATGAAAAAAATGAGTTGATACTGACCAGAACATTCACATGATGGAGGGTTTACATCGATTACCGCAAACTCAATACAATAAGAAAGAAAGATCACTTTTCCCTTTCGTTTATAGACCAAATGCTGGAGAGATTGGCAGGCCACTCGCACTACTATTTCCTCGACGGGTATTCCGGTTACAATCAGACGCAGGTGGCACCAGACGATCAAGAGAAAACTACATTCATGTGCCCTTACGATACTTTTGTATATCGTAGGATGCCTTTCGGCCTTTGCAATGCCCCTGCCACATTTCAACGTTGTATGATGGCGATTTTCTCAGACATGGTAGAGAAATTTATAGACGACTCCTCGGTCTTCGAGTCCTCGTTTAACGAGTGTTTAGGACACTTGAATTTGGTATTACAAAGATGTAGGAAAACCAATTTAGTATTAAACTGGGAAAAAATCTCTTCATGGTGTAAGAAGAGATCGTACTTGGGCATCAGGTCTCAGCAAAAGGGGTTGAGGTGGACAAAGCAAAGATTCAAGTTATTGAAAAGTTACCGCCACCAACATCAGTTAAAGGGATTTGCAGCTTTTTGGGACATGCTGGATTCTACAGGAGATTCATAAAGGATTTTTCAAAAATCGCTAAGCCCCTTTGCAACCTGTTAATAAAATACGTACCCTTTGAATTTAATGAGCAATGTCTGACAGCTTTCAACACTTTGAAGGAGAAAATCATGTCAACGCCGGTAATTGTAGCACCTAATTGGGAGTTACCTTTTGAATTAATGTGTGATACAAGTAATCATGTCGGAGGTGTAATATTAGGACAGCGAAAGAACAAGATCTTCCATGTGATCTATTATGCAAGGCGAACATTGCATGATGCCCAGATCAACTTTACAACTACTGAGAAAGAGCTCTTGGCGGTGGTCTATGCCTTTAACAAATTTAGATCATATCTCATGGGGTCTAAGGTCATAATCTACACAAATCACGCTGCATTGAAGTATCAATGATAAAGAAGGATGCTAAGACGAGATTAATCCGTTGGGTATTGCTGCTGTAAGCATCTAACATTGAAATTAGGGACAAGAAGGGCAGTAAAAATGTGGTAGCAGATCACCTATCGAGATTAGAATAAGAAGACCCAGAAGCGTCAGTGGAAATTAATGAAATTTTTTCAGATGAGCAGATGTTCAGTGCAGAAAAAGCCCCATGGATGCAGATATCATTAATCATTTGGCTAGGTCAATCCCACCACCAGATTACTCGAGTCACCAAAAGAAAAAGTTCTTTTCCGAACTGAAATATTATTTTTGGAAGATCCTATTCTCTATAGGCGAGGGACTGATCAAATTGTGAGAATGTGTATACCTAAAGATGAATTACCTGAAATTCTTGAGCATTGTCATTCATCTGCCTATACGAGGCACCTGGGAGCTTCAAAGACTGCCGCTAAGATCTTACAATCAGGATTTTATTGGCCTACATTGTTCAGAGACACCTTTGAATTTGTTAAGAGGTGTGATAGATGTCAACGTACTGAGAACATCTCAAGAAGGAATGAGATGCCACTAAACAACATATTGGAGGTCGATATATTTGACGTCTAGGGAATCGATTTTATGAGACCGTTTTCAAATCAGTACATCCTGATAACAGTTGATTATGT
Organism: Olea europaea var. sylvestris; assembly: GCF_002742605.1. Taxonomy (NCBI): domain Eukaryota; kingdom Viridiplantae; phylum Streptophyta; class Magnoliopsida; order Lamiales; family Oleaceae; genus Olea; species Olea europaea. The sequence goes on along the minus strand of NC_036243.1, from coordinate 18,246,313 downwards.
GTCAAAATGGGTGGAAGCAGTTACATTGCCAACGAACGACGTAAAAGTGGTAATTGGGTTTTTGAATAAATACATTTTTACCAGATATGGCACCCGCGGGCAATAATCAGTGACAGGGGCAAACACTTTTACAATCACCAATTCGAGCAATTATTGAGTAAATATGGGGTTAAACACAGTGTAGCAACCCCATATCATCCACAAACCTGTGGGCAAGTCGAAGTGTACAATCGACAGCTGAAGAAAATATTAGAGGTCATAGTGAATTCCTCCTGAAAGGACTGGTCTAAAAAGTTGGATGATACATTTGGACATATAGGACAGCATTCAAGACACCAATAGACATGATTCCATTCCGCCTAATTTTTGGAAAAGCGTGCCACACCTCCCATTGGAGATAGAACACCGGGCATATTGGGTTATGAAACAGTTGAATATAGATTTGAAGGCCGTCGGTGAAAAACGTTTATTGGAGCTCAGCAAGTTAGATGAATTTAGAATTTAAGCATATGAAAACTCGAAACTTATCAAAGAACGTACCAAAAAGTGGCACGATCTATACATCCAGAGACGAGAATTTGAAGTGGGACAGAAAGTCCTGTTATATAACTCGATGCTGAAGTTTTTCCTAAAAAATTAAGATCAAGGTGGTCGGACCGTTACACTGTCACTAAAGTTCTGCCATATGGAGCTATACAGGCCAGCCATGAAATAAAAGGAACATTCACAGTTAATGGGTAAAGACTGAAACACTATTGGGGTAGGGACTTCTCCAAACAAAAGTCTACCGTTCAACTCGGAATGCCTAATTGAAGCAAAAGTGAAAAAGTCGAGCTATTGACTATAGACTAGCGCTGAGTAGGAGGCAATCCACTGTATCCTTTAATTTATTTTATCTTCGTTTGTAGTAGCTTAGGAAATTTTGATTTCATGTTTACATTTTTAGTAAGGTCATCGATCATCCATGCACGTCAATAGAGTCTAAGCATCCTTCACACGAATTCCTAGGCATGGAGCACATATTCGATAATCTTGAAGTGGTCGTGGGTGACTGAGGGTATAATTTACGCAATTCAAGACAAAATTTCATTTTTCAAAAATTTAAAGGGTCAATGTGTGATTGAGAGTTCAAACTGGTTTAGGTACTAAGTTAAAACCCACACACGGACCAAGATGTTTAAAAATCTGACTTTGAAAAGTTTAGGGTGCTGAATGGTCGAGGTCGTGTTCTTGGGGGAAAATAAAAAAGTTTTACTTTATTTAGTTTAGTTTTATTTTATTTTATTTATTAAAAAATAATAATTTTGTCTATGTGGTCGCATAGACAAAGTGTCCATGCAACCGCATGGACACTTACCGAAAGTAAAAAGGAAGTTTTTGTTAAACCATGCGATCGCATGGATTAGTACCATGCAGCCGAAGAACCCGTAACTTGGCCATTCAATTCCCATCTCCCCCTCATTCATCTCTCTCGCCGAACACACAAGCAAGACACACATACACATCCACATCCACATCCCTAAACACACGAAAACAACAAAAAAATCACACACAAACCTTTGCTTTATCAAACATTGAAGTGAGTAGAGACTCCCAATCTTACAATTCTTCACAAGATTTCAAGGTAAGTGCTCTACACTCTACTTTACAAATTTCGAATTTGGAGATTTGGCTTGTCTTACTTTTCAGTAATTGGCGAAGATTGAGTGTTGTGTTATGTTTTAGATTAACATGTGAATGTGGGAGCTACATGATAACACATCAAAAGCCAAAGTAGGAAAAATTTCATGATGCACACAATGTGTTCGATTAAATGTTGAAGTGACGAGCTTTATGCAATGTTGAAAAATTTGTTCTCATCATGCATTACAATTGATATGAATAGAAATTGAATAATGTGATATTACTTGAAAGGCCATGAAAAACATAAAACCCCAACTTCCATAACGTTGGCACTACATGGCCAAGTCATGGCACCCTATGTCATCTACTTGGCCCATTCATTTACCTCACTAAACGACATCCGATCTATTTGAAATTTAAGTATGTGATAGATTTCATTGAATACTTCTATATGTCTGGAGATTGTCCGGGAAAATTTCGATAATTCTCGATAATGCCCGGGGTCGAAGGTGCGCACTCAGTCATGAGTCAAATTTTGATAATGTGCATGTTTGGGCTAATTTTCTTAGTTTTTCCTATTAGCGCAATATTTTTACTATCTTGAACTTCATATCTTGAATATTGCACACCAATGTGTTATACATGCATCTAGGAGTAAGTTTGGGGGATTCGTGCATCCAAAGTCGACTTTCGTGTTTTTTACATGCCTTTTTCATTGCATTTTATAGTTTTAACATTAAAAATTTTATTTTTGCAGGATGCCGCTGAAAAGAACTTCGAAGGGCAAAGAAAAAGTTGGCTCATCTTCTGGAATTGCAAGAACTAGGGAGCTCGAATGGGGATTACAGAGATTCTTAAATGCTAAAACCATGGCCCGGATGAGAACATCATACGCCACTGGACGATGAATCCTGAAAGACCGGTTAAACTTGAAGATTTCTCGGGGTTTGAATTGGTGAATCTGGTTTAGATTTGTGGTTGGGATAAAGTGGTAGAGAGACCTCATCCAATTTATGAGAATCTAGTCCGAGAGTTCTTTGCAAATTTCAACAGTGAAATCGACGCCCTAGGTTCAGAGCATATACATTAGACATGGGTGTGAGGGAAGTGGATTTTGTTCACCCCAGATGTTATCCACGATTATTATCAGCTAAGCATGGAAAATGTGTTTCCTATCCCCACCGAGTTCAACTGGAATGAAGTAGCTGAGACTTTGTTGGGATGGAAAATGCATGGCCCCTAGTAACTGCTGAGTGGCATCAGATAGAGCTCACACCGTCCATATCCATTCTATGGCTCTTCATGTGCCATAACATCGAGCCCACCTCACATAGAACAACATTTCCTGATCAAACAGTAGGCTTTATTTATCATGTGGTTCAAGGTTGCAAAATAGACCTCGCCACCCTTATCTACAATCAAATCCATACCTTGGGCACTTGGCAAGATCGGCGTACCACTTTGGTCTTCCCCAGCCTCATCAGCGGCATATGTTAGGCTACGGGCGTTACAATCTTACCAAAGGAGGTGGCTGAAAAACCCACCCCTCCAATAAAACGTATTACATTTGAGGTTCAGGAGCGAGCTTGGATAAGACATCGGGAAGAACAAGAGAGAGAGCGACCAAGACAGCAGCAGGCCGCACAGGGCCAGGGACCTGATGATGCTGAGATGCCCCAGGCACCACCACCACCACCACCAATAGGAACTGATACACAATTACTGCGTCAGATATTTGCACTCTCAAAAGAACCAGTCGCGATATAGAGGGCATCTTACAAGCCCTCGGGGTTTTGACGATCGAAATGCAGACAGCCCAACGTGATATCGGTACCACTCAAACCATGGCATGGTTTGCATATCAGGAGGCCTGATCAGCAAGGAGGGAGATGGAAAACATGAACGAGCGGCTGAGTATATATGTGGGTAGAGTGGATGGAATACATATAAGAGTAAATGACATTCGGGACCGTATGCGTAGCATGGAGGGCGAAGTTAGAACACAGAGTAGCATGATGAGAGACATGCAAGCAGAGAAGGTCCAGCAGTCAGACTTACTAAGACAGATCTTGGCTCGCTTCCCACATTCACCGAACGAAGAATCGTAGGACCCAGCTATCAGTCACCACCACCACAGTGATCGGGGGAGTTTTATTTAACTCATTTGCTAACTCTAATTTGCACTTGTCCTTCAAATTAGGCCTTTTGAGACTTCTATTTTTCACATTGAGGGCAATGTACTGTACAAGTTTGGGGGTGGTGGCATAATTTTTGAACGTGACATATTTTGGAAACTAAATTATCGACATGTAATGTAATCCTTTTGAAACGATCACAGTCCATCAATACCTTGTTACTGATTGCATATTGTGTGATTGATGAGTGATTATTGGATCAGTGTGTTGTATTAAGTTCATTGCATGCCTGTGTGGGTTTGATAATCTTGCCGACAATGATGAGATAATTGGAATAGGTATATGTTAGGAACGGTGAATATAGTACAGAATTTGATTAACTGATACTTATTGAGGTAGTACTTGACATTCCATATGCACTCCACTCATGCCATACATGTCAAGTGAGTGACTGGGTTTGAATAAAGCAGGAGAAACCAGAATAACCTTGATTAGATTAAACCATAAATGAATGTAGACCCATAAACCAAAGTGACTTAATGAATAGTTTGGAGACGTTTTAACAATTATAGAGGAACATCGAGATCAATAGGGGCTCTATACATGAATTACGCTGTGTGAATTGCCTAGACAAGTGAGATGAAAACTAGGAGAAAGTCTTAGGTTGATTCCAAAGACCAAATATCTAAAAGAAAAAAAATAAAGGGGCATAAATCTAGGTTATGAAAATATGACACCTTTCCAAACCTTTATAACTCGAGCAAGTAAGCCTTTAAGGATATCTCAAAATCTGGTGCCCTAAAACCAACTGATTTGGGAGTCATCAGCTCAAAGCTAGTTATAAGGGTCATATAGAAAGCAAGAGGGAAAGAGATCAATAAAAAGTCATCTGATCGAGCCTTTATAATTCGAGTGAATAAGCCTGCAAGGGTTTAAAACCTGGTGCCCTAAAATCAATTGGTTTGGGAGTCATCGGCCTAAAACTCGTTACAGGAGTTACATAGAAAGCAAATGAGAAGATGACATAAAAAAAATTATAATAATATAGAATATGATGGTATGAATAAGGCACTTGGACATTCGGTTGATAAAAATCACATCTTCAAGGCAAGACAAGTAACTTAGTTTAATCTCGAGTGTTGAAGCAATCAAATCTAGGAGAGCCTCACTTGTTGACATGCAAACCTGTGATAGTGGGATCTATCCAAACAAAGAGAGGGTAAGGACTACAATCGCCTAAACTTTTAACTTTAAAACACAACCCCGGGATAGTTGAGTGAAAAGAATAAGTTTGGGGGGTTTTATATCTCTCGAGCGAAGTAAGGATATATTTGACCATTTTGGGGTCGGGATTGAACCTATCATGAGCTTGTTATGTTGGTATGAGTTCACACACACGGGGTGAGTCCTACATCCGACAAGTAAAGGTAAATTCTATTATCGTACTATTGAAATTGTTTCCTGTGTTAATTACTGAACTCCAATCTTGAGAGAAGACAGGTTATTAAACCATGTTTATTAAGATTTAAGTCACTAACTTATTTGAGGACAAACAACAGTTCAAGTTTGGGGGATTTGATAAGTGCATTTTTGTGCACTTATTTAATACACAAATATGACTAAATTACGAGCAAAATATTTAAATTATGGATTAAATTCATTCAATTGTTGAATTGTAGGGTATAGTGATGGACATGTTGGAATTCACAAGAAAAATAAGTAAAAAGGACCAAAACGAATCAAAGTGATAGTTTAGGGACCAAAGTGCAAATATTCAAAAGAGGAACCAAAGGAGCAATCGAAGAATTGATAATGCCAAGTACCAATTAGAGGTCAATATGAGATGATGGAACAAAAGATTCGAAGAAAAGAGATCAATAAACAAGAAGATTGGGTTTAGGGACTAAAATAGTACAAACTGAAAGGTCTTGACACCATGCGGTCGCATGGGGTTATAACCATGTGTTCGCAAAATTATTCCTTCTCGATTTTAAAACCCACCGCAAGTGTACGGTTCGTTAACAGTAGTAAAATGGACTATGAGTCCAAGTATCGTTCCCACGAGGATTGAATTAGCTCTAATTAAACTAATGTGACCTTAACCGAATCTAATTGAATGAAAATTTGGTTTAAATGTGAAAACCCTAATTTTGGGAGAAATCCCCAATTTGAAACCCTAATTGCAAAGAAAATCCTAATTTCAAAATTGAAAACCCTAATTTCGAAATTTCACTAATCTAATGAAATAAACACGCAACTGAAATGTAAATATGCAATTTTAGAACTATTGTATTGAAATGAATTGAAATGAAATCATTAAGAACTTGAATCCCCAATTGACTATTAAAAACCCTAATTTCACAATTTCAACGAATCGTTGGAACAAAATGCCAATTCAATGTTCCTAAATTATCCAATACACTCTCTCGATTTATATTGAATCTACTCTTACACACCACCAGCCTATATTTCTATGGATGATGCAATGTACAAGAATGCATGACTTTTTATGAACATTTTCATGAATTGCATAAAGCATAGAGGTAAGTTTCCATCCCCTATCGGACCCTATGTCGATTTATATTCTATCGAATTTATTTCCCTTCTTTCGAATGCAAAGAACAAATCATCTACAATCACATAACAATTCGCCAAATAATTATGGAAGCATTCAAATCATATAAATCAAACATTTGTCCAATCGAAACTATTGTTGAATTAATGAAATAACGGAAATTTAAATCATCAAAAGGTTCATCAAATTCCTAATGAACAAAAACCCTAGCCTATAATCATCATTACAAAATCAAGAAATTGAAAAACAAAATTAAAAGATAATAAGAATACACCCGTATGAAATTTCTTCAATCCGTGTGTATAATCTTCAATCCCGTCTCGAGCCCGTGTGAAATTGAATCCAAAATCAAGTTGCTTGCCTCCAATTTTGGTCTCTCCCTTCTCCCTGGTCGTTCTTGCCCTTCATATGATGAATTTCGGTATTTATATCGCTTCCAAATTAAGTAGGAAAGGAGTTTCAACCAAAACGAAAAGCTACGCCCGAAGTTTCAAAAACCTACTATGCGACCGCATAGAAGGAATCTATGCGGTCGCATAGTTCAAATTATTTTGGCTCATTGAATCCCTCGAACCTTTTATGCGACCGCATAGAAGGTTACACTATGCGGTCGCATAGAAGTAACCATCTATGTGGTTTGTGCAATTTGGTCCCTGAACTTCTTTGTTGCTTCTCTTGACTTCTTTCTTCGATTTCTTCATCTTTTCAACAATTCTTATCTTCCAATTGATGATCGACACTTTCAAATATTATGCCACTCATTCGGCACATCTTTTGAGTATTTGCACTTTAGTCCTCCAACTTCCACTTATCTTCATTTTAGTCCATCTTCCATTCTTTCTTCCTTCACTTGTTTTGCTTTGTCATTGAGCTCATACTTGGCATGTTTTTACTCTCGTTTTGCATTTAGCTCAATTTTTCAATATTTGCATCTTTGGTCCTCGAACTATCAAATTGTTGCATTTTGGTCCTTCTTCGTCTCTTTTCTCCTGAATTCCACAATTTCCATTGAATTACCTACAATGCATGAATTTAACTTGATTAAGTCACAATTCAACCATTTTATCCATGTTTAAGTCATGTTTGTGAACCAAATAAGTGTGTAAAAACACACTTATCACCATGCAGCCACTCAACCCTCAACCGAGAACCAAAATGCTAAAATATTTTCAACCATGCGGTCGCATGGTGTAAAAACCCAGGACGATTCTGCAGTTTTCGTTTTGCGTTATAACTCTATTGGAACACAATTTGGACGCGATATAAAAACCTAGAGCCGTCATATTTTGGGGCAGAATGTATTGGGAGGTAAGAAAACACATCTTAGAAAGGATTTTGAGCCAAAGTAACAAGGATTTACATGAAAATCATCAAGATTTCAAGCAATTTCATAACCCGGTGATACTTTTTTTTCAATTTATCATGTATTCAATAATTTTCTTCATGATAGGCTAAATTTTCATGCATTAGGAGATCGATGTACCATATGATGTGATTTCTTTAATTTCTAGTTTTCAATTTGACAATAAATACGTATTGAATGTTTGAATGATTTATATACAATAATTTTCTTCCATAATTAAGTGCACGTAATTATGTGATGTTTGATGGTTTATTTCATCTGTTCGAGGGAAGAGAAATAAATTTGACAAGGTATAAATCGCCGTAGGGTCCGATAGGGGATAGAGATATACCCCTATCCTTTGCGTGAATCTTTATATGTTCATAAAACCACATGCATTCTTATATATGCATTTATCATAGAAATATAGGCCGGTGATATATAAGAATATGTTCAATACATCTCAGAGAGTGTGTTGAATAGAATTAGGAGCATTGATTCGTCAATAATTCAATCGTTTTGTCATTTTGTGAAATTGGGGTTAAGATTGATCATTGCATGGGAACTCGTAATCCTAGTGCTTTTAATTTTCATTGAATACAACCAATTCGCGTTCTAAATATATAAATTGCATTTTAATTTATTAAAATATTGTTTTGCATACTGAATTTATTTCAATCATAAAGTTTGCATAATTAGGGTTTTCATAAATTAGAGTTTTACTAAATTAGGGTTTTTCCAAGAATAAATTTCTATTTTGACAAATTTGTTTCGGTAAAGGCTAAATCGAAAGAAAATATTTCGTGAACAGTTCCAATTGAATACACCCCCCTAAACAACACTGAAATAATACACAACAAAGATATTTATCACATAGAATTAATAATAACATACATCTAATAGCTTTGATAAGTGACTATGACCCTATTGTTATGTGCATCACAATAACCAGTGACTCAACATATTCAGTCAAAATCATTAACTGTGAAGTTTCAATGAAACAATTAACATAAAATAAGATATGAAAATCTTTCCGAATCAACGAAACAACTAGTAGAAAATTTGTATATGAAAACAGGTTTCATGTTTTATAAGATAAAGAGTAGTTTCCCGAACAAAAATGTAAGTGGAAATTACACCCAAAAAGATTTTCTAACTTCTCAATTCAAAAATCTTGTTTTAAATGGTTTAATTCAAAATTCAAGTAATAATTAATTTTTTTAATATTAATAAATAATAATACAAAATAAAAATAATCTACATATCTGTCCCACCCTACCATACTACACAACTTCATTATTCTCTCTCTCTCTCTCTCTCTCTCTCTCTCTCTCTCTCACACACACACACACATGGGACAATGCATCGTAAGACAAGAAGACGTCGTTGGAGACGTCTAGTGCTACAGAGTTGGAGAGTATACTGATGGATGTCTGGGGAAATGCTAAAGCTCCCCAACGGATTAATGTTTTTCGACGGTGGCAAAGGAGTTTTGCAGGGAATAACCTACAAGGCCATATTGTGCACGATGGTGGTTGCTAGGGATTAGATGTTGAAGAAGATCGGTAGGATGAATATTAAGAACCTTGTGGTGCTACGTTTTTCACTACTAGTTGTGTTTTTGGGTTAGTTTTTCCTCCTCCAATCTGTAGCTTAGGCGAAGTTTTGGGATGATTTTTGTTCTTTATGGTGGTAATGTCGTAGGTAGCGGTGATGATAAAATGGTGGTGGTGCGGGTGGTGTTGGTGTTGATAGTATAATGCAAGTGGTTGTATTGAGGCAGCCTGGTGGTGATGTCAGTGGTGGTCGTGGCGGTGACTAATAATTTTGGATTTGATTTTTGGGTGGTGGTGGGTGTGATGTTGGCTGCGGTGGTGAGATGATGGTTGTGTTGGCGGTGTTGGTGAGGTGGTGGTAGAGGTGGTCGACAATGGTGGCGATGGTATGGTGGGCTGGCGTGGGGTAGGGGTTTTACGACAAATTATTTGGTTGATTATTGTCAATAAATTGGTTAATTTATGACCAATAAATAGGATATTTTGTAACCATAAATGATATGTGATCGATAGACCAATAAATAATATGTGATCTAAAAATTTGAATCGTGGTTTGTAAAATTTGTGATTGATAAATAAATTATGACATATAATTTTTTGATTTGTGACCGATGAATAAATTGTTATCTGTAAAAAAATTTATTTGTGACTATCAAATAATGTGATTTATAGCCTTTTTTTTATTTTGATCGAAAAATAATTTATAACCAATTAATTCGATAGTTTGTGATTAAATACTGTAAAATTATGTCCTTAATATATTTAATTAATAAAATATATTTTAATTAATTATTTCATAAATAAAATTTAATTAATATCTGATTTTTGCTGTTTTAAACATGTTTCTTAATTTTGAACATTTATCATATTTAGGGGCCGTTTGGGAATGATTTTTACCCCAAAAAATTGATTTTTTGACCGTTATTTCATTATTCCAACCGTAAAGTTTGACTTCTTCTCTCACAGGTGGCCCCTACTTTTTTTCTAACGATCAATAAATAAATTCTCAAAATCATTCCCAAACGGGGCCTTAATCTTTTAGATATGAAATTTTCCTAAAATGTCATATACAGATTATAATGGGCTAAAAGATGAGTGTTTTGCTATTGACATTGATCATATTTAAGGCCTATTATTGGGCTCGCAACATGCTTCTTAGTTGTTACAATTGATTGAAACAAATAAGTAATTTACACAAAATAACATGGGGTAATTAGGCCCAATACTCAAAAAAGTGAAAACCCATAAAGAACAATACTTAATTTTTTGATATTTTTAACATTATTATGTATTTTTTTGTTTCAATTTTTTTTTTTCATTCAATTTGTGTCCCCACTCAAAAAATAAAAATAAAAAAAATCTATGGTAACTCAATATTAGTGTAGTTAAAAGTAGTACGAACAAAAAATACGTATTAATCAATCGATTTTACTTTCATCCTCTGGCGTCAGTTTAGTTAGTTAATTTATCAATTCATTTGAATGACCTGTCAAAAAGTTTAATTTGACCTTTAAACCCCCCGTTTGGCCCCCATTTATGGAAATGAAAATGGGGGAAATAGTTTCTTTTTTTGATGAACGAGTAGTTGAAAAAAGAAGGAAAATTTTTCTATATACGTGTAATATTATCTTATGAAAGATTGTTTAGTTGAAAATAAGAGAGAGAGAAATGGAATGTAATGAAATTTAGGGTCTGTTTGATTGCGAAAATGGAATTTGGGTGGAAAGAAAATTAATTTCAGGGAATTGAATCACCTAGAAATTGTTTTCCAGAAAATTGTAAATTATTGTGTTTGATTGGTATAATTTTTCATGTGGAAAATGTTGAAATAAAAGTATTTTTTGGTATTCGTTTAGATTTGTTTTACATGAAAATTGTCAATTTAAGGGATATTCACTTCTACCATTGTTCCTAAAATTTGTTTCCATTGCCAACCAAAAAAAAAAGATAAAAAATAATCTATATTTTGGTGTTCGTTTGACTTTGTTTTACATGAAAATTGTCAATTTCAGGGATATCCTCTTTTACAATTATTCCTAGAATTTGTTCCCATCGCCAACAATTAAAAAAAAAAAGACAAAAAGCAAAAAAAAAAAAAAAAAGGGGGAAAACAAAAAAACACCTATCCCCTAGGAAAATAAAAGGGGGAAAATCACGCTTTAAGGTGTTGTACCTAGAAATTCATGGAAAATCAATTCCCTAGAAAATTTTGTCAATCAAACAGGCCAAAAGTGGAAGTTGGAATTCGAATTTCAAATTCCATGAAAAATTTCTTGCAATCAAATGGGGCCTTAATGTAATGAGTTTCAAACGGGGGGCTAAATGTGGTTACCCCTAATACTAGGGGTGGACAAAATAAAATTCAATTCATATCATAAAATTCGAAATTCAATTGAAAATCAAGATAAAAATATCATTTACATTTGGTTTCTTATTTCTCAATATCGAGATTGGGGACCCAAACCGTAATTCATTTATCATTTTCTCTCATTTTCAATCTATACACCGTTGCATGGATCTTTGAAATTGAAACCTCAATCTTTGATTTTTCTTCCTCAACTACTATTTTTCTTTTCTCAATTAGTAATGAAACTATAACCAAGACGAACCGAATGATTCAATTTTGGTTTGATTCAATATCTTAAAAAAAATCCATTTGGTTCCTTTATTTAAAAAAAAAAAAAAAAAGGACCATTAGTTCATGGTTCGGTTTGATTTTTTTGGAACCAAAACCAAATAAAATCAAGTACACCCCTAATTAATATGACACAAAGTTGAAATTAGTCAACATTTAAGCTAAAAGTAAGCACACGAGTTAAGAATGTTTTCAAGAGGCTTTCTAAATATAAGATGTTCTCGATTTTAGAAAATTAATGCTTAAAAATAAGTCACGAAAGACTATATATTCTAACCTTTTAAAATAGAGTGCATTTGACTAAAAAGTCAAATTCTCTCTATTTTTATTTTATAACAATTGTATTTAGCCCCCATTTGACCTCCATTATTTCAAATTATAAAGGGTGTGATAGTATTTTTTTTGGATGGTGGTTGAAAAAAAGGAAAAATTTCGATTCATGAGTAATATTATTTTATGAAAAATTGTATGGTTAAAATATGAGAGAAAAATGAAATTTAATTTAATGAGAGCCAAACAAGAGCTTAATAAGTTAAGACTTCAATATTCATTTTCTCAAATTATTCTAAATATATTTGAAGTGGTTGATCACTGACAAGTCAAATAATATGTTAAATAAAAGATGATGAGAAATTAATTAATATTTTTTGAAAACTAAAAGAAAATAAAATGAAGAGTCAAAATAGATTATATAAAAAAATTAAATTTCTAAATTTAAAGAAATTTTATATTAGAAATAAGATTCTCTCTACAAATAGAGGGTCGATTAAAAATGTTATGAGCAACCAAATTCAAATTCATTTCATTGGGAGGTTTTAGTTGTTAATCAAATTTAGACACGCAGATCATTTCAGTTGTTACTCAAACTTAGACCTTTATTGAATTCATTACCAAATTCCTAAATTACAATCGACCAATAAAAAAACGCTAACCACTACCTACCAAACAATAAATTCCAATCTTCACAAAAATCACACACGTCATACATACATAACTATGATTGTATTGCTACAAATTGCATTATTGGCAGGTAATTAGAGTCCAAATGGCACCTTTCTTTTCACAAATGGGGATGTCATTTGCTTTCTATGTTCACATACTATTAAAAATTATAAACTAATTGTATGATGAAACGCCTGAAGAATACTTTGCAAAAGTCCGAGTAAGAACATAGAGATTTGTTTCGGGCGAAGTTCCAGAGAATCTGTGACCACTTTTAATACCTAATCTCCTGTTGAATATTCATTAAAATGAATAACACTTGATTTGCACTAAAATGAAGTCCATATCTTGATAGCAAGGTAGAGATTGTTAAATTCTGTGCACGTATGATAAGTGTGCTCCCAAAATTGGCCTTAAGACATATGGTTCAGTGCACGTGGAAGCAAACTTATCTCACGTACACTGAGCTTAATATGTAATTTGTTAAATGAACTTGTAAAGTTTTTAAGGTTTACATAATAATTTTATAGGGGTAATTAGCACAAAATATTCCTATCTTACAGTGTTATTATGCAAAACGTCTATACATTTTATTTTTTGACATTTTCGCCCATACTTTCATCTTTCATTACAGAAATCATTATTTTCATTCAATTTCTCAATAAAATATGAAATGACATACGTATCCTTATATTTATATAAAACCAAAAAGAGAGAGAGAGAGAGAGAGAGAGAGAGAGAGAGAGAGAGAGAGAGAGAGAGAGAGAGAGAGAGAGAGAGAGAGAGAGAGAGAGAGAGAGAGAGAGAGAGAGAGAGAGAGAGAGAGAGAGAGAGAGAGAGAGAGAGAGAGAGAGAGAGAGAGAGAGAGAGAGAGAGAGAGAGAGAGAGAGAGAGAGAGAGAGAGAGAGAGAGAGAGAGAGAGAGAGAGAGAGAGAGAGAGAGAGAGAGAGAGAACAAATTGCAATCACTCCTAAACATTTTAAAAAAAGTACAAATGAATCTAAATAAATTATTAAAAGGTGATTAGCACTAAATGTTCGTACATTTCAATATTATTGTGCAAAACATTCGTACATTTCAATTTTTTTCTACATTTTCGCTCTTATTTTTTACATTTCATTATGAAATTCATCATTTTCATTCATTTTCTCAATTAAAAGCTATAAGATTACGAATATATCCTCCTCTTTAATTAAAAAAAGAAATAAAGAACAAATTGTAACTATAGCCCCAAATTTTACCAAAAAAAAAAAACAATTAAATAATTAAAAAAAGTTATTTTTTTTCTTTTTTTTATGTTTATTATTTATCTGAAATTTATTTGTACTTTTTGAAAAAATTGGAAGTATAGTTGCGATTTGTTCATTATTTTTTATTTTCTTTATTTTTGTTTCATTTAAATAGGAAGATGTACTAGTCATTTTACAAAAAAAAAAATTGATACTTCGGCACTCTAATTCAATGGAAACCATTATTGTGACACAAATGACAAAGAAAATAAAAGTTTAGAACTCCGATGTTAATATTACTCCTATAAGTTGTAGACCTTGGAAATTTTCCATTAGGGAATTTTGAGAATTTTTAAGGCGCTTTAAATTTTTTTATTATTATTGGTGTTGTTGTTGTATAATAGGTATTGTATTATTTCCTTCAAGATCATTAAATCTTTAAGGTAGATTTTTGTAGGATAGACATGTAAACGTAAATAACTATTGGCAAATAATTAGCCAAAAAAAAAATTTTAAAAAAAAATGCAACCTGGATTAAAAGAATAACAACTCTAAATTTTTACTACAAAGTTTTCCCAAATTTAATAGAAAAATCACATAGCTAGGGATAGCAAAAGTGGGGTCAGGGCGACTCGGCTCATCCCTTCTGTTACACTGGGGATTTTTCAAGAGGCGAGACGTGTAATTTTTCATCCCTAGAGATAATATCCACTACCAATTTCCACTAATTAGGTAGTGGGTTAAAATAAGTTCCTTTTGAGTACAAATAGATGATTAAATCAATAATATTCATCAAAAACTAGAAAAATATGGACTATAACGCTAAATAAAATAAGATTGGATCTCATAGGACCACATGTAGACCTGTAGAAGAGATGAAATACTAGCCGAATTGGCAAACTCGTAACCTTAAACAAGGCTAACAATAAAATAAAATATTGAAAAAAATTGTGAATCTTCTATTATCGAAACTAGAAAACCTAGTTTTATCCTAATCATTCTCTCTCCTTTTCTTTACGGTGTGTCATATTTGCACCTTGCCAAATAATGTCTCTGCACGGACATACTGCCACAGGGATAATCTATACCAAAATTTCTGAATTTGATCAATCAAAGTTGGCAACCCTGGAGTCAATTTTCACGAAAAGTCAGAAAATGTGCATTATCGACTTTTACATGCATTTGAAATTTTGAAGGTAGAATTGCTAGAAATTGTTTGTTTGACTGGTAACTGAGGGATTTCCAATTAACAACTTTCTTTCCTCAGTTTGAGGTTGGTCAATGTTAAGATCTAATCAATTAAATGTTTTGAAGATGTCGGGGTTGTCCACTCGTCATTTGTGGAAATGAAATCGACGGCATAGATGTTAACCGTGTGTAATAAAAAAAATTAAAAAAAAAATTGTCTTAAGTTTGAGAATTATTGATGAGGCGATTATATTATCACCATAAATTTTATTTATTACATCACAATTTTAATTATTTTTTTCTATTTACTAATATGACTCTTAATTAAAGGATATAAATAACAAACTTTTTAATTATTTTTTTTTTACCCCCTCGCACCCCCAACAACCGTGCTCTCCTTGACATCACTAGCTTTGACGGTTATTTTTTGGGTTTAATAAAAGAATTTCAAGAACTTCTCCCTACCACAGCAGCTGTTCGATTTCGTCAACATAACTATTCAAATAGAATTTTATAGGTATTTAACCAATAATGTGTAAATTTAACTGTTAATTCGAGACTAAATATAAATTTCTAGACATTCAAGGATTGACAGAATTCAATGTGATTAAATAGAATAAAAATATAAAATATAATTACTGAGTTTCCTTCTTTTCCTTTTTTTTTTGACAACTCAGCTAATTAATTTCGTTTATTGTTATGCACTTAAAAAATGTTATCAATAGTTTCAAAAAGTAAAAAAGAACATGCATATAAGTAGATAATTGGATCTAATACCCCATCAAAATCCACTCTCTTCCTTGAATTGTGGACAAATTACAGCCAAGCAAGGCTGTGCTGACCTTTCTGAGGGGCAATGGCGTAATGGAGTTTTGAAGCAATCAAATTTCTCCACTATCCAACATTGATAGTGAAAATGAATTGTTTATACGTGAATAAGAACATTTTATCTTTTACAATGAACGAACAATACCATCACTCCACTCTATCTTCTTTATATCTAATCAATCGAATAAATTAATTTCTTTCTTCAAAAGTCACTGGTCATTATTTAATAGAAGATATTCATAAATGTTGTTTTATAATGTAAATCTATCAACTATTTGACAATTAACATTATTGAAGGTTTGAAAAGTTAACAAACATGTCATCAACTTGCTAATAGTTTTTCATAAATTATGCCCATTACTTCTATTAGTAACTTGTACAGTGTAAATTTATATTAAATGAAGAGAAAAGTAATAGTGAATAAATTTATCATATGATAAAATATTGTATTAAGCCATTTGTACAGAAAATTTTACACAGAATTTGGCCAGATTACTCTCGTGCGTGGGAACCACCATGAAAAAAAATTGTCAAAAAATACCCCCTCTATGTGTGTGTTCTGACGGGCTTCTGTATGAAGCCTGCTGTACACACAGCAGGATTGTAAAATATTAGAAAGCAAAAGATATCGCATGCTATTTCCACTTTTATTAGATCTTTTGTGTCTCATTTAATATTTAATATATTTATTTGATGAATAATTGTGTCCCTTTTCTCCTTTGGGAAACTAACAGATCCTACTTGTCTTAAAGAGAGATTTGTGGTCATTATCATGTGTCTTATTTAATTTGTGGAGTCCATCACCTTCTCGTTAGTCATGACTCGACCTAAATTTTGATTTCGATACCCCTTGTCTAGGCATTAAATCCTTCAAGTCGACAAATTGCTACAACTTGCTTGCTAACGATGTAATATAGCAAAGTAAAGAGTTTAAAAAATAAAAATAAAAAGTGCTTTCTATCTTATAAGTCAAGTGTTGATGAGATGCTTGATCATGCAATAAGCCATCAACAAATATCCTTTCCACTAGTCTCTGTTTGGCCCCCATTTTGTAGAAAAGAAAATGGGTGGAATAGTGTTTTTTTGAAAAATGAGTGGTTGAAAAAGAATGAAAAGTTTTCGATTTACGTATAATATTATTTTATAGAAGCTTGTGTGGTTGAAAATGAGAAAGTAAAAAATAGAATGTAATGGAAATTAAATTAATTGGGGCCAAACGGGGGCTAATAAGCACTCAAATTATTGTATGTAAAGCATATTAGCTAGGAGACAAGGACACATTTGGAATCCAAAAGTATGTTTCCGATACTCCAAGCACCTAATATTTAAAATTGATTGGATTTTTGATACGTGTCACTAGTCAAAACCACTACATTGTAATTTATTTAAATGAAAGGACGATCGAGGACAAATATAGGGCCTTGAACCAAGGCAACCACTAGTAATATTCTTCACTATTGTAAGCAACAAAATTCTCTTGAAGTTCATTGTCGAGATCTCGTAATGATACACCATTCCACTTGTATAACTACACAAGACGAACTGCTTGACCACAGGAAAAATGATACGTGATAACTAAGGGCATTTTTAGCCCTTGTTTAAGCCACATTATATGTCTAAGAATGCATTTTTGTATAGTATATTAATGGGAAATGTTTGGTTAAAAAAATAAAGAAAAGTTTTGGATTTACGTATAATATTATTTTATTGAAGAATGTGTTGTTTAAATGATATCAAATCGCTATTTAAAAATGTGGCTCAAACATAACCTTAATATATAAATCATGATTCAATTCGTAATTAAATGAAGATAGATGGACAGAGTTTTGACTTAAATATATAGATTGTCTTGCCTTTGCATTTAGCATTGGCTCGTCATTTGTAATAATTTAAACGAAAGTGTCTAGCGAGTTCAACGATGTCAGATCAACAATAGTACAAATGGTGAGTCATTGCCTCTCCTCGCATCTATGACGTGACATTACTTCATTACTTGGTATCGTAACACAATTTATTGCCTAAATTGTTATTTAAACTATATATTAATCGTATTTACGTAATGATTTTTCTTTCATTATTAAATTTAATATAGTAGATGCTGTCTTCAAGTTTTATTTTTTGCTATTGTTAAAATTTTCATTCTTAACCCTTGGATCTTTTCTCATTCTTCTGAAATTCTATAAATGTCCCCAATATAATATGCAAGAAAACCTAGTCCACGTGATAAAGGTTTGGTTGGATGATCCATCCATCATGAACAGCTTATCAAAGTGCTCATTGGCTGACCCGAAATCACTAGGGTCACACAACTTACTAGAGATTACACATATTCAATACTCGATTTTTGCGCTAAACAAGATTAATTTATATACTTTTCGCACGATTAGGGCTTCACTGCAAATCAAAACCTTACAAATTCTCCCTCGTAAATGTCAATTCCATTAGTTATAGAAGTACACTTTATTTTAACTTTTTCGATTGCTTTACCGCTATTGCGGGAAAAGGACCTAAATTAAACGAAATAATAAAATAAAAAACAACTAATTTCTGTACTTTGGGGCAAATGTACACACCAGTAACAAAAATAAATGTGGTCAAATTTTAATAAATACGTTTTAGTGTACCTGGTGTGCAAATTAATTTAATTATACGCTTGGACTGAACATCTAGAGTAGGAATGACAAACTTGATACCCGCGAGGACTTGCTCCGTTTGGGACGGAGATTACCCACTTAATTGGGTCGGGTACATGCATGGGGAATTCTGCCCCGAGACAGGTACGAGTAACGGGGGGCCCACCTCGTTTAACTTATTTATTTAAGAATTCAATACTTTAAGTTCTTGTTTGATTTCCATTATTTTTAAAATATATTTTTATTTTTTTATTTTCAATTACACATTATTTAATAAAATAAATTACACATAAATTCAAAAAAAATGTATTTTTTAACCACACTTTCTCTATTAATTTATTATTCTAAAATGCATTATTAGGAAATAATGTGGCTCAAACATGTAGAAAAACTCCATGATATTTTATTAATTCTAATAGAAGATGGTAATTAAGATAATTTAAAGAATATGATAAACAATAAAAACTTCACTTAGCAAATGTATTCGAATAATTTAATTTTTTAAAAATAATTAATTAATTAAAAAATTTAATAACCATATTATTGTCTTACTTGAATGTATGAGTACATTAAAATGAATTATTAAAAATCAAAAAAATTAAAATTACCGTCCCTCCTTAAACGAGTAACGGGGCGGGTACGGGCAAGAAAACACCCAACCCCGCCGTTTCGCCGTATTGCTGTCCCTAATCCAGAGTAACACTTCTGGCATCTTTCTCCCATCACTGGACACGCAGCAAATTGTAAAATGGGACCACTTCATTATAAAAAGGGGCAGCATCTAGACTCTCATTGGTCCGCGCGTGTGAATCAAGACTTTAGTGAAATATCTATAATTATCCGGAGCATGACGTGTATCAATAAGGATAAAAAAGTTTAAAGCCACGTGACCCCCTTACCCCCAACAAAATATCGACCCCATTCCTTCGATCGCCATGTTAACACCGTGAATTGTTCAGAGTTCAGATAATTGTCAATTTATGCTTACATAAAAAATAACGTTATTTATGAAAATAGATGATAGACAACAATTTATGTATTGGGTTTTGCTACGGTGACAAGGGCCATGACAGGGCGTCAATTTGACACCTCCAGTCAAGGCCCTGTTCGTTTATCAAAATCTTTATATAGGGGGTGTTTAATAGGTATTTTTATGTAAAAAATATTTTAGAATAGTAAATTGATATGAATTGTGTAGTTGAGAAATAGAGAAAAGTTTTTCATTTATGTGTAATATTATTTTAATAAAAAATATGCGGTTGAAAAGAAGAGAAAGAAAAATATATTTTGAAAAAAATAGCTACTAAACGGGACATAGTATTTTATTTTTTGTCTCATTCTGTAATCAATTAAAGGGTAGTTATATTCTCACACCACCACAATTTATTTATAATGAAGGTTTTCGAAATTTGCTCATTTTATTTTTATGTTCTCAACTTTTTTCGTATTGTATTATCATTTTTAACCTTTAATTAATTAACATATTTTGTCTTTAATCACGATGGACAAATTTTTTTGACTTTTATATTAGTTATTTATTTCAATTATTTAAAAGTGCAATAGAGAAATATATCTTTTTGGCTCTTATACCAAATATTTTGGATGAAAATCATCTCTATGGACAAAATGTGAAAATTAGTAGAAGACTGGTGATAAATTTAAAAAAAAAAAAATGTTGAGCACACAAGTTTAATGATAAGAAAATTTCAGGATATGCATTGCAATAGAAATGTAGTGTAATTAAAAAAAATTTGTAGTATATATATACCCTAAATTAAAATACATTTTCATTCCATCAGTGAATGTACATATCATCTCACTATTACATAAATTGATGTCAACTGTGCTTAAAATAATGTTATTTATATAAAATGGCAAACGTCTATGTAACAGTAGGATCATTGTCCTCATGACATATTAAATTTCGTGATTTTAATCTGTAGTCCCTTTTTGGTAAGAACTAAAATATAAATTTTAATTTAAATTGATGTTAACTGTGCTTAAAATAATGTTATTTATATAAAATGGCAATCGTCTATGTAACAGTAGGATCATTGTCCTCATGACATATTAAATTTCGTGATTTTAATCTTTAGTCTCTTTTTGGTAAGAACTAAAATCTAAATTTTAGTTTAAATCAAAATCAGCAATTCGTTTTAATCATATATTTCATGTGTCACACATCTTTTTAACAATATATTTTATCAATTTTTATCAAAATTTGTTAAAATTTAACTTTAATTCTCACTAAATAGGACTAAATTTAAATCGATTCGACTAGATTAAGTTCGGTTGAATTTTAAAAAATCCACCTTGACCATCGCTTTTTTACCCCCCCCCCCNNNNACCCCCCCTGCCCCCCCCTTTTTTTCCCCCCCCCCCCCCTCCTTCCCACACCCACTCCACGCTATATTATGGTGCCCTTTCACGGTCAGGATTGAATGCGAAAGTTTTTTTTGTTTTGGCAGACACCGTTATCTGCACTTGGCTAGCCATTTCTTTCTCCTGTTCATCTGAATCCTTTTTTAAGAGAGAGAAAAGGACTAGAGAAGAAAATGAACGGGCAAGATATGGAAAGTAGTAGCAATATTGTTGCGCTGTTTGTTATGAAAACATACCAAATGGTGAATGATCCCACAACAAACGAGCTAATTACATGGGGAAAGGATAATAACAGTTTTGTTGTTGTGGAGCCTTTGAGTTTTTCGCAGAGGATTTTGCCTGCTTTCTTCAAGCACAAAAATTTCTCAAGCTTTATTCGTCAGCTCAATACTTATGTGAGTTCTTGCCTCCTGCAATTCTATATTGTTTTGTTGTATCATTTTTCTCAGAATAGATTATATGGGTATCTGGGTTGACTGTAATTCTATTTTGTATGTAATTTCAATTTTTTTTTTCCTTTTTTATTCAGTCCCAATTTAACTTGAACTCTAGAAAATTTTGAATCAAACCAGTTGTATATGTAGCAAGAATCATAAACAGAGGCAAAGGGTATTCCCCCCCCTCCCCGCCCCCCTTTCTTTTTATCTTGTAAATGGAAGATGAACAGTTGTTAAACCAAACGTTTATTGGAAAATTTTAATATTGGCCTGCTTGGTGTTATTAGTTCATAATCATTATTATAATTATTATATATACAAATGAACTGCATCTAGCGTAACGTTGAAAACAAAAGTGTGTATATCAAGCAAAACTCATTAATTGAGAGTTTCAAATTTGTTAGGTACGAATTTAAAAGATTATTCTTCCTTGCATAAACATGTGTATTGAAGAAACTATACCTAACATCATATGAATTCAAAAGCCTCTATGTATTGCACAAAATTGATTAAATCGGAGTTTCAAGTTCTTGTGCTAATCTTAGCATATTGTTGTGGATTGCCTCCTTTCTTAAATGTGCAACCTTACTAGTTTTGGGGTTTATAATTTGATTTCTTTAACCTTTATGTTTGGTAACACGAGGAAGCAGATATTGTAGTTGAGACCTGCGGAGAGGAGATGTTTATATAGTTTTGTCTTGTTCTTTGTTTTCTCTTTTGTTTTTCCTTTTGGTTAATTTGATGGGGGGAAAAGGGAAAATGCAAGGACTTCTTTCAATTCCTTGTTCAGGAAAGTAAGATACGAAGTTTGATCCTCGCAGGTGAAAATAACTTGGATTCACAAAATTGCAGCTGAAACATTAATTGTCTCTGAAAAGACCATTTAAATCAATTTATTCACTGAATCTTGAAGGCTCTAATAAAGCTTTCCAAATTTATCCTTCATGGCCAAAATTCTGACACAAGTAGATAAATTACCTAAATGGATGGAGCATGTTGTATAGTCGAATGTCGTAGTTTGAAATCCTATGTTTCTCTTCCATCTCTGTGTGAGTTATTGCTATATGATATATTGAGCTCATCTGATACATTCTTCATGCCTATGTTGTGTGTAATTAGTAAATTAACTTGGTTGTTTAGAGCAGGATGATTTTGTTTGAGTCGAGCTTGAATTTTGCAAGATCAATCCTGTTTTTCCACATCTTTATTTGTCGATATTAGCTGAACTTACCATTCAAAATTGTAGTAATATTTCTCAACTTCGATGGTAGTCTCCATGTCCCTTTTTGTTCTGGTTTAACAAAGAATTGATATAGGCTCCGTCTGGCAAATTTATAAATCAAATTATAAAGAGGAATAGTATTGGGGCTCACGAAATGTGTGAATAGTGATGAGTAATATTTATGAGTGTATGATTGAACTTAATCTTTGACTTTTGACTGAATTTATAAACCAATTTATAAATTAGATCCAAATGGTCATATAATCATTTTGATCATCAATTGCATCAGGGTTTTAAAAAGGTTGATCCGGATAGGTGGGAGTTTGCAAATGAATGGTTTCTACGAGGGCAAACTCATTTGTTGAAGAACATAGTGAGAAGGAAGCATAGTAGTAAAACCTTTGGTTCCCATCAAAAATACGAAGATGAGGAAGATGAGGAGCTATTGATGGAGATTTCAAAGTTAAAACAAGAACAGAAGGGTTTGGAACAAGAGCTCGAGAGCATGAACAGAAGGCTTGAGGCCACGGAGAGGAGACCCCAACAAATGATGACTTTCCTTAACAAACTTGTTGAAGATCCGGACATCTTAACTCGCGTGATGCTTGAAAAAGAGAAAACGAGAAGGTTGGCTTTAGGTAACAGCGGGAAGAAGAGAAGGCTTGTGATATCTTCAACGTCTTCAAATTCTTCGTCGGGAATGGCCGTATCAAGTTCATCAATCAAGAGTGAAGATGATCAAGAAGTTACTCCCTCGAGGGATATATCCACAATTTCTTCACCAGATGAGAATTTGGAAGTCGATACATTTTATCAATGTTCGCCACTACTGGAGCTTGCTTTCCCGGATTGGTTGAACAAAAGACAAGGCATAGATATGCCTATAATTGAGCAAGACCCTTACAATTTTGCCACCATTCCTGGTTCTTCACTGTGTTCCTCCGACAAAAGTGGCGGTTTTGAGGTTGCGCCGCAACCAATAAATAGCATAGCCAGGTATAATAATGCTGGTGCTATGAATTCAGTTTATTATGAAGGACTTATCGATGGGGAGAATTCTAATCCACTACAGTATCCATTCTCACTGTTAGGTGGTGGATTTTAGTCACTTTTGCATGATCTATTGGGTATTTTACCTTTTTAGAAATTTTAGTTTTTTCTTTTCTTTTTTATGAAAAAAAAAATTATTGTGTATTAATGTTGTGTATACTAATTTACATTTTACATTTGCACGTTGTATGTATTTGTCATATAGATCTCGAGTAATTTCAGTTAGCATGGCAGTTAAAAGAGGATTTGGAAAATTATAATTTCCTTATAATTTAATGTTCAAAATCAAACATTAATTTTATTCGGACATTTTGTAGGAGTTACCATGACCCACTTATTCAACACTCAGATTATTATTTTAACAACTTACAGTTGTATGTCAATTTTTGAGTTGATGAGCCTAAATTATGGTCTCCTCAATTGATAAATTGCTTATTTTACTCTAATAGGTTCGTTATTTCTCTCTCATTTAACTTTTTTAAACTAAAGTACTCTTGTACCGGACTTTAATAGAAGTAAATTTGGAACCCTGTACACCTTAAATGTTGACCATTTGATTCTTGTCAATCAATCTCCTTTAATTTTTATTTAGCTCTCGATTGATGAGAATTAAAATTAAATTTTTTAGTAAATTTTGATACATATCGATGAAATGTGTGGTTAAGCTCTTGGTTGATATCCGAACGACACTATACACACATGCGGATGAGGCCGCGATTATTTTATTGGCATTGGGTCCCACCCTGTGTAGAGCTATCGAAGTGCGGATGTACATATAGTATTATTCATTTTTATTTTATTTTATTGTTATTATTATTATTTGTTTTTTAATTTTTTTGTGAATCCTGGAAAATGTCAGGATTTCGTGATGCTAGATCATGTGGACCCCAATAGAATGGGCAAGTGGCCAATGAAATAATCTGCTTGCAAATTGCAAAATAATGTGAAAGAAGGTGGCTCATGTCGACAAAAGCATGTCGATTTTTTTGCTTTTATGGGACCCATCTCACGTGATAAGAGACCACGTAATGGTTTCCTGACACAGACACGTGTTTAGAGTAATGTATGCCGATCTCTATAGGTAGACCAAATTACACAAATGCTCTTGGACATCGTTCGATTATTGGAAAATTTGTGCCATTAGTCTCCCACATATATCTAATGAGTGTAGTTTCATTCTTGTACCTATTCTAACATGTTTGGCACTTGTTTGCCTCTCATTGATCATATCATCCATATATTTCATAAAATTTATGAAATTATCCACTTATTCATCACTTATTTTATTGACATTTCATTTGTTTGGGAAGAATTTATAAACTTTAAGCCCCCGTTTGGCCCCCATTAATTTTCATTTCATTACGTTTCATTTTTCTCTCTCCTATTTTTAACCACTCAATTTTTCATAAAATAATATTACACGTAAATCGAAAATTTTTCCTTTTTTTTAAACACTCGTTTTTCAAAAAAAATATTATTTCACCCATTTTCATTATCACAAAATGGAGGTCAAACGGGGGCTAAATTATAAATAGATAGAATTGAGTTATCGATAGTACTTGTAGGTTAACAGAAATGTGTAGTTAAAAATAAAATTTGATCACTTATAAAAATATATTTGTTAGGTAGGGTATAATTTTAACTGATTATAGATAATTCAAACACATGTTTTAAGTTTAGGTGCACAATTACTCCTCTACATCCGACTCTTTTGTCAGCAAAAAGTTTTATATTCTGTTGTAGTTGTTATTTCATTATATTTAGCCGCGTTTGAATCATATTATTGTAAAAATGAGAATGAAAAATATAGTCGTTATGGACTTTATATGAGAAATAAAAAGTCAAATATGGTGACTTGATGTGATGGATAACGGTCATATTTTTCATTTTAATGAGAAAATAATGGAGTTTAAACAGAGCTTTAGACAATACACCTATTTGGTGTAGTTAAAAATGAGCGTTTTTTAAAATTAAATTTTGATAAAAATTAAAGAAACACATGATATAAAATTGTGGTTAAAATTAATTATTGAATTTGACTTAAAAAAATTATCACAATTTTAATCCACACCAAATAAGGGCTATATAATTTTGATTTATTTATTATTTCGTAAATGTACTATTTCATATTTTTTATTTGAATGAGATTATTTTAGTTAAAAGAATATCATTACAAAATATTGTTATAAAAATATATGTTAGGTTTATTTTGTAATTGGCAATTTTGTGAACAAAAGAGACTTAATTGAACATTGATATAAAAGTTAGGGACTTAGGTTACAATTTGTATAGATGATTTAGGTTAGGGTTGAGTTTGGGACAAGGTAGAAGACTCGCCGATTTTTCGCCAACTACTCGCCAAGGTGTTGCTCGAGCAAAGGAAGCAAAACCATCGTAGCCCGCTTTTCGCCTAGGCGTCGCTCGAGCGAAGAAGCTGTCGCTTGCTTCTCGCTCGACATCGCTCAAGCGACAGTGTTTGTGACCAAACCCTAGGTCACATTTTGGAGAATTTTATACGGCCCAAAACACTTATTTATCTCCAAGTATAAATACCAAAGACTGTGACGTGAGAAACGGAGTTGCCACGTTGTTCTTTCATTGCATAACATCAACACATCTTTGTTCAAGAGATCCAAGACAAAAATCATTGGTGATTTACATTCATAACATCTTGTGATCCGACAACTAGGTTTTGGGAAAATATCAATCTTCACAACCCAAAACACCATGCTTCCTTAATATATTGAGGAAGAGACTCTCTTATTGAAAGATTGAGAGAAGTAGATTGAAGTGCGGTTACAAGCACAAGAACATGCGATTCTTAGTGGTCCACTTGGAGAGACATTAGCGTAAGAGCAGGAGGCTATTGGAGACAGCAGATAGAGCTGTAGGAGGTAGATCAGGAAGTCTAGTAGGAGGCTAGAAGTATCTACGATAGCAGGAGGTAGGTCATGAGATCTAGAACAAAAACAGGCGGATTGAAGTGCAGTTACAAGCACAAGAACAGACGATTCTTGGTGTTCCACTTGGAGAGACATTCAGCGTAAGATAAGAAAGTTGTAGGAGACAGCACATTGGGATACAAGAGGTTGATCAGGAAGTCTAGCAGGAGGCTAAATGTATTTACGGCAACAGGAGGTTGCAGGAGGTAGATCATGAGGTCTAGCAGGCTAGAGGCATCTATGCCAGTAGATTGTGAGATTGTGACAACGGGTCTTAGCGAGTAAAGATTTGAAATTGCTGTATATTCCCTGAACTGTCTATAGTAAAGGTAACTGGCTTGGTCTCGAAATTTTTCCCACGTTGGATTTCTCCGTCATCAAATATTTTGTGTTGTTCACTTTCCAGCATATTATTATAAATTGCGGTATTCAAACATAGGGTTAATTGAAGTGTATGCTTAATTATCTAGAAACTAATTAAAAGTGACATGTTTGCTTTAATTAGTCAATTCCGCATGTAAGGTCGAACTAATCGATAATGTGAAACGTAAACTTGGTAATTTTAAAAGTTGAAGTAGGTATTAGAACGTTCCTGAATCTCAACAATATAAATTATAAAATATGAGTTTTTTTCAAACACGATTGATGGATAATTAAGAAATCATCATGCACATACGGTTTATAATAATTAAATCAAGCTAATTGCAAATTCATTCGATATTTTTATGTTGCTTGATTTAGTTTGTTCCCCAAATGAGAAATCAATATTTCAAGAAAATATGATTAGTTGAAGTTAGGGCTGGGCAAATCTCTCGAATCGAACCGAACCCGCTGGTTCTTGTCTAATTAAATACCCGAACGGGTATTTGAATTGAGAATCGACGGGTACGGTTTGGTTCTCGATTCTAGACCAAGAACCGAAAAATCGAATAAGAACCGAATTTTTCTAATTTTTTTTATATTGAATAAATCAAATTATTTTAAATTTAATTTTTTAAAAACAAATTAACAATTTCTAAATCCAAATTTGTGACCCAATAATTTGTTTCATTTCTAATTTTTTAATTTTTGGCCCAATTACCCATTTTATTGTTTCATTTTTTAGCCCAACAAAGATCCAACCCGCTAAATAACCTTAAATACCTACACTAAAGTGCATAAAGCTGTCTCGACTCTCGCACTCACTCTCACAGCCTCGCTGAAATTCCAAAACCTATACAATCGCTGCCCGACACTGTGACCTCCAATTGAAGTTGTGACCTCCGCCGATTGAAGTTTTGACCGTAGTGATCATTTGAACAAGGTAGTCTAATAGTCTCTGATATTTCAAAACGATTGAATGTGTCATTATTTGTATTTATATAATATTGTTATAAATGTTAAAAAATTTAATTATAGTACGGAACCGAACTGAATTAAACGGAACGGAACGGAACGGAACCGAACCCGAAGGGTTCCAATTTCCATGAGTATATTTGGACCCGACGGTTTCATTTACTAGATACCTGAAAATTTTGGTTCGATTCGGTTCTCTTTAAAATCGAACCGAATCGAATCGAATCGAACCGACCCGCGCCCACCTCTAGTTGAAGTTACTCACTATATATATATATTAAAAAAGACAAATCAGAAGAGGCATTTATAATCCTCTCAAATAAATAAATAGAGTGATAAAAATTTATTATATATTTAACAAATTGCTTCATTTTTCCCTAACGATCTCCACAGCCCACCAATAGCAATCCCGTCCTGTCCTACTACAACCGAGCATAGTTCCACAGCTTGCACCATGCCATTAGTAGAAGCCACCAGCACCAGAGAGGGAATAATAATAATAATAATAATAATAATAATAATAATAATAATAATAATAATAATAATAATAATAAAGAGATCGAAAGAAAAAAGCATGTTAAAATTATGTATAATACTAATAAGTAATACATCATATTTTAAGCTCAAATATTTAATTTGAAATTTCTACTTCTGCATTAGATTATGGTCACATAGGTGCAATTAATGAAAAGTACGGTCATTAGCAGTTAGAGAACCATTCGGGTTACTTTTGTAATTTCTGATAAGTTCAGGGATGAAATCATAATTAAGAAAGTTGTATGTTTGACCTTTATAAGACGAAAAGTAATAAAGTCTTAATTGGCATAAGCTTATAAAAGCTTGTTTGACATGACTTTTGTATTTGCTTTCTATAGAAGAGCTTTTAGAAGAAACTAACTTGATTTTTATTTTGCAACTAAATTATTTTTGAAAAAAGCAATATTGGACCAGCTTTTTTTAAAAATTCTTCTAACTATCAGAAGTAGTTTCATAAAATTAGTTAAATGAGTCCACAAGCAGGTCCTACGTTTGAATTTGAGGTTTAGCAGCATTATTACAATTTTTCGAAAGTTAGTCAATTGCGATTTTACTATTTTCAAAGGACTAAAGTTCAAATATCAAATTTCATGGTTTTCTAAGATAAGTTTGTGCCAATAGTAATTATGGGTTTTGGAACTTTTATAAAGGTCTAGACTGGGAAATTTGACCAAACTTCAATTTTTCAATAAATTTGGTTTAAGTTGGTCTAAAATTCTTAAAACTAGAATTTTGTCACGTGGCATGACATATTAGATATCAAATTAGCATCAAAAGTAAAAGCTAAGGTTTTATTAAGGGTTGAAAAGTCAGATTTGTAGAATTGAGCCTCTTATTTATCTCTACAAGTAATGTACAAAAGAAATAAAGATGGAGAAAGTAAGAAGTTAAAGGGAAAGGAAAAAAACGTAGAATAATAGCTAAAGTTTCAATCTGTCCTCTTGTTTTTATTTGAAAAATGCTACTCAGCCAAGTGCAAAATCAGGCTCAAAAATTTGAAAAAAAAAAAAAAAAAAAAGTAAGTGAAATCGGCATCACCTCATCCCCTGTTTTTGAGCTTGTTATTGAGCCTGGCTCAGTAGCTGGGCTGTTTTTATTTAGAAGTTCGAATCAAGCATCAGCAGGACAGTTTTGTAGCTCAAGCGTATGGGTTATGCTTCATTAAATGTAAAATGTTTATATGGTCTTAGTTTAGGATCTTATAAACCATTGGACCTTAACCCTCGGACAAGTCCTTATCGTGGGCTCAGGATGGTGGGAACATTAATTGGGCCATCCCTTAATTGATGGTTCACGTTCTCTAACTATCTTATATTCTCACCATAAATTTAGGAGACCCTCCCCACACATTCGTTTTTCCACGTTATCATAACTAGAGTGATATTGGGCCCGAGACTTGTTTATAGCTTGGGCTCTGATATTAGTGTTGGGTGATTTTGAGCTTTCTCAACCCTAAAAGTTAGTTTAAAAGGTGAAACTTTTATTCACACTTATAAACTGACCATCAACACATTCCACAATCAATGTGGGACAACTTCAACACATATTTCGATGTACAACAATTCTCAAATATGCTTTTCTGGATATCTTCAAACAAGAACATATTAATTCATACACCATACGGAGCATTGGAGACGAGGTGTCAAACCCCAGCTATTTGTAGGACTCGACTAATCGAGTTACCATCAACAAGAAGACAGAGTAAATCGACCAACATCAATAGGTGTTGTCTATGAGAAATCAAAAAAATTGAAAGCGATGTCCAACAGCTAGAACTACAATTAGAAAGAGACGTAGAACAATCAGATGAAAACATGAAGTGAATCAAGTACTGCCCT
Source organism: Olea europaea var. sylvestris (assembly GCF_002742605.1). Lineage (NCBI taxonomy): Eukaryota > Viridiplantae > Streptophyta > Magnoliopsida > Lamiales > Oleaceae > Olea > Olea europaea. The sequence goes on along the minus strand of NC_036243.1, from coordinate 18,215,884 downwards.
ACGGTTTGTACTTGGAGTAGCACTTTGATGTCTTGCTGAACCATGTTGATATGTTGATACACTGCAAAGAATTATGGTTGGATCTTGTTGACCCCAAAAAGTGTTGCCAACAGATGCCGGTCCCACCAGCGCACACGTGGGCGAATGTCCAACACGTTAAGACACGGGGACGGTCTAAAACGGGCGGTTCAAAGGGCGTGGGAGTAGTCCAACGACGCAGGACGGTGACGTTCGAAATTCGACGGGTTGTTCGTTATCCGATTGTACAATAATTACCAACCGGTGTTAGTGAATGTATATGTAAATGTGTATAAACTCGATTTGTGTATTGCAAGTAAATGAGAGAGTTGAGTAAAGTGTAGTTTTTTTTATTGATTCTTGCATTAGCCTTTTGATGTTACACAAGGGAAGTATTTATAGTGGTTTATGTGAAATGGGAGTCCTTGGATGAGGTGACACGTGGCCTCATCTCTTTGATTTAAACATCTTATCAGGCATGAGGTTTGACTTGCTAGCTTGCAGCGCATTTATTGCTTTGGCAGAGCCCCTATACTAGTGACAAGACTTGACTTTTATGCTTATGACAAACGTTTCATCAATCATTCGAATAAGATCTTTATGCAGACGATCTCTTGGGAAAAGTGAACATGGAGGACACTCCCTTGTGGTTCGGAGGCTCCTGCATCAGTTTCGGGGATTCGACCATTTTACATAATACTTCTGCTTGAGGGCTTCAGCTATCTTCAACTAGCTCCAGCATCATGGCTTCGGTTCATGGGCCTCGGCATATGAACCTCGATTACGTCCGCAAGCCTGGGTAAAAAGGCGTCTCGGCTAGTGGACTTCGGCTTGAAGGACTTCGACCATTGCCCACCTCGACAATATATGCCACCTCGGCTGGAGTACCACGTGGTTCGGCCTGAGTTGGCCATTGGCCCAGGTGGATTGGCCAAGTATGACAACACGCAACAGATCTCAAATGTAGTAAGCCCCTCACTTGGTCTTGCCAAAACCTCCACCAATGGCTGCTCAACAGTCACCACATGAGTAAGATTTTTATTGTAAATCAACACAAGCTCCTACATCTGTGACATTGAGGAAGATTCTAGGAAAGATGAATCTCACAAGATGAAAAATTCGGGAATTTTTTTATTTTTTATTATTTTTTTTTTATCTGTCAAAACAATGCGGCAACAAAGGGCTACAATGTTTTATATGGGAATTTGGAAAATAAAAAAAAACGATTTTTTTTTCAAAAATGAAAAAATTCGACATAATGACTAAAATTAAAACTCCTAATTTTAAGGGTTATCCTCAAACAAACGGAATTCAAATCAAATTTAAATTGAAAGAGAGATAAATAAAATAAAATTTACCAAAAGTGGAAAAAACGCTTAAACGAAAGACTAAACGAAGAAATTTGCTCGAAATTGGGCCTACGTCAGGAACAAGGCTGTTGAGTTTTGTTCATTGGCCCGTTTCCAACCAAATGTGACTAAAAAAAATTTAAAAACAGACAACCACAAATTATCTAAATAAATCGGGAAGTTGTCTATTTTTGCTTACTATGGTCGCACTTCTCCTTGAAGTTTAATTCCTTTTGTAGCACATCAATCTACACTTTATACGATGCCACCCATTTTACGCCATACCTCTAAACTCTGTGATGCTTAGAGATCGATCCTAAATAGAGCAAATGTGGAACCAAAAATAGATGTTGCGATTGCAAAACAAAGGGCCAAGGACTATCTAGTGTTAATCCGTGAGGGGATATTCTCGCCGGTTATCATATCAATTCTCCTCACCAAATCATTATAATTATGCTTTGAAGAATATGATGACACCATCGATCCCGTCAACCATTTAAGGTAATTTAAGATTTAAAATAAGGTTTCATGGCTTGCCAAATTCCATCGGAACCTTTTTTTCCTCAATTAATTTTTTAGAAAATCAGTGGAAACAATACATTTTAGTTTATCATTGTAAAAAATCAAGTATTTTACTTTTAATGACGAATGAGGTATTTTTGTTTTAAAAGATATTTCTAATGTGTACTTTATCTTTGTTAATTGTTGTAATGTATACTTGATTTTAATTTTTAAAATTGAAATTAATCAAAGTGGGACTTTTATTGTTCTAATATTATATGAAGAGTAGCACTACTTATTGTTTTTCTTCCTCACCATCATCGTGAGAGAGGTCACATGCATAAACTAAGATGTCACGACTATTGTATTTCATTATTAAAAGATATTTCTAATGTATACTTTATTTTATCCCCAACTTTGTTAATTGTTGCAATTTATACTTGATTTTGATTTTTAAAATTGAAATTAACCAAAGTGGGATTTTTATTGTTCTAATATTATATGGAGAGTAGCACTACTTATTGTTTTTCTTCCTCACCATCATTGTGAAAGAGGTCACATGCATAAACTAAGATGTCACAACTATTGTATTTCATTATTAAAAGATATTTCTAATGTATACTTTATTTTATCCCCAACTTTGTTAATTGTTGCAAATTATACTTGATTTTGATTTTTAAAATTGAAATTAATCAAAGTGGGATTTTTATTGTTCTAATATTATATGGAGAGTAGCACTACTTATTGTTTTTCTTCCTCACCATCATGGTGAGAGAGGTCACATGCATAAACTACAGATGTCACAACTATTATATTTCATTATTACACGTGCACATGTTATAAAGCCACATTGTCATGTGACATGAACACAATCATTAACACAAATGTCACAATTTCGGATATCACTTATATCACAATTGTGAAAACTATATAAGCGGTACAATAATGTCACCTTGTAAAGTTATTGGTCAAGTATTAAATTTAACTACATGCTTAAATATCAATGGTCATATATAACTTTTACATGAATCTCATAACATTCACAAGGACAAGTGGACAACACATATACAATCACAAGCCACATAGTGGTTATATTCATACCACATTTTTTTTTTATAACTACACCATATTTTAATTACATTAAAGGTCATTAACCTTTATTTATTATCACACTTATATCATTAAACTTTTCTTCATCACATTCTTATTTTTAATAATCTTGATCTTAATCACTATTTTCGTCCAAAAATATTGTTAACGACTCTGAAATGAGGGTCAAATATTTAAATACATTTTTGATTATTATTTGTTTTGCTTATTTAAAAATATAATGGACAATGAGTCTTTTTACTCTATCTTAAAGAAAATTTTGGAGAGAAACAATAATCAAGAACAATTTTTGATAATAAAAATGTATTGAAAAAAATTTGAGACATAAATATGATATTATGTAAAGGTTTTGAAACTTTCATGCAATTAAAATATATTATAGTAATTAGAACGTGTTGTTTGAATATAATTAGCCTTTGTTTGGTAGTGATTAAAATTAGATTTTTTGTAAATTTTGATAAAAATTGATGAAATGTATGGTTGAAAAAAGTTGTGGAATTCATAAAATATGTGATTAAAATAAATTTTTAACTTTGATTTAGATTAAAATCTAGATTTCTAGGAAAGAAATTCGACAGAAAAATTAACTATCTTTTATTGACCATCTATTCATGTCAAATTCTTATTTTATATACATTAATTATTACCAAATTTATATAGAAAATTTAAAATATGACTTGAATTATGAAAAAATTTCTCAAATTTTGATATTTTCCAAAAATGTAATATTAAAATATGGTAATTACTATTTTTCCTTAATTTTATAAGTCATACTATTTCACTATTGGTGTCAAATGCCAATTTAGATGGTAATTGTATAATATTAAATGATAAATTAACTTAAATACTATGCCACAAGATTCATTTAATTGAATATATCAAATGTAATCACCTAAATTAGTGCTCAACATCAATGATGCTAAATAGTACTACTTCCATGTAATTTATATAGGTTGACTTTCCTTATTTCCTTATCCAATTTATATAGTCTCGTTTTTTTATTGAGAAAATATTTGTTTGTTCGTTTACTAATATATTTGTATTTAACTTGTCTAGTTATAATTATTTCGTTCCACTTAATCTTGACATTATACGAATTTTAATTTACCTTGGAATTATCCAAATACATACATACATACGTTTTCTACTTTTTGGAAATATTGACAAATGACAAACAATAAATTAATCACGGTTATTTACTACTAATTGTTGAAATTAAATAATGGTAAACTAGAAAAATTCTTTGCAAAAAATAATTTTATCAATAACATTAAATAAACTTTTTTAATATGTGTGAAAAATAAAATTAGTTTATATAAACGGGATAGAAGACGTATTATTTTACTAAATAGAATTATTCTAATTGTAGGAGAGGAAAAAGAGGAAAGTTCCACTTAGAAAAAAGCCTTAGCCCCTGTTTGAGCCACATTTTTATCTCATTAAAATGAAAAATATGACCGTTATCCATCACATCAAGTCACCATTTTTGAATTTCTATCTCTGGTGTGGGACCCATAACGGCTCTATTTCTCATTCTCATTCTCATTATAATGTGGCTCAAACAAGCTTTTAATAAGGAAACTATGCCCTACTTGATGGTCATTATTTGACAAAAACAAAATTTTGAATAGTAAATTTTTGAAGATTGTATGGTTAAAAAGTAATATTTTATTATATGAATATATGATTAAGAATGAGTATGTTTAAAAAAGAATTTTAAAATAATCATTGTCAAACATGGGCTATATTTGCGAGCGAGCAAGCTAGCTAGCTGTTTTATTTGGAGTGATGGATAATACTACTTGTACACTTTTGATATACATAATAGATGACATATTTTCACATGTAGAGAGCTCCGCTATTTCGTAAATGGGGTCGCGGGCCCCTTCTATGTGAGGGGGGTGCCAATCTGTGTACATGTAGCACTACTCTGGAGTTATTTACTATGACCCCCACAAGTTAATTTGCTATTTTCCTCGAATTTTCTACTTGCCCATCATTATTTTATTTTGATGAGTTAATTATTATAAATGAAAATGATATTCCTATATAATCGTCATGATAATAAATTAATAATTTTTTATATTATTTCTCTGCCACTTGACTAATGATCTATGAAGACATGTTAGTCCTGTTGCGCTTTTTTAACGTTGTGCACGGAAATATCGATAGGAAGTGTCGGCCGAATTATTCTTTCAATTTTGACATGAGAAGTTTAGAGATAAATTAAAGTTTGTTATCAATTTATTCTATCACATTATTTTTGTTATAGTATTTATTTTCAATTATACATTTTTTATTAAAATAATATTAAATATAAACTAAAAACTTTTCCTTATTATTTAACGACACATTCTCCATTAATTTACTATTTAATGATACATTTTTCAAAATTAAAGGGGGCTCAAACACACCCTAAATCTAATTATGTGTCATGACAAAAGAATAGCCCTTAAAAATTTACAATACAAATTACTTTTTCCTTATTCACAGATAAAATTAATATTTCATTAGTTCATTCAAATATATGTCTTCGCAAATATGTAATATTCTATTGAAGTTACGTGTTTAAAATTTACTTAAATGATGAAACTTTTTAAGAAGCAAATTGTTAAATTTGTTTAACATCAAACAAGGGCTTCCTCGAAAGCCAATTATTTTCTACCTAAAAGAATGGTTATGTATTTATTTTTTGTTTACTTTAAAAGAATTTATCCTATTTTACTGTTCATTCTTCCACTGATGCTTAATCGGTTTGAAGAGCAAGAGAAGCTACAGGAGACATGTATTTGCTTTCAATTTTTTTCCAACTGTGGACCCGCATTAATGAGTATTGTTGATAATTGTTACATTTTACTGTACATTTAAATTCAACGGGTGGGTTGCACTATTTTCTCCCGGACCATGCTATTTGTACATTGTCTTTTATATCATCTTTGACATTTCTTCATGTGGCGGCATATGATTCGATAGTTTTTGAATTCAACACACTTTCCCGCCAAATATATTTTGAATTTGTAAAGGATGTCAAACTCCATATAATCCATAGAATGTACAAGAAGCAATATTGATTTTCTCCCTACTTTCTATAGTGCTATATTAATTAAATATTATTGATCCATCTAACATGCTTTTTCTCATTTTCACTCAGACACCCATTGAGAATTTGATTTTCCATTGCTATTTTGAATGACACAAGTCTAATTTGATTTGGAGGGTAGATTTAATTCCCGTTTGGCCCCCATTTTCTAGAAATGAAAATAAATGAAATAGTTTTTTTTTAAAAAATGAGTGATTTAAAAAGAAGAAAAAATTTTCGATTTACATGTAATATTATTTTATAGAAGACTGTATGGTTAAAAACAAGAGAGAAAAATAGAATATAATAAAATATAATTTAATTGGAGCCAAATGAGGCTTAGAATAAACAAATTCATTTGAAGTGATTATTGCAAGCCATTATATCTGCCCACAGTTGCTGTAGAAAGACATCGGTTGATGACAAAATAAAAAATATCAAACAAACACAAAGGATGCGTTTGTTTCTCATTTTATAAAAATGAGAATGAAAAATATAGCAGTTATGGGCCACACAAAAAATAAAAGTTCAAATTTTATAATTTGATGTAATGAATAACGATTATATTTCTCATTTTAATACGAAAAAAATGAAAAATAAACAGGGGCAAAATGTATCTATCTATGTATTTACTATCTCCATCTTTGAGTTAATTGTCCCAATACTGAACAAGTTTTATGGTTCGTGGTAAGAAGCTTGCAGAAACATCCATTTATCCCAAACACTCGTTCATTCTTAACATCCAAAAACCCTCAAATCAGCCATTTATGAACCCTTGCCCCAAAATTCCCAAATTCTTCCCTCCAAATCCTACCCAGTCCGTTGAAGAATAAGAAAAAGAAAAGAACACCGACGATGTCGCACAATGGAGGGTTAGATGCTTTTAAAATTTACTTACTTTTTTGATATCATTATTACTACCTTTCGATTCTTCGGGACTCACTAGATCTTCGCCTCATTTTGTTTGGTTGCTTGGCTATTTCGATAGCTGGAATCTAGAGAGTCTTTAATGGTTTTCAGCTTCTTCATTGATGTGTTGGTGTTCATCCATTTATTATTTTACTATGTATTTACCTATTTGTTTTAGTTTTATGTAAACAACAGGCTGTACTTACATCCACGGTTTCAAGCTTTCCAATTTCTGAAATGCTTAAAAGTTTTGTCTTTTTGCCCTCTAATCCGAATATAAAAGACGTGAACTTTGTCAGGAAAGTTACAAATGGAAAGGAAAAATTATATAGGTTGAAGGAATTAGATTGCATTTAACAAATTCACTAACGGTGCAACATCAATTTTTGCATTTGTTCACTTTGCATTTTCAATCATCAGAATTATTATGGTTGTCTATAATTTTAAGTCTATTGATCCATTATTGTTATTGGATCATAGTTTGCTTCTATAATTATCACTCGAATCGAGAGTGCAATATCGATTTTTTGGTTGAATAAGTTGGGATTAATAGATGTATCTTAATTGGTCAAGAGTTGATCCAATTAGAAACATCTATTGTAATTGGTCGAGAGTTGACCCAGTTAGAAATATCTATTGGAACTTGGGTCATGGGAGTCCGGTTATGTTTCTCTCTTGGCTGCAATAAAAGGTGTATGACTTAATTTATCTATTACAATAAAGTCCAAGAAAAGTTGTGCAATTTCAAAACCCTAATTGAGCATTATAAATATGCGGCATGTTTCTACAAGATTTAGGGTTAGCCACTTTTCATTTTGAAAATGGAATACACTTAGAGGAGAACAATAGAGAAGACTTGGGGAGTGTATTCAATTTGGACTTTTAAAGATTTTTGGAGACTTTTTAAAGTGGGTGACTTTGTGCACTTTGTGAACTTTTAAATGATTTCCATGAATTTGGTAAGAATTGGTAAAAGTTTCTCATGGATTTGTGTAGACTTTTACTAGAGACTTTTAAAGACTTTTTTATTTTTTTTAAGAAAAAAATATTGAACATATATAATGTAATATGTTAAACAACTTCTTATATATTCAAATCGTCCACAATTCATATAATTGAAAATTTAAAGTAATAAATCGTATTTTCTTCAAAAAATAAATTCAAGCTATATCAAGTAGATTAACAAATAATCAAAATGGTAAAAAAAATAATAGTATTTTAGTAATGATTAACAAAAAATAAAAAAATTCAATCATTTCCAATATCATTCCACAAGTTAGCTGCTAGAGAAGCCCTCCTTGCATTAGCATTCTCTTTTTCTTGTTCTTGACTCTCAAAAAATGGTCCAAAGTCTTCCCCTTCATTAATCGAAAAAGATGAAGAATCTTCGTTATCAGGTTCAATTGGAAATTCATTGGAACGACACTCTTTACGGAGAAAATTGTGTAATCCTACACAAGCTAATATGAGTTCCGCTTGTGCACAATATGGAAATGGAGGAGCTGTTTTGAAAATTATGACTCTTGATTTAAATATACCAAATATCCTCTCAACTACGTTCCTCAAGGAAGTAGGACGAAAATTAAACAACTCTTTTGTATTTTAAGTTTTACGACCTTGACCAGCAAAATCTTGAAGATGATAACATCCTTTTCTCATATTTTTCGGTACATCTTTCCTGAACCTTGTCATTTCCATGTATTGAATCTTCCATTAAAATTAGTGTCATATAATTAGAGAACAAATAATTAGGCAAGTACAAAATGATAAACATCATGATTTTATTGATCTAAAAAGTAAAGAATAATACATCAAAATTCAATAGAATTTGCTCCAATCAATACAAAGGGTCCTTTTTATCCTTGCTTTTGCGTGTGCGCGTGTGGGGGTGGGGGTGGGGGTGGATATTGGACAAAATTGGTATATGTATTTCAGAATTATTTCTTTACATGTCTGGGAAATAATAGACATTGGATATGTTTTTCTTTCTTCCTCCTTTTTCTTTACTTATTTCACAAGGTTGTATTTTGCTCATATTACCCAATGTGGTGTCTACAGTTGTACTGGACTTTCCGGAGCAAGTGAATCTGTTATCATACTTTCTAGACAGTTTATTCCTTGGACTTTCCGGAAAACATGTATTTGAAACGAGTACAGCAAAATAGTGACAATATTGATCCCTATTCCTTGCTGAATCCTAATTAAAGAGACTTGTAGATAGCTATAGACTTGTTAATTCAAGTCATAGACTTGTTAATCAGAGAGCACTAAAATAGATATCCATAGTCTTGTTACTTCAAGACCTTAACACCTAACGAAATTGATGTAGAATCAATACACTAATCAAGAAATAACAAAGTTAGAAGGACAGGAAGCAATAGGCAGCAAGAAAGGGGAAGAAACAGAGAGAATGGAGGGAGAAGACCGGAGGAGAATAGAACAAGAGGGGAAGGCTGGAGAAAGCAATGCTAATTTTCATTCAATTCTTCATCTTCATCAATTGAGTTCTTCAATTCATTACAACCATATAAATAACAAAATAATAAACCTAATTTGAGGGCTTGGGCCAAATCCATATACAAGGCCAATAAAACATAAATAAATAGAAGATAAAATGGCCCAAACAAAGAGCCTGATGAAGGATGATATCCGTATCAACTCTTTCGGGGTGGGAGAAAACTCGACCCCATCGAGTAGGTAAATCACAAAAAGCTATAGTGAAGCTGATACTCAAAATGCAAGTCATGCCACGGGGGATGATCTTTCTGATTAACCAAGTGTCGAAATTCAACAGTTGATAATAGTGAAAGCTACAGCTTATCCTCAAAGCTATAATCCACCCAAGGAAGACGATTTCTCTTTTTAATCAAATACCAAAATTGATCTCCAAATAGTAAATGCTCATGCAACTCATCTCCAAAATCTTCACGTGTATAATGAGGAGTAATTAAAGTTAGCACCGAAGGCTAGTCTGTAGAGACAAAATATTACAACATCGAAGGCTCGAATGGGCCCCGCTTAGGAAACAAATCTTATGAGATCCAAAAGAGCCAAACAATGCCTTAATCATGAATCTCAAGATAGATACGACAACGGTGGTAAATTGACAACTGAATCGTCCAAGCGGCACACAATTCCAAGCCCAAAATATTAACTAAAGCACATCCTAATATAAAAAATCAAGTGCTGACTATTCTCTCTAGCCCAATTTGCATGATGGCAAATTGGGGATCGAGTGGAGGTGAGGTGTTGGTGGTTGAGGTGATTATGGACGGCGTCGCTATAAGGATAAGCGCTTGTAGCTGGCGGCTGTAGTGATTATGGGCTTCGACGTTGTGAAGGTGATCGGCGGTTGGTGTGGCTGCGGTGGTGATTACAATTGGAGACGACGATCGCGAGTTAGATGTTTCGGGGGCATTGCGAGTTGCTCGAAATTGGAGGCGACGGAACTTGAGGTGGCAGGGTGGGTGTTTCTGGATTTGGAACAGAGTGGGGCGCGATTTGTGGCTGGATTGAGCAATGGCGGTGGCGTTTGATGTAGAACGGGTTGATGAAGGCGACAAATTGAGCCGAGTAATGGGCTAGATTGAGTGGGTTAAGTGATGATTAGCTGGGGTAATGGGCCTGGTGATTTTTTAATTATTATTTAAATGTTCATTATTTATTTTTATGCATTTCAATTAATTATTTATTCCAATTATTATTTATTTATTTATTTCAATTGTTCATTTAAATTATTTGATTTAATTACTTATATTGATCGATTATTTAAATTATTTATTGAACAAGTAAACGTAAATATTTAATTATTTATTTCAAAAGTTAGAAATTTATTTCAATTAAAGTTTAATTAATATTTAGATTATTAATATTTATTCGCTATTTACATTTTTCATTTATTATTTAAATAATAATTTATTGTTACATTTCAATTATTCAATTCACATGAAAAAAATAAAAAATAAATAAAAGCCCAAGCGACAGATGGCCTGGGCCGTCTTCTTCTTCGGTCAGTGTGCTCCCGGGGATCGTCAATTTCGGCGATCTCCGGCCACTAAAACCTCAAAAAATGTAATTTCTAGTAATTTTACATAATTTACAAAGATTTCTACCACTATTTCCAACAAAATAAACCTTTAACATCTAGGTTCAAAGATTAATGGGGAAAAAATAAGCAAAACTTACTTTTTTCGCCTCTAATGGTGGCTAGTCGGTCTCCTTCCAAGAAAAAGTCGTCCGTTTCCTTGCTATTTCTTCCTCTTCTTTCTCAAGACGTCGGTTTGAGAGTAATTTGTTAGGGGTAATATTGAGTTTTCATTGTTTTTAAGGTTTTTACAAATTTTTCAATTTTTTTTTAAACAGTAGGCAACGGCCATTTTGGAAAATTGTCTGTTTTTTATGGCTATTTGCCACCATTTCCTCCATATGAAGACAATCACCATAGAAGGGAAAACATCCAACAATCAGCGAGAATATCTTATCAGACATTGAGTGGCAGATGAAGTGAGATAAGGGTTTGTGCTTTAGGTGTGAAGAGAAGTACACGGTGGGCCACCAGTGTTGGAATCGTGAGCTAAAGGTGTTGCTGGTACAAGAAGGTGACCTTACAGATGAGGAAGAGAGGGAGCTGCTGATGAAGGAACCGTTGATAGAGATGGCGGAAAGGGTGGAGCTCTCATTAAATTCAGTAGTAGGCTTGAGGACTCCAGGAACTATGAAAATTAAAGGTAAAGTCGTACAACAGGAGGTAATTGTTCTAACTGATTGTGAAGCTACCCACAATTTTATTTCATTAGATTTAGTCCAAAAGTTAAGTCTGCCCACTACGAATACTACGAACTATGGGATTATCATGGGCTCTGGTGAACCTATAAAAGGAAAAGGAATTTGCAGGAGAGTTGTGTTGGAGATTCAAGGGCTAACTAATGTAGGATCAATGGGATTTCAGCAGTTGAACAATAACCAGCAGAAAATAAGCTGATGATTAAGAAGAAATAGGCAGCAAGAAAGGAGGAGAACCGAAAAGAATGCGGGCAAAAAACCGAAAAGGAAGAGAATAAGAGGAGAGGTCGGGGAGGAGAAAACTTAACCAAACATTTCATTCATCTTCATCAATTCATCAACTGATTTTCAATCTCATTACAACCATATAAAAACAAAATAATAAACCAAATTTGAGGGCTTTGACCGAACCCATATACAAGCCCAATAAAACATAAGGCCTAAAAAAGAAATGGAAGATAAAATGATCCAATGAAACTGATGTCTGCATCAACTCTCTCGGGGTGGGAGGAAACTCGACCCTGTCGAGTAGGTAAATCACAAAAAGCTGCAGTCAAGCTAATATTCAAAATGGATTAAGTCATGCCATGGAGGACGATCTTTCTGATGAACCAAATATCGAAATTTAACAATTGATAATAGTGAAAGTTGCAGCTTATCCTCAAAGCTATGATCCACTCAAGGAGGACGATTTCTTTTTTTAATCATATATCGATACTGATATCCAAATAGTAAACATTTATGTAACTTATCTTCAAAATTTTCTCGTGATTGTGCATAATGAAGAGTATAAGAAATTCGCAACAAAGGTTGGCAAGAGTCAAACAATGTTGTAATCATGAATCTCATGATAGACACGGCTACCATGGCAAAGCGGCAACTGAATCGTCCAAGCGGCTGTGTCAATCAACATGAATAAAAAGAAAACCACGTGCAAATAATGTCATAATTTTTTATTTTTTTTACCATATCTCTCTCTCTCTCTCTCTTTTTCCACTTCTTTTTTTTTTTTTTTTTTTTAAACAAAATCAAAACAAACCTTTAAACGACACGGGCATAAATGAGGCCCAAATTAGAAATAACGAGCTTGGGGTGATGTAGGCTATAACAAAGATGGGTTTAAAGGAAAGGAATAATTTATGGGCCTCGATTTGGAGCGGTAGTAATGAGGAAATTGGAATACGCGATTGTATAATTACGGTCTGTAGTGATAGCTTGTGGCAGAGAATGGGTCAAGGGCCAACAGCGGTTGACGACGGTGATTCTGGGAGCTGACGCTGTGAGGAGTGACTGCCGATCAGGGTTTTGACGAGTGTTGGTTTGCTGCCAACGAAATGAGTTATGTGTTGGTTGGTTGCAGATTTTGTGAAATATGTAATGGAGTTGGGTTGATTGTGTGGGATGTCGGCACGTTGAGGGTTGCCGACGGTAGTTGTAGCAGGTTCTGGAGTACAATTTGCGAGATTAGAGTGGAGGGGATGATTCTGTAAATTGGGCCAGGTAACGGGCTGTGTCTATTGGGTTGGGCTGGGGTGTTAATTGAACCAATTTTGGCCTATTTGTATTTGAGTCGTGCAGATAGTGATATTGATTATGTTATGTTAGTGGGAGGCTGGGGCGGTTTTACTTATTGGGAAACGAATTTATGTGTGGTGGTTACTTTGTATATGGTGGGTTAATCGTATGGGATGAGGTGGGTTACTTTTGTATGTGGTGGGTTAATGGTTACCTTGTTTGATTGGGATACTATGCATGTATTTGGGTGTGTCTGGTTTTTCTCGTGTGGTGTGCAAGGACGGATTTGCAGCAGAGGTTGCTGCTTGGTCTGTATTTTAGGAGGCTTCCTAGATTGGTTACAGATTTAGAGAACTTGGTGGAGGTGGAAAAGATGGTGAGGAAGCTATTTGTGAGTCAGATTAGTTGTTGGACACTGAGGCATGAATGGTGGAAGTTGCGACAGATTGGTGTATATATAGAAATTGCCAGTGTAGATAAAGTAGTTCCCAAGCTTTAGCTCTGATACCAAATTTGATGTAGGATCAATTGGATTTCAGCAGTTGAACAATAACCAGCAGAAAATAAGCTGATGATTAAGAAGAAATAGGCACCAAGAAAGGGGGAGAACCGGAGATAATGTGGGGAGAAGACCGAAGAAGAACAGAATAAGAGGATAGGTCGGGGAGGAGAAAACTTAACCAAACATTTCATTCATCTTCATCAATTCATCAACTGATTTTCAATCCCATTACAACCATATAAATAACAAAATAATAAACCAAATTTGAGAGCTTTGGCTGAATCCATACACAAGCCCAATAAAACATAAGGCCTAAAATATAAATGGAAGATAAAACGATCAAATGAAACTGATGTCTGCATCACTAACAATAGTAGAAGACTTCCTTTTGTTAAAGTTGGGCTGCACGGATATCGTCTTAAGGATGCAACGGTTAGGTAGCTTGAGCAATATGGAAGTCAACTGTAGACTCCTCACTATGAAGTTTCGAATGGGAGAATCAATAGTAAGTTTGAAAGGAGATTCCGGGCTTAAAAAAGTGGGAGTCTCATTGAAAACCATGATGAAGGCTTCACAGCACTAAGGCCAATGGTTAGGGGTGGGGAACGAACCTGAGCAGCTGGGTGGAAATGGAAAAGGGCTGCATGTAATTCAAGTTTTGAGGGAATCGGCCACATCTAGCACCCGACATTTTCCAGATGTTCACCTTGAGGACAAGGTGAGTTTGGAAACCGAGGGTAATGTTAGTCCTCCCATCTATTCTAGAAGAGTCAAGAAGAATGGAGAAGCAGTTGGAAGGAGGAAGTAACTGAAATTGGTTACAAGGGCAAGTGGGGGGGAGGGGAATAAATCTGTTGGGGGAAGTCTATAAATAGGAGAAAGAATAGAAGAGGCAGGCAATATTTGAGAGAGTAGTGGAGTAGTGTCTCATTTCCAGCCTTCTACAGGCTTTATTATCATTCTATTTTCTGTAATCGTTCTTCTTTCAATCAAAGAGTTGTTCATTCATAACTTGTTCTTTCCAGTTGGTATCCTAACAAATTCCTTTATTAGTTTGAGAACAAATGCAATTTTCTTAAAAAATCTTATCTGGTGCATAAGTGAGATATGCTAGAACCTATAATTTAATTATGGACAATGCTTAAATGTTCCTACTCTTAAAATAAACTGAACAAAAAAAATACTAATTAGATACATAAATGTGTGTCAAGAAATTGAGGTCCACATATAACCCTGTTTGAGTAGAAAATGAAAAATTATGTTTCGAAAGAGAACCAACACCACAGCCCAAGCTATTAATATATCAATTTCCACAGCCCAAGCTATTAATATATCAATTTCAATTGCTACGCATTATAAAAAAATTCAAAAATCACTTAAGCTTGTAACCAATGTAAGAAAATAAATATTTATGGGAAAAAAAAAAAAAAAAAAAGGAATTGCAATAAGCAACTTCCTCCCTCATTCATTATCCAACTCCTTCCATGCATCACCAGGCCATAACTCTCAATTAACACTCAAAAGAGTGACAACCTACTAAAGTTTGTGAAGCTACATTTTGTCTATCGGGGTAAATCAACACAGAAGTTCAAGTTCTAAGAAAAATGAATATTTGACAAATTGGGAACTCAACAAAGAGTAAACCACTGTCCAAAGGAATGAAAAGAAGAGGTGAACTATAATGCATAAAGTAACTCCATGTGAAATAT
The DNA here is from genome assembly GCF_002742605.1 of Olea europaea var. sylvestris. Classification (NCBI taxonomy): domain Eukaryota; kingdom Viridiplantae; phylum Streptophyta; class Magnoliopsida; order Lamiales; family Oleaceae; genus Olea; species Olea europaea. Next base: position 18,200,410 of record NC_036243.1, on the reverse strand, counting down.
GAGAATCAAGGTTAAATATATTACATGCAAGTTCCTTGACTTACCCAACCACCTCCACCCTTTCCGTTATGAGATCTACCATATAGCTAACATTTTGTTTAGCCCACTGAAGATTTGATATACTTCAATCTCCAGATTTTATATTGCTTCCAACTAGTCGCCATGGTTGAGGATTTGTTTACACCTGTTCTATGATAGATTGAAATTGTTGTATTAGATTATTAACTAAATAGTGCAACAATCAATAAATTTCGTATTACCAATGGATGGAAGTATCCAAGTTGCAGGACACTTCAACTAGAGTAATGTATTCATGTCCAACACGTCAAGTCATGTCTCCTTAGACACTACTATAATCATTTTCTTTCCTTGGCAATAGTAATATAAAGTTTTAACTTAACAAATAGGCACTCTTATTAAAATATTTCAATGAGTTATTCTATATGAACGTAGAATTTTAATCAATGTGTTCATGTCCTACCCATTATAAAATCACGTATCGATGTATCTGTGTAGTATCGTGTCCATGAAGCACAGGGCATTATTCAACAATCATGTATTGATGCTCAAAAAAATGGGGCCGTAGAAAGGAAAATTAAATTTCAAATGGAAGAACCAAAATCATATTGGAGAAAACTGTTTTGAAAGTCACTTTTCTAATAATTGGCTAACCTCTTCAGGTTTTGGGTTTCGAAACTCCATTGAAACACTTGAATTTTCATTGAAACGCTTTAAAAATATTTCTCCTAAAGTGTTTGGTCGAATTTCCTACCAAATTCACAACCAATATAAATGAAACTTGATTCTAGAACTCGTGTGTTTCTTGGTTACTCACCAACACCAAAAAAGGGTTCAAATATATTCATTATCAAACAAGGATATTTTATGCTAATATGGATGCCAATTTAAATACAAATCAAACATATTTGTCATATACCTACTTTAAAGAAGAGAACTTATGTGAATATATGGATCCTCAGTATGTCTTAACTATATAGCTCTTTACCACTATTGAAACTTTTGTTCCAACATATGAGCCTACTAACATGTGTTGTTCCTCAATCATTATATCTCCCATTTAAAGATTCGGATATTCAAAGTTCTGCATCTCCAGTTAATGACTTAACATCTAGAAAAGGCTAAAAAAAAAAAAACTCTATCATTAGCCAAACATATGCTCAATCATTGGAATCGAAATCACGTAATACCAATTCTACTTCATTGATTCAATTGAACTACATTTATAGCTTTGTTCTAATCTTGGAAAAGGAAAAAGAACGTGCACTCAGTATTCAATTTCAATTTTGTCTAATCATAGACCAATGTCTCCCATTAGTACTTCTATATCTCAACTGTACACCTATATAGATTCCTAAAACCGTGAGAGGAAACCCTTAAAAATACAAACTTAGAAACGAAACTAGGAAGGATATTTTATAGCAAAAATATAAAGTCGAAATGATCTTTATAGAAAAATAAAGTGGACGTTTGGCAAAGCTTAAAATATAATTTAAGCTAATTAAACACACTTTTTATCCATATTTTCTACGACCTACAACTACTACTCACTTTTTAACCATGTATTCTGTAGAATTCACAACTTATAATCACTTATATCTACCCCCAAGCATGCTTAAAGTTTGATTGGTATGATAATCATGGTTTAAAAAATAACCGATTGAGGCGAGCTGGCTCGACATTGAAGCCACTTTTATCCAAACATTTTGAGGACCCAACAAATACTACTTACTTATCCACTATTCATTTCTATGTATTTATAATTTAAACCTTCTATAAACAGCTCACAAAATTGCTTTAAGGCAAACACCTCAAGGCATTAATTTTGATTCAATTTTTGAAGGTTGTATGTCTTAGCTGAGTGAGGCACACACCTTACAGCACTGTCTCAAGGATTGAGGCATGAGCTGCTTAATTATCCAGATGCATTTACTTAGCTTTAGGTGTGGGCCACAAAACATTAAAAATTTCTAATTGAGCCACTTTGAAAATGGTCCACTACTTCACCAACTATAGCAATACTTTCTTTTTCGTTCTTGGATAGATTTCTCATTTGTTCGTTATTATGAATTTTGAAAAGTGATTTATTTATTTTGTGCTTATTTTGCATTAAACCATTTTTTGACTTTTTGTGATTTATGGTGAGGCTTACGCCTCTGAATGCTTTGAAGCTTATGCCTCTGTACCCAATTATGTCTTTTTATACATTGGTTATGGGCGTACTCGAAACTCTTCAATAGACTATCAAGAAACTTGCAAAAATTATTTGTTGCCCTTCATCTAACTATTCATTGGACCTAATGCATGGAGAACTAAAGGAAGAAAAGTATATGGAAGTTCCCCCAGTCTTTGCAAAAAGTTAGAAAAGAAAGTCATGATCCCCCAAGGGCCTAGGGTTGCACATATAAAATGTCCGTTACAAAGTTTAAATATAGTTAATAGCAAGGCTATCTTATATTCAAGAAGTAGCATATTAAAAAAGGACCAATATTATGCCTTAAAAGAACTAAACCATTCTTGCACCAAAAGAAAAACATATGGAAGTTGCCCACTGAATCCTTAAGCATCTAAAGTCAACACCACGAAAGAGCATTTTACTTAGAAAGGGTGAAAGAGGAAGTGCCAGCATATACTTCTAATGCACATTTGTTGCTGGGTAATCTTATCGAGTGGAGCAACACATAATTCAAGGTGGCCAAATCAAAGTGTCAAACCAAAATTTTAATCAATGGCTCAAGGATTACATGAAATTCAGGGAATAAAGCTCTCAAACGTGGGAATAAAGTTAGAAGCCATATTGCGACAAAATATCTACTAGAAGAATTATATACGATCCTGTCCATCATAGTTTAACTAAACACATTGAGATTGACTTACATTTTATTAAAGGAGAGAGAGAAAATGGAAAAATTGGCATTCCTTATATGGGTAGATGGAACCACTTGTAGATATCCATACTAAAGGTTATCCAGCTCCTTTTCGCAGTTCAATATAAGCACGTTGAGAATGGATATCATTTTCGAGTGAGCTCCAGAGAAGTCTTAAAATTTCCTATATGAATTAAATTGTCTTAGGAAATTTCATTCTTTGACATTTATCTTTCCTTTTATGTATTTCACCCTCAAATTGTAATGATTCTATAGATGTGTAGACTGCGACTGACCCTATAATGAACCCTGGAAAGAATTAGTAGAACATGCCCAAAAGAATAACAAGTCCTAGAATAGATTAATAGTTGTATGATAATCCTACGTAATGTCATTAGTTTGAAATTAACTCCTGTTACACCAAGTGTAATATGTGGGTAGCCTATTATATCTAAGAAATTTTTTCTAAGTACCAGATACATAATAGAATATAGAAAGGTTGTTGCTTTCCCATATGCACAAAGAATGGATGATGCTTTTGTATCCTCATGATTCTCAAATGATGAAAATAAAATGTAGAAACCAATGGCAACAGCTTAGCAGACTAAATGATTTCTAATAAATTGGCACTGGTATCGATTGAGAAACAAACCCCTTAATATGGGATTGTTTTTGTGTTTCAAGAAAGGGCAGAAACGCCAAAGAAACCCAGTCTCACCTGTTTCAAAGAAGAGTGGGGCCCCACATGCCTTTCCTTGGATTGGGCAACAGTGAGAAGTACAAGTGATTCTAATGTTCTGCTGATTCCCTAGTATAAAGACAGACAGACTTAGGAAGAAATATGGGCTTTCACAACAAATATGAGCATTCTAGAAAAGGCTTGCCACCTAAGAAAGCACTGGAAAATGGTAGAGATCCTCTTATCTCTGTAAACGAATTAGACCAATTCTTAAACAGGGAAACCATTATCAACTTATTCTCCTGTAATTACATATCCTGTCTCCACCTAAGAAAGCACATTTAAATTCTAAAACGGGGAAAATCTTATCACACGTTTTTTTCCTGCCATTGTCAATAGTCTCCATATCATATTCACTACTAACTGCAGCTCGATAGGTAAGTTTCCTTCTGTAACATGTAAATTCTTGAACTGAATTAGATGAATGTCAAGTCAATTAGAAGTCAAAGAACTTTCTGGTTCGTTTAAAAATAAAAAATGTTGATCTCCATAAACTCCAGAAAATCTATATATCATAAATCTTTATCTAACTAGAGCTAGAGTAACAACTTCTTTAAGCACGCTCAATTTCACACTATTACTGTTTCTCCACTTTCCTCTTTAAGCTTAGAGTAATGCTGCTCATTTCTTTTTTATTCTGCCAGAGAAATTGCAATTGGATCTTGTTTTCTCCCATCTTATGGTAAAAGGCATCCCCAAAACCAGCATTGAAGGTCACAAGTTTTTGGCTAGCATTTCTTAGGCCAAGGGCTTACACTTGACTGGCAATGACACAACCAGAGAGAAGGAATATGTGATTTTGATGAACCATCTGATCAGTTACAAGCAACAAACAACAGGGAAAGAACAAGATTTATACTTTTTTTTTTATTTTTTTATTTTTTCATATTTGAATCTCTATCGCAAACAACCTCAAAGAACAATTTCGTGTCACTGAATATTACGTTGTTTTTCACTAAAATGAAGACTAGCAGTAAAGGGAAAAAACTCCGTCCATCAAATCAAATTTATAGTTTTCCATATAAAACACTTTCTCAAATAGAAGTACATATTGTAAATTTTATTCTTTTATAGTTCTTTTCTCTATATAACATAGAAAACCCTCCAAGAAAGCCCAGTTTAACACAAAATCACCCTATGACATATATCTGGGATGGAGGAAGCAAAAAGATAGGAATAAGACATTCAACTTCACAAATTTTAGCCACTAGGACCAAATAAATTCACAAGTAGCAAAAACATTGTTATAGGGATTACAGGACTTAAATGTAGCCGTTTTTATAACAGATGGGAAGTATGTTCCATCCAATGTTTAAAAAACTAGATTGGGTATTAAAACTTTTGTCTAAGTGAGGCGAGGCACGAGCCTCAATACAAAGAAATAGAAAAATATAAATTACACTCATAATAAACCATAAATTATCTGGAAAATCCCTAATAAAAATTCCATTCAGATTAAAAATCTAATATGCTACAAGAAACATAAAATGGATCGACAATATAACAAATAGTAAATTAACAAAATATTACAATCTAATGACAAGACACTAACTGAACTCAGACTAAAAATGTAAACAAATGAAACAAGAGAGCAGCCATTTAATGTCTTGCATGCTTTAATTTGAAAGATTTGAATAGAAAAACATAGGACAACAGCAAGAAAAGTATAATAGGAAGAGAAAAAGAGTGAAGTTATCTATCACAAGTCTACTATAAAAACTGCAGCTTCACTTTGGAGAGGCGGATCACAGCCCGGCTGTAGAAGTAGAAGGCTAAGTCAAACACATGGATTTCACTTGTCTCTTCTACGATATCTGATTTTTTTATATTTTAGATTTTACAGTAAGATTGTGTTACACAAATGACCCAAAGAAATCTTTAATACGTTCTGAGCTATGAAAAATCAGTCAAAAACTTGAGAATGATAAAAGAACAGCCCAAAAAGTGCAAGACCAACGAGTGCACACCTCTGCAGCTCTAAGGCTAAAGCTTTGAGCTCGTGATAAACATCTCACATAAGGTGTTTCTCGAGGCATAAGCATTGAGCACTTTTAAAACTTCGATCCACATATTGACAATAAATGAGCATAATATTTAAAGAAGCAGATTAAGCATGCCAGATACATAAGCTAACGATATTAGAGATGGGAAACAGAAAGCTTTAGCTCATGTTATTATCTTATGGAATCGAAAGGTCAAATTTTAAGCCATAAAAACTGAAAGTTGTAACAAAAAAAAAAAAAGAGTTTGAGGAAGCAAACCACAAACAGGTGAGCCGGAAGATGTATAACATTCATGAAGGAGACTGTGGACAATTTCAACCTTCACAGAGCTCAATGTCAAAACAGAGATGAGTTGGCAATTACACGATTGCTTTTCAAAGACCGAGTTCTAGACTTCCAACACTGGGACATCAGTCATCATGCTTCTGTTAATGACACTTTAACTACTGAGAAAACCAATCATATATAAACGAGAGAGTCTTTCCACAAATCTTTAAAAAATTCAGCTGCACAATCCTAACAGCATCAAAAGTATGCATCATCTGCTTCTTCCAATTCTTCATCTTCACTATACAATAAATAATCCCCCTCCTTCCCATCATCATATATAATGGAATTCACATTATCCTGTTTATCCAATCTCGCTCCTATCCAGTCATCATCTTCCTCATAGCCCTCCTCGACTTCTGAAAAGGATGAGATCCTCACATCATCCAACTCCATTCTCCCAACAAGCTCATCCAAATTCTCCTCTGCTAACCCCCCATCAAACTCACTAACTGAAAAGCTTCTACCCCTTCTCCCATCAAACTCCCTCCTTATTTTGCTCTTCAATTCCAAATCATTCTCCTTAATTTCCCCATTCTCCACCCTAATCCATGGCACCCATATATCAGCATGCCTCCCTAATGATCTATCCTGATCTCCCACAACCACCGTCCCCAAATTTGCTTCTCTCGCCTTCCTCAACATCTCCGAGAAATCCGAGTCATCCGACACCAATACCATCCAATTGACACTCCTACTCATGGAATGCTGCATTTGCCTCTTTAAAGCCCAATCCGCAGCCTGGGGCTTATCCTCCACCGTCTTGACATACACCCCAGCACGTCTCAGCTCCTGGGCCAGACCATAACCGACCTTTGGGGTCAACAAACGCCGTGCTGTCTCATTGTACTTCTCATTCCCATTTATAAATCTCTCCTTATAACGCTGCCGTTTCTTGCCCTTCAAACTTCTCATTCTGTTCAGCTTCTTTTGCCTCTCCCTTTCGTGTAATTGTCGAAAATGCTTCTTCAAATCAAAGTTGGTCTTGCATTTCCTCCCGCACACCGAGCAAATATACGGTTCAGTAGGCGTAGACAACCCCTTCCGCTCCAAAAAATCCATCTGGCGGCGTTCCCGGCGTTCCTCAAGGACCCACTGGGGGAGGTGGATAAAGGCGTGATGATTTGCATAGGCTGAGATATCAGTAACTTCACCAAATTTCTGGGCCACCCCTTTCAGGGCCAGGGCAGCCTGATACGGCGGACCGCGCGGCGGCTTGTTGTCCAAATCCCATAGCACCACCACTTTCTTGGGCTTTGCAGTATAAATCCCTTCCTTGGTTTTCACCATGTCGATTTCCCTTTCCGCCTTACAGGCCTTGATAGGGGTCCACTGACAACATTTGACATTGTACAATGAAGATTTTGATGAAAATAAAATTATGGGGTTGATTACGAAAGGAGGTCTCAGAGAGGAGGGTTTAAGTTTCGGGGGAGAAGGGCAAATTTTGGGAGGGAGTGGTTCAATGGAGTTGAAAAGAGAATTGAGGATCATCGTTTTATAGGATTTGGGGGATAGAAGAGAGGGAAATGCTCTTCCATTTTATTTACTCCTGTCGTTTGGCCTTTTTATCTTCAACCTGTTATCGAATGAACGGTACTGCATAGTGCACGGTCTGTATACCATAAAGAGTATATACATTGCATGTAAGTTCTTGAATTGATCTGAAAATATATTTTTTTATCTAGATTTTTTTTATTTTTCTAATGGCGTGGCCACGGTGACATTGTCCCTTCACATGAAAATCACTTAACTTTTTGTCTAAAATAAAGGAGAATGAACTTATGCTAATTTTTAAAGACTTCTTAAAAAATTAGAAGAGGATTCTCTTCAACATCTATTCCAACCCAAGCATGACCGTCGCCACTCTTGCCTCAACCATCCTACAGTCCCCTAGCACAATCTTCGAAACTAAAATCTAATTTATTGCACCATTTGAGCATGTTCATTACAACATATGTTTTATCTCCTTATCAGAGGGGCTTCCTACATCCTAGATTATTGTTGTGTTAATGTCCCCCTACCCTCAATCATTCACAATGGATATTTTTGCTTCAAGGAGGAGACAATTGGGAAGGACATATGCTATGGTTTTGCCCAACAAATTTACCTAATCCCTCTAAAAAATTCATCTCCAAATGTTTTAGCATCAATTGTAGTTTCACCAGAAACCTTTGTTTTTTTGTTTTTTTTTTCTTTTTTCAATTGAAATATCATATTATGATTCCAAACGTCCAATCAAACACAGAAAACACATCAAGTACATGGATAAGAAGACATGACAACAATATAAAAGATAATAGAATTGCGGGTCAAAAAAGAATTGTAATCTCATAATTCTCCCATTAAAAAAAGTCAAAGACACTAACATTGACAAAATTATAACCACTAGTTACACATGTCAATGGAGATCAGGGTCCCAAAAAAATCTCTTGAGAATCCAACCATAGAGACCCATCAAGAGCACATTCCTAAAGAAGCTCGAATAGAGTGATTACTCATCCCTCGAGCGGGCATACTTGATAGAATGGATGACACGCATCGTCAGAAGAAAGTAGTTTTAAAGAATGTTGATAACACAAAGAGTTGCTTAATAGATAGAGCTCTGTCCTAAGCAACAAGTAGGAACATTCAACATATTTCAGATTTGGTTGAAGTGGAACCCAAGCCATTCCCAAGCAAAGGAGAATGGCTTACCTAAGCTTGGAAGAGATAGGATAAAACTACTAATTGAGGAAGCAGGTCAAGGACTTAACTAAAGGGTGAGAGGTCAAGTAATAAAACACCACTTACTTTGCCATTAGAATAATTGAGTATCAATATCCCATATTCTTCATCTGTTGAAGATCGAGATGAATGTTGGGACAATTGATCCAACTACTAAAATTTAGTGATAGTGACTAGTGTCGAATCGAAAGTGGGACGCTATACAGTGCAAAATAATTTTATTGAGTCATAAAGGACAACTTCAAAGCTCTCTAGAGCAAATAGCAAGTCAAGAATGAGGCCTTAAGCTGGTAACATCAACTTGTTCACAATATACAAACCCTTAATATTTTTAGTTTACTAGTTAAAAAAAAGTACACTAAATTCTTATATTTGTGTTGAGTCATGAAAAAAAGTATTTCATTAGTAAAAATGAGAACTTAAGGACGAAGATGAAATTGAATGGTTACACACGTATTTCGACATAGCTTCAGTAGTGAATATTCAATGAAATGAACTCTTAGAACTGTTGATCTTAGGGCCTACTTTGTCAAATTATTTTATTAGTATTTAAGCATTTTTAATTAACTCCTAAATCAAGAGTGGGTTTAAGGCCCCCCTGGTGGAGTGGGCGGTGGGCCAAAACAAATTACATAACTCAGCAAGTCAAGATTTGATTAGGTCTAGATTTAGGTTTAGGAGGTCAATTTATGATAATTCATTGAGTCTATTGGATAGCTTCGTTATCGGAGGAGACAATACATAATTGAGAAGAGCTACATTTATTGGGAAAATTTGCAGACTGGTTTAAAGGTTTAAAAGTGGTGAAATTTCATTGAATTTTGGATAAAAAATAAAGTTAAACCAACCAATCAAATTCTGTCACATCTGCACCTGTAAACCAATGAGCAACTTTCCCTGGACAAGTAGCATTTTTGTACATAATTTACATATAACCATGGCAACATTTTTAATATTTGCTGGAACAAATGAGTACAAATCTATGTGAGATGAGTAAAGTAGATTGATTGGTGCCATTGCTCAGGGTATCCACATATTTTATCGGACTCACAACTTTTATCCATTTTTAATCACATTCTCTAAAAAATAATTTTTTACTTGAAAAAATCTATCTCAAACAAACAAACTTTAAGTGGATAATATATCATGTTATCCGCTCTTGTCATGAAGGTATTAAGTGTTGTATGAATTCTAATCAACATATAGGATTTGATCATTTGATGGAATTTCAAGTTCCATGATCCTCAGCTATGCGCACAAGTCCTTGAATAGCCTGTGGAAAAGAAGCCAATGCCATGTACATAATTTCTTGACACATGATCAGAATTTTTTTTTATCAATATCATTTTATGACAAAAAATCTTGCACAATATTTTGCCTATAGTACAAGGTTGTTGGGAACAAAACAATATATACTATGAGTATTCCCTACATCTTCCTTTCCTCGTTGTATTGCTATCAGCAACGTAGATGACAATAAGTAACATTAATTAATGTCATAAATAACATTACTCTTTTCCCCAGGGATCAAATCAAAATGTCGTCAAATTAACATTAATTAATGTCATAAATAACATTACTCTTTTCCTCAGGGATCAAATCAAAATGTTGTCAAATTACTTTTGTATCATATTGTAATCAAATTGCTGTTTAAAAAATATACAAATTCTACTTCATGCTTTCTACACATATGGGAAAAACCCAATGGAACTCCACAAGCACCATAATAAACGAGAAATCACATAATTCATGAAGCAAAACCATTATATAAATTGCACCTCATTCCCCACATTTTGAGCTGATTATCATAGTACATTTAACTGCCGTCGACAAAAAACCACTATCTCTCCTTTCGATAAAAGCATGTTTCTTCTTTGTTTCCTTTTAACCCTGTCTTCTTCTTTCTAGCAGCCCCATCTGCCTTTTGTTAATGTCTCTCACATTGTCCAAACGAAATCCTATGAAAGATTTAGATCCGAAATTTAAAAAAAAAAAAAAAAAAAGGAATCATTCGGGATCCATTTTGTAGGATTTTTGAAAAGTCAAAAACTACTTTTGAAATGAAGAAATTATTTTTGAACATATTTTGATAATTTTCTGAAATATTTTTGTGTGGCTAGAAAAAAAACTTTTAAAGTAAGTTGGGTATAAGGTAATTTCGTTGGAAATCTCTTCTACAAAAAATAGAAGTACTAACAAACAAGCCCTAAATCCTTTACAAAGCTTTGTATGTCTCTAGAAGGGTTTATCAATGCCTGCCTGCCCTCCTCTCTCTTTTGAAAATATTCAATAAGAAATTAACCAACTAATGCGTTTCTTAATGAAAACAGTGGGAGTCGGTTTTGTATATATTATATTTATTAAGGAGAATGAAGGGTCAATAAAGAAAGGAGTTAATGCCATCTCTTTCTTTCAAAGAAATATGCCACTTTTGCATTTGTAATACTTGTCAACAATTTCTCTCTCTTTCTGGTATCTGTTGCTGCCTTTCTTTAGCCTGTCCTAGTCCATGCCCGCCCTTATATATTCATTTGATCATTTCACCTTCTTTATCCAAAGTAAAAGTAGAGTAGAAAATCAAGAGGGGAGATTTATATTTTTAAAGATCAGCATGACTGGATGGTTAAATGTAATTCTGGTGGTGGCTGGTTCTGGAATTCTTGCTGTTCTATTAGTCTTGATCATCAAGCGATTCTGTTGTAAATCGAAAAGGCGTAAAGATTCTGTACTGGTAAATGGGGATAGAGCTGAGAATTTGCAGAATGGAATAGCCAGGCTTCATCAAGCGAGTCTTCATCATGTCGATGGAGATGGAGGCAAGAAAACAAATAATTATGTTTTTCGACGTGGAATATCATCAGGGAAGCCATTTTTTAGTTGGGCTGATTATCCTTCCCTTGTTACTGATGCTGTTGAGAATGGATGGTCAAGATTTGCATTCACGACCTTCACGTCATCTCCCTCCGTTAAATCTGCCAAGTCCCTTTTAGGCGTGTGCGCAACTGGTGACCATGGAAATGAAATTGCTGTAGAAATCGGTTGGGAAATTTGTGAAGGATCAGCAGATTTCATGCAGAAAATTAGACTGAATCCCGGGTTGGAGAAACTTAACAATTCAAACATGAATTCTTCAACGGGAGCTATCTCTCTTATTAGAACAGCTTTACCTTTGCCAGGTCCACATTTGGGAAATTCGTCTTTCCCTCAAGAATCCTATTTTGAGATCACAATTTTGTCTTCTACAGAAAATAGTCTTAATCTCGCAGACGATAAATCCGAAGACGAGAAAATGAAGCTTATTCACGAGGATTTTAACGCGAAAATTATTCCGGATTCACAAGTTACTAGCAATCGTAGTCAGCACAAGAACAGAAATGAAGAACACAAGATTGCTGTAAAAGAAGATGGCAAAAATGAAGGAATTTTGCTATCAGTTGGGCTAACAGGTGGAGGCCCTCTTCCTCTAAAAGTTCCAGGCAGCTATCCAGGATCAATTGGTTTCAACTCCACTGGTTCTGTCTATCTTGATGGTAAGTTTTGATTTTTTTGTCATTTTTATCCATAATAACAAGCATTTAAGAGTCAAAATATGCACTTAATGTTCTTAGAATCAGTGGGCATTTTGTGTAGACGAAAAACAGTCAACGCCCCGCTGTTCCTTCCACCGCAAATAGGCATATACTAACTATTCACAGAAAGCAACATTTTACTTTTCAAATTGTTGAATAGGAATGCATCATCTATTTAGCATCATCTCTTTATGAGAAATGAGATGGTCCACTATGGCCACCATCCAGATTATTACCAAATTAATAATTATAAAATAATAAAAGTTGACATAGCATTATTTTCTATGACCTGAATAAGACCTGCAATTTTTCTTGATTATCTTTTTCTCTTGAATATATCTTCACGAACAATATTGAACTATAGAATTAATCTCCTGTCTAGTGAGCAAGATAAAAAATTCTCATAACTGACGTGGCAAGAAAACCTCAGTTATAGTCGTGAGAAGTTTTTATCCTACCCACTTCAGACGGGAGATCAGAATTGTATCGAACATTATCATTGAAAAGTTAAATTAGTTTACATAACTTAGTTTGTGAACACATAACTAAAGTACCAACAACTGTTACCAACCCTGAAAATGAAATTATTCATTTATGCTGCAGTAACTTTGTTTGGTAAAAGTCAAAGAAGTTTATATAATATTCAATGCCGATAATGCAATAAATTTCAAAAGTTAGGTATCTGTGATTAATTACTTGATCTTATTACAGGAATTAAACTAGTATACGAATCCGAAAATGAAGACTGGGGAAGAGCAGACAGGGTGATTGGCTGTGGGTACAATCCAAGCCAGAAAAAAGTCTTCTTCACAGTTGATTCACAACTTGTACATGAAATCCATTGCAAGTCTGAGGGATTTGCATTTCCACTTTATCCAACATTGGCAGCAAATACAGATATTATGGTTCTGGTAAATCTTGGACAAAGCCTTTTCAAATATGCACCTGCAAATCTACTAAGAACTCCAAATCCTTGTTTCATTGGCCCCATGGCAAATTCTTCTGCCTTAGGCTATGAAGATAGCAAGGAACTTTTTTCAATGGGACGGATCGATTCCATGTATCTACAACGAAGTGCAACCAGAAGCAACAACAATACAGTAAATAGTATTAAAGCAATGGAATATGATCAGGAGTCCGAAGGTGATTTGTTTGAAATTGTCTTGGATAGTACTGGAAGATCACCACACACATATCAATAGTCGGGAAACATCGGTTCATCCCATTCAAGAAACGTGCCATGGTGGCTTCCTGGTCCTCCTCTACATTAGCTCGAATAATTAAAATTTCCATTTCTTTGTGGTAATCCTCCACACTTCTCGACCCTTGGTACAATCCCTGCAACCGTTGATAAAGCTCCCTATGGTAATGGCTAGGTACAAACCTCTTCCTCATAACTGCCTTCAACTCATCCCATGTCCGGATTGGTCTCTCCCCATTCCTCCGCCTTGAAGTGGTCGCTTGATCCCACCAAGTGATGGCGTAATCAGTGAACTCGAAAACTGTAAGCTTCACTTTTCTCTCCTCCGAATAATTATAACACTCAAAGATAAGCTCCAACTTTTTCTCCCATTCTAGATACGTCTCCGGGTCACTCCTACCCTTAAATGGCGGAATGGACATTTTGATGTTGCCCATACCTCCATCCACGTCATCTCCATAATTATTTCAACCCCGA